>NC_087205.1:98040880-98073380 GCF_015104395.2 Macrobrachium nipponense | reverse complement strand
GCATGCGCATGCGCATGAGAGCAAATTGCGAGCATTGTTAATTCAGCTACAGACCCGACCATTCCAATCAAAAGTCATATGATAAGATTATTGTATATTGCAGTCTCTCTCTCTCTCTCTCTCTCTCTCTCTCTCTCTCTCTCTCTCTCTATGACATTTCGAATCACTCTGAAGCCAGATCCGTAATAAACTGCGCATTGAAGCCTTACGACGTCCAAAGCCAGTTTAATTAAAATTTATGAAAGAAAATACACGAATGTATCTGCAGTCATTGAACGAGCAACAGTTAATGAATTATTTGAAAGGGCAATGAAAGATTTATTTTGATTATTTTATAATAAATAAATATATATAAGTGATGGTTTGTCGACGAAATCGGATATAAGTCCTCCAGAACAGAGTAATTCTACATTAAGTTCTAGTAAGGTAAGACTGCTCTCTCTCTCTCTCTCTCTCTCTCTCTCTCTCTCTCTCTCTCTCTCTCTCAACACAGACAGACAGGGCGCCAGTGCCATAAATAATATATATGATAACCAAGGTTATTGTTTATCTAAATCGTTCATGAGAAGTCAGTTGCCTGTTATTTAATTTCAGAACACTGTTATTATATTCGTTTACTCGGGGAGTAAGCCTAGAAAGATCTGAAGAAGGTGTTTCGCGTTGAGTTGAAGATGAAGGAATTTTATGATGGGATATTTATGATTAATAAATAATGTGCTTGTCAAACAGTACATAACAATTATTTCTAATAGAATAGAGAGTATTAATTCAAATTTCCTTTGGTGAAACAAAGCTCTATTTGATTTTAGCAAGTTTTAATTTACGTCAAAAGTTAGGACTATAAAGCAGACAACTTATGCGTGAGGGGATAATCTTGCACGCGTATCCAGTAAGCTGGAGGACGGATCACACCTTGTTATTGCTTTCTTTTCGTGTTTCATCATTAAGGTTGTAAGTACGAATTATAGACATGCCTTTGAGTTTTCATTAATCATCTGTATGCATAAATTGCATCCAAGATGCAATGTGTATGCACGAAATTCAGCTGCAAAGTTAATGTCTGTTGTTGGATTATTTTTTTTTATGATTTAAAGGGTGAAATCGGTTTTTAAAAGACTGGGATTTATGGTTAAACATCCAACATTTATACTAATAATAATAACAATAATAATAATAATAATAAAAACCATTATAATAATAATAATTACTATTATAATAATGATAAAAACAAATTATAATAATAACAATAATAATAATAATAATAATAAATAATCATAAAAATCAAAGATAAATTTTATTTAATAAATTATAATAATAATGATAAAAGCCACATAATAATAATAATAATAATAATAAATAATAATAATAATAAAATGATAATAATAATAATAGTATATAGGAGGACGGGACACCAATCCAAGATCAGTCCACCTTTCAGCTTCCCAGCCCGAGGATGTCTGGAGCTCCAGACGCAAGCTCGCTTGCTTGAAGAGAGAGAGAGAGAGAGGAAAGAGAGAGCGAGAGAGAGAGAGAGAGAAAGAGGAGAGAGAGAGAGAGAGAGAGAGAGAATAGATATATTTATTTAGATATATATATATATATATATATATATATATATATATAGTACATATATATATATATATATATATATATATATATATATATATATATATATATCGTTAATGACTTTGATGGGACTATGGTGTCCAGTTTATCTTTAATACTCAAATAATAATAATAATAATAATTAATAATAATAATAATAATAATAATAATAATAATAACAATAATAATAATAATAATAATAAAATAATAATAATAATATTGATAATTATAATAAAGATAAAAACATTATATTAATTTTGGCAATAATATTAATAATAATAATCACCCATTCCTCCCCGAACGCAAGGTATCTGACTGACACCCCCCCTCCCCCCCCCTCCCCATACCCCCCCCCCACCCCACACAACTCCCACCACAACCCCCCCTACCACCCTGGCTATCGTCATCACCAAGAAGTCACGCCGCTAGGAAAAAAAGGAAAAAAAAAAGAAAAAAAACGCTCAAAACAAAATATAAATTTCCAATTACAAAAACATAACCGTCGCTAAATAAGGTTTTTGTTTGATGCCGTGATTAATTCCACGGTTGTGTAAAACGTGATGCGTAATTCACACGGGGGAATTTCGTAATTACAATTACAGGTGGATCTTTGTCGCTGTAATGCGGAATCATTTCGAATGGACGTTATTTTAGCGGTGGGCCAATAATCTAAATCAGTGATTATATCAACTAGGTTTTTTTTTTTTAGAGAGAGAGAGAGAGAGAGAGAGAGAGAGAGAGAGAGAGAGAGAGAGAGAGAGAAAGATTGCATTATTTTTAGCGGTGGGGCAGTAATCTGAATCAGTGATAATATCAACTGGTTTTTTTATATTTTTTTTAGGCTTAGGGGTTAAAAAAGGTGAGAGAGAGAGAGAGAGAGAGAGAGAGAGAGAGAGAGAGAGAGAGAGAGAGAGAGAGGTGCATAAGAAACCCACGACATAGAATTGTTTACTGAACTTTTGTTAGAGTATACGTCTGAGGTCCAAAGACGTAAATAGTATTTACTTTTACCAATTTTACCAATGGTATTCACTTCAGCCTGGTTACCTACGCTAATTATCAGAGCATATCGATATTCAATAGTTCTTATTCAAATAACATCTATTGCAGGTTTAGAAAGAGAGAGAGAGAGAGAGAGAGAGAGAGAGAGAGAGAGAGAGAGAGAGAGATTGTCCTCACTATACACGCGCGCACACACACGGCGCATGCAGACCTGACATATCATGGAATCCGGCTTAATTCCAACGGGAATGTCTCGCCCATTCCATTTCGAAATAAGCCATTTTTCTGCTCGTCGTTCTTACTTCAATATTATTCTCGCAAAATGGAATGTTTGTCCTTTATAATTGCGTACCTCTTGATCAAAATTCTACCCTCTCTCTCTCTCCCTCGTGGAAGGAGTTTGAACTAAGGTCCCATAATAGATCTCTCTCTCTCTCTCTCTCTTTCACGGAAGCAGTTTGAACGGAGGTCCTATTAGTCTCTCTCTCCCTCTCTCTGATGGAGATTGTACAGAGGTCCCATACTAGACCTCTCTCTCTCTCTCTCACCGCGCGTGTATATATGCTTTCTCGAACTGAAATGATTTTAACATCTGCTTATACTTGCGCGCAATAATAGCTCGTTGATTACATATGCCTGATCCGACAATCATTAAACTAATGGAAAAATTAATAGAGAGGCGATCCCGGATTATCCTTCGCTACGCGCGTCTCGCCAAATGCAGCAAACACGAAAACAATATGAAAGTCTAAACCCCCCCCACACCCTAACCCCCACAGACCCCACAACAACCCCCACAAAAAAAAAGTCCGAGGTCCGAAACGTGCCCTCCGCCCCGTGGCACTAATGCTACGGGACCCGCTACCCGGGCCACTAGTACGGGATCCATTCCCCCAACCTCCCCACCCCTAGGGGTGGAGGGCTAAAGCCGTAATGCACCGGGTATTAAAGAAAATAAAACGTACGACGGGGAAAAAGGAACGACAACTCGCGCATATATGTACCCGGGTCCCGGGAAACGTCGAAAATGAAACGATCAGCCATATCCTGCAATTTGAAATAAAAATGCACACATTATCCAACCTGTGACGCGGATTAATTTTCTCTGCGAGCCTACCTTGTCTCTCTCTCTCTCTCTCTCTATCTGTTCCGCTCGTTGCTTTACACGACTACCGTTCCTTTAGCCCACACTCCCGGGGATGGGATGGTTTCGTGAGAGAGAGAGAGAGAGAGAGAGAGAGAGAGAGAGCTGAATTCGCCAAGAAATCTGAATATAATCGTTATACACATAAAAGTACCTGAGAGAAAGAGAGAGAGAGAGAGAATCTTCCACAAAATTTGAAAGATAATAGTTTGCAATACAAAAGTATGGATGTGTTCGTGTGTGTGTGTGTGTGTGTGTGTAGAGAGAGAGAGAGAGAGAGAGAGAGAGAGAGAGAGAGAGAGAGAGAGAGAGAAATAACAAAAGAGCTCCTACGAATTCATTAAGAATGAAACAGCATTTCCCCCCAATTACGTCTTAATGTCAACGACTTCCTGGAAAGAAAAAAAAACAAAAAAAGCGGAAAACGAGAGGAAGTTAAAAAGAATAGAATAATTGTAGTAATTAAGGCATCGAAGAAGAAGAAGAAGAAGAAGAAGAAGAAGAAGAAGAAGGGGAGGGACCTATAAAACTGTTTCTGTTTCTACTGCATTGCGAAAGGCTAATCATTTCCTCCCATTGACCAGGTGAGCGCCATATGCCACCGTACAAGAAGATGAAGGCAAGGTAACCTAATTAAGTTGGGTGTCCCAGTAATGAGACGGTCGGGAGGAGGAGGAGGAGGGGGGGGGGGGAGGAGGAGGAGGAGGAGGAGGAGGAGAAGAGGGTTTTAAAGTTTACAGTGCGTCAGTGAAGTCTAGTATTATGCGCCATTCTCCTCCATCTCATACGACGCTCTAATTGCTTGTTTACGTGCTAGATTAATCCTCCCCCTCCCCTCCCTCCCTTGCCTCCTACTCCCTCCCCCGCCTTACACAACCCAGCAAATGGAATAATGAGGAAGAAAGACATCATACACGTATATATATAAACATATTTCGGTCCGGACAAGGGTCAAGAAAAGAAGGATTTAAGATGTCAGTACACGTGCCCCCCGCCCCCCTTGGAGAGTCACAGATAGGCATTAAAGAATGGGGCACATCGCCCCCCCTCCCCACCCCCTTATTTTGTCCTACCCAGCTCCCTAAACTTCGTTCTCACATCATGATGCTTATAAAGTTTAACTTGCGGAGAAAGTCGCCTTCTATCTCTATTATTATTTTTATTATTATTATTATTATTACATCATTATTATTATTATTATTATCATCATCATTTAATTTGCTTGGGGGACATTCGTTTACGTTGTCTACCACATGTAGGAATATATTTACACAAACATTGTACACAATTGTAAATGCACAATTACTGCGCATATATGAAATATATGAATGATATATATATATATATATATATATATATATATATATATATATATATATATATATATGTATGTATGTATGTATGTATGTATGTAACTGTACACACTACAAAGCCTTAGATCTAAATGTAAGAAATAGGAAGTAATTCTAATGTCAACATCTTAATAGCATCTTCCTAACAGCTACTAAGAGAGAGAGAGAGAGAGAGAGAGAGAGAGAGAGAGAGAGAAGAGAGAGAGAGAGAGAGAGAGAGAGAGAGAGAGAATGAATTTGACTGAAAACAATCTTATACCATCTTTTATCTGCTAAAAATTAAATTCAGACAATCTAATATTTACGCTGAATATCGACACACATACGAATTAAAAAAAAATGAAATTGATACCCCTTTTTGCATTGCATCATTGCACAGATACCGACGGTTGCAACAAACATCATTTCCGCGGAAATATCGGCATTTAATGTGGGAATAAGCGGAATGCCTGGGTTCCAATCGATTCCAAGCCATTGGGAATAGATTCGCTCATTCCAAATAAGCAGTTAATTAGGAATATGACGAACCTGCAGTTTAGGATCAAACGCATGTATGTATGTGTATATGTGTGTATATATATATATATATAATATATATATATATATATATTATATATATATATATACATATATATATATATATATATATATATATATATATATATATATATAAACATATATTATATATATATATATATACTATATATAATATGTGTATACATATATATATATATATATATATATATATATATATATATATACTATATATATACTATATATATAGTATATATATATATAATATATATATATATATATATATATATATATATATATATATATATATATATATATATATATATATATATATATATATATATAGGATGTCTTGCTGAAACTGGACAAAGGCAAATAATGCACAAAAGCAGAACTCTTCATTTAATTTTGAAAATAAAATATATATCAACTCGTGACACTACATAAATAATGACGTGTTTCATATGTACTTTACTACATGAAACAGTTCTACTTGAATTTTAATCATTTGCTCATATTTTATCTATTTATTCATTAGTTTGTTCACTCATTTTCCTTCTCTTATACCTGACCTCTGTCTGCATTTCCTGGTATCTTTTGTCACTTCTTTCAGATGAACATCTTAACCTTTGGAAGCTGGGATTCCAAGTCAATATAATAATAATAATAATAATAATAATAATGATTGCAGGTCCACAATAATATCGCATGTGAAGTATATAAAGTGTTTAATGATAATAGCTTTCGAACCCTGCACCAGGTTCATCCTCAGCAAAGTGAACATTATGAATTTAAAAATCTTTCGAAGTAAACTTCTGAATAGGACAATTATTCCACTATGACGAACGCAAATGAAGGAAGCGCTCAACAGCCCAACTAGGTGATTCCGTTGTTGTTCGAATTCCTGCTGGTTATTCTGCTGGAACGTCTTGTTGGCTGTGATGATGCTGCACGTCACAAGCCAACAAGACGTTCCAGCAGAATAACCAGCAGGAATTCGAACAACAAACGGAATCACCTAGTTGGGCTGTTGAGCGCTTCCTTCATTGCGTTCGTCATAGTGGAATAATTGTCCTATTCAGAAGTTTACTTCGAAAGATTTTTTGTTTTAATTCATAATGTTCACTTTGCTGAGGATGAACCTGGTGCAGGGTTTCGAAAGCTATTATCATTAAACACTTTATATACTTCACATGCGATATTATTGTGGACCTGCAATCATTGTTATCATTTTCGACACTGAAAATTGTGCCCACTAATAATAATAATAATAATAATAATAATAATAAATAATAATAATAATAATAATAATAATAATAAAATAATAATAAAAACAAATTCATTTCAAGTCGATGCCCCTGAGTGCTTGATCCATTCCAATTGGGTTCATCTTCTGGATAATAATAATAATAATAATTAATTCGATGGGACACCAGAATAGATAAGAGAGAAAGAAAAAATGGATAAGTATCAAGACCCGACAATAGAAAATAAGCAGGACGTGGGATATGCCAGTGGAAATTGTACCCATATACATAGGGACACTGGAAGGCACGATCCCAAGACCCCTGAAAAGGAACCTGGAAAAGCCACTAGATGCCGAAGTAGCTCCAGGACTCATGCAGGAAGAGTGTGTGCTCCTGGAAACAGCGCAAATAATAAGAAAAGTGACGGACTCTAGGTAGGAGGCAGGATACAACCCAGGAAACCCCCCCCCCCCAACCCCCCCCCCTCCACACTATAAAAAAAAACCATCCAGTTCGGAGGAGGACTGTGATGGAAAAAAAAAATTAATAATATATGGAGATGGGAAACCCTCTCTCAAGTAGCCTATTTCCATATGACTAGGTTTCATCTCTATAATAATAATATATACTAACAATAATAATAAAGGAGAAACAAATCCACAGTTATGTAAATGTGCAAACATTTAGATTTAAAACTTTAAGGATAGCTTTCGGGAATCTGTTCGGTTCCCCTTATCCCGAAAGCTATCCTTAAAGTTTTAAATTTAATTGTATGTACATTTACATGACTGTGGATTTGTTTCTCCATTTGAAGACTCGTGTTACTATGAGGATTTTTTTAAATGATAATAATAATAATAATATAATAATAATAATAATAATAATAATAATAATAATAATAATAATCAATTAATGACTGAAAACATTCTTACAATGACTTTTGAACAAATCATTACATATTTGTTAAATCATTCGACCGGGAAAAATCCCAAAGACCGTCCGAACATCACGTGACCGAATGGATCTTTATAATATAAGCGACGCACATTAAGTGGCGTAAACTATAAGCGATACTCCAGGTAATGACGTCATGATATGCAAATGAGCTCTCGTCCACGTCACGTGACGTGGACTCACCACTCTTCAACAATGAGCAAAGATCTTTATCTGCTCGTTTCAGATTCAACCAGGCGTGATCCGACCTCCAGCTTGCTCGTGGCGCGTGCTAAAATCTACGGTCAAATAGAGCGTTGTTTCACCAACGAAAATCAAAAATAGATACGTCATATTTTATTATGAAATCATTTTCTGTACTGTTTAACATGCAATTATTTATTTTTCACGTTTTCTTTCTAATAAATAAATCGTAAATATCCTATGCTAAAGTTTCTGTATCTTTAACTATACGCGAAACGCCTTTTTCAGACCATTTTGGGCTTTCCTAAACAACCCCCCCCCACCCCCCCCCCCCCATCCATAAACAACCGAAAAAAAAGTATTTTGTAGGCTTACTCCCCGAGTAAACGAAAACCAGAAGACCATTAAGAGCGGTTATGACTTGCACAATAGATGGACGGTCTCTTGTTTGTCAAATTTTCGGGGGTTACTTGGGCACGTGGCGCCCCCCCCCCTTGAAAAGTGAAGAGAAATATGAAAATGGGAAAAATTTTAAAAATATGAAAATAATAATAAAAATTTGAGAAAAAATAGTAACAATAATAACAATACAATATATGTATAGTATAGATTATATATATATTTCTATACTAAATACATGTATTGTATTGTTATTATTGCTACTATTTTTTCTTAAAATTTTATTATTTCTATTATATTTTTTTATTTTCTTCCAATTCTTATATTTCTCATCATTTTTCAAGAAGGGGGGAGGGGGGGGGGGGCGGGCACGTGCCCAAGTAAACCCCCTTCCTTGGATCGGCTAGTGTAGCATCCAGATTCCCTGGACAGCAGCTAATGTCCTTCGCTGTCCAACTTCTCCGAAATTCCAGAGGTCCTTTGTACCTCACACAGATGGACAGTGGAACAGCCTCCCTACTGAGGATGTCGTGTTTGTTTGTATGGTGCTTTTACGTTGCATGGAACCAGTAACGGTTATTCAGCAACGGGACCAACGGCTTGACGTGACTTCCGAACCACGTCGAGAGTGAGGAACTTCTATCACCAGAAATACACATCTCTCACTCTCAATGGAATGGCCGAGAACCGAACCCGCGACCACCGAGGTGAGACGGGATGTCGTGTAATTAGAACTTCTTCAGAAGTTCAAGCAATGCATTATTACCCTAATACTATTCTTGTATTTCCAAAACGACTTCTATCGAGACTTTTGGTAAAAACAGGAAGGTCAACGAAAGTAAGAAGGTGACGACGACCAAAAAGTCTTTGCTGGTTTTAAAGATAAATGAAACACTGAAGGTTACAGCAAAAATGCACTATAGTAGATTCACATCAGCCGTGCATTTAATGTCTAGGCCAGTCCCTTACGACGCTCCTCATTGGCTATTGATAAGCCAATGACAGGGCTGGAAATTCTCAGTCTCTCTCGAGAGTTCACATGGGTAGGATCTACGTTCCACCTCTCCTGAGAGATACGTCTTTCCAAAGTATCCCTCAGGAGAGGTGGAACATACATCCTGCCTATGTGAACTCTCGAGAGAGACTGGGAGTTTCCAGCCCTGTGATTGGCTTATCAACAGCCAATCAGGAGCGTCGTAATAAGAGGTCCGGCCTAGACATCAAATGCACGGTTGATGTGAATCTACTATAGTATCTTTACCACGTTGGTTTTAAAGATAATAGGAAAATTGAAGATTACAACAAAAATACACTAATATCGTCATCCTACTCAAAGATAACTGGATACCTTTACCTTGTTGGTTTTAAAGATAATAGAAAAACTGAATAATACAGCAAATATACACTAATATCTTGGCCACGCTGGTTGAAAAACAAATAGAAATATTGAATATTACAGTAAATATACACTGATATCTTGAGCACGCTGGTTGTAAAGCTAGTAGAAAAACTGAATGTTACCACACATTTACACTAGTATCTTTACCACGTTCGTTTTAAAGATAATAAAAAATTGAATATTACAGCAAATATACACTAGTATTTAATGACCCACGTTCGTTTTAAAGATATGAAAATTGGAGGTTACCGATAAAAAAAAAAAAACTTTATTTTTGTAATTTTCATGGTGTTACATCACCATCAATTCCTATCACGAACATCGCATCTATTTTTTTATATGTATACTATACATACATTCGAATTCAATTTAAGCTACGGTACCTACTACGTACGACAGGCGGTGCCGACGTCTCAGACCGAACTGCCAATTGAGATGGAAAACACAGACCATGTAAATCATTACCTTCGGGCGAATTCACTTGGGGTTTAATTCTGTAACTCTGTGAGTCCGTAATCCAGATTCGTCTGTAGTGGACAGAGCGAACTATAACCCTCTGGGTCTTTTCTACTTAAGTGCTTGTTTAGACCGGTGGCAAATGGAAGCCAGAACAACAACACAGATTAACACTTGAATATCAATGCACATACACAACAAACAGCTGGGATTTGCGAAAGCGTTCGTATAACGTCACAATAAAAAGAGAGAGAGAGAGAGAGAGAGGAGAGAGAGAGAGAGAGAGAGAGAGATGTTCCACCTAAAAGGAATACTAGCGGAACATCAGAGGAAAAGTAAAGAAAAAAATTTAATAGTATACTTAAAAACAAATCTAAGTATAGTCATAAAAGAGAGAGAGAGAGAGAGAGAGAGAGAGAGATGTTCCACCTAAAATGGAATACCTAGCGGAACATTTCAGAGGAAAAGTAAAGAAAAAAATTTAATAGTATACTTAAAAACGAAGCATCTAAGTATAGTCACAATAAAAGAGAGAGAGAGAGAGAGAGAGAGAGAGAGAGAGAGAGAGAGAGAGAGAGAGAGAGATGTTCCACCTAAAATGGAATACCTAGCGGAATATTTCAGAGGAAAAGTATATAAAAAAATTTAATAGTATACTTAAAAACGAAACATCTAAGTGTAACATTACAAAGGGAAATATAGCAAAATGGATTCAGATGTGAAACTATAAAATTAAAGACAAAATATCAGTAGAGGGAAAAGCAGAGAATTATGAAACAGGATCATAAAATTGTAAACAAATGAATTAAGAAATGGAATAAAAGAAAAGTCTGGTGTAACATTTTAAAATTAAATACACAAATACAGCAAAATGCATTAAGAGATATAGCAAAATAAAATAATAAATGACGCAGAAAAATCAATAGCTAAATATCTAGCGTAACATTTCAAAGGGAAACAGAGAGACGGAACAAAATAAACTAAGGAATCATAAATTTATAATATACAGAAGTAAAATAAACTACGAAATTAATTCATAAAATTAACAAGACTAAACAAAGAGAAAAATAAACAAGGAGTGAACCGGCCTCCAGCTTGCTAGAGGCGCGTGCTGAAATCTACAGTCAAATAGAGACTTGTTTCACCAACGAAAATTAAAATAAATAGCGCTTATATCTTATCGAAATAATTGTTTCTGTAGTGCTTAACAAGCATATTATTTATTTCTGACATTTCCATTCTAATAAAATAAATCATAAATATCCTGTCCTAAAATTCTCGTACCTTTAACTCAACGCGAAACACCTTTTCCGGGCCTTTTTAGGCTTTCCAACCCCGCCCCCCCCCCCCCCAAAAAAAAAAAAAAAACAACGACAAGAAAAACAAAAGCAAGCAGAAGAAGAAGAACAACAAAGTAATTTCTTGGCTTACTCCCCGAGTAAGCGAAAATAAAGCAAAGCCAAACTACGATACGAGATCGTAAAATTACTGAGACAAAAAAAAAAAAAAAAAAAAAGGGCATCAGCAAAGAGGCCAATCTCCAGGCCAAGTTGGCCCCCCCTCACCCCCCTCCCTAAAAATCTTCAAAATGGAAAACACGCCACTCAGATGGGCGGTGGTGTTAAATGGAATGAATAAGGATCTCTAGTTTTAGCTTTTACACGACGAAGGGTTTAAAGGAGAGAGAGAGAGAGAGAGAGAGAGAGAGAGAGAGTGTGCGGAACGTGGAAATATTTCGCACAGCAACAGCGGCAATGTTCATTAGTACTTTTTCAGTTATTATTATTATTATTATTATTATATTAATTATTTTATTATTATTATCATCATCCGGATAATGTATTGCGCATTTTTAACGTATGTGACATCAGCATATGACGTCGCCTCAATTATTCTCTTTGCGTTTTCCCCTTTACCTCCTTATTTCTTCCTAATGAATACCATAATGTTATTCGAAAGGTTGAAGATAAAGATAATGGTTCCTGTAGAGGGCTTGTTTCATATGAATATGGTTCGTCTCCTGAATGATAATAATAATAATAATAATAATAATAATAATAATAATAATTTGGAAGCTTGAATATCAAGTCAATGGTCTCTCTGGTGGGCTTGTTCCATACGAATAGGTTCCAAATTCTGAATAATAATAATAATAATAATAATAATAATAAATAATAATAATAATAAACAAAATCCGTGTATTAAGAATCCTCATACTCTCTCTCTCTCTCTCATCGTCTCTCTCTCTCTCTCTTATGGGTGCCGACGATGTTCACAAAGGCGCAAAAGCGAGTTTAGAAATATATATATATATATATATATATATATATATATATATATATATATATATATATATATAATATATAATGAAATAAAAATAATGACATCACAATAATGATGAAGCGCGGTCTTGACTGATAATCATCATATGATATGATATGACATCTGATGACTGCTGTGACTCGTTTGGTATCAGCGTGATGATAATGATTGTGATAACAGCAGTGTCAGTGTCACTGTCAGCGTCAAGGTGTCAAGTTGTCACTTCTGAACGCCGGTCTTTCCAAATGGTTTCTTTGGTGTCATTCAGATTTTTATAAGATTTTTCCAGAAGTTCATTATGTGATATTTGTCACGGATGTGGGAAAAAAATTATGATTGTGAAAAAAAGAAAAAATTATGAATGTGACAAAAGAAAATAATTATGAATGTGAAAAAAAATTATGATGTATGTGAAAAAATTATGAATGTGAATTTTTTTTTAAATTATAAATGTGAAATAAGGAAAAAAATTATGAATGCGAAATTTTTTTAAAAAATTATAAATGTGAAAAAAGGAAAAAAATTATGAATGTAAAAATTTTTTAGATTAAAAATGTGAAAGAAGGAAAAAAATTATGAATGTGAAATAAAGTAGAAAAAATTATGAACGTGACAAAGAAAATTTATGAATGTGAGAAAAAAAATGAATGTGAAAAAGAAAAATGATGAATGTGAAAGAGAAAAAAATTACAAATGTGACAAAAAGTGGAAAAAAATATGAATGTGAAAAAGAACAAAATTATGAATGTGAGAGAAAAAAATTACAAATGTGAAAAAAAGAAAAAAAATTCTGAATGTGAAAAAGAGAAAAAATTATGAATGTTAAAAAAATATTTTAAAAATTATGAATGAAAAAAAAAAAAATGAATGTGACAAATAGAAAAAAAAAATGTAAAAAAATATAAATTTATGAATGAGAAAAGAGAAACAACAAAGATTTTGTCACGGATGAAAATTTGTTTTTATTCTCATTTTAAACCAACGAAAATGCCGAATTTTTCCCTCCCTCAAAAAAATAACACTTGAATTAATAAAAACAAACCTTGCCAAAAAAAAAGGAAAAGAAAAAAAGGGGCAATCTGACCCCCACAACGAACACAACCACACCAGAGTAATATATAATAGTCTTACCTTTGATGAGTTTCGCGGGAAAATGTTAGAAGATTTACTAGAAGATGATGATGATGAAAATGACGAGGACTTGTCCTGTCGAGAGAGAGACTGACAACAGAGAGAGCGAGGGGGTCGGTCGCCTTCAGCCTTCTTCTTCTTCACAAAAAACGATCCCGCTCCTCGCTGATGGTCGCAAATAATTCCGCCCCGAGAATGATTCCTATCTCTTTTGCTTTTTTTTACTTTTTTTTTAGGGGTCAGTTCCTCACCGCGACAACGCGCGAGAAGGACAGACAGAAGACGGCGGAGACCGAGAGAGATCGGAGCGTCTCATCACCAGAACCTTTTTCCCTCACTGGGTCGAACCACTGAGATTTCCCGTGAACTTCGAGGAGGAGGTGGTGGTGGTGGTGGTGGTGTTGTCAGAGGAGGAGGGGGAGGAGGTAGAGGAGGAGGTAGAGGCGGAGGAGGAGGAGGAGGAGGAGGAGGGACGAAGGCCCACACACGGACTCGAGATAGGGAGCAGAAGGGGAACCACTGCAGTCTTCACCTCGTGGTGCGGCCACGGCCTCTGCTATTCGCTCTTTGATTTTCCCTCGCTTGGATGTCCCGACTCTGCCCTCCTCTCCCCTCCTCCTCCTCCTATCCCTCTCCCTCCTCCTCCTCCTCCTCCTCCTCCACCCGGCGCACATGCGCAATCCTCCTCATCCTCCTAGCTGGCTCGTTCTCTAGCACTCGCCCCTCCAGACCCAGGCCAGGATAGGGCAGCAGCAGCAGCAGGCTGCCTGCTGCCAGTCACCACCCCCCCCCCCCTCCACACCCCACCCACCCACCCGCCCCCCTCACAACAACCGCCCTCCACCCAGCCCCTAATTGGAGTCATTACATTGGTTAAACTTACATGTCATCCAATCGATCAAGTTTGCCCGGGGAAAAAAAATAATAAAAAGGCGCGAACGCCCGGCTGTGGCGCGCAGCCTTCCCGCCCAATTATTGATGACTTGTGGTTAAACACGCGGCTGGTAGGCCAGCGCACGATAATTTAGGTGTTGCTTATGTCGGCCTGGAGATCATAGCAAGGTTCATCTCTCTCTCTCTCTCTCTCTCTCTCTCTCTCTCTCTTTCTCTCACTCTCTCTCTCGCTCGAGCGGCGGCGGCGGCGGCGGCACTTAAGACGATGCCTCGCCCGTTGGGCATTCCCTGGCACGTTTCATTACACTGTCACGAGGGCACGAGTCGAGTGGATTTAATGAGTATACGTGACTGCATGGAACTAATCACTTTTCAGTCGACTGTCAAAATTCTCAGCCTGACTTTGAAACTGGTGTTTCCTTCCCCTCAGCCTGACTTTAAAACTGGTCATTCATTCCCCTTAGCTTGACTTTGAAACTGGTGCTTCATTCCTCTCAGCCTGACTTTGAAACTGGTGTTTCATTCCCCTCAGCCTGACTCTGGAACTGTCGTTTCATTCCCCTCAGCCTGACTATTAAAACTGACGTTTCATTCCACAGCAATGTTTGCAACGTCAAACATGCAAACACGACAGTAATGAACATTTAAGTTTCTATCATTCAGCGGATATCAAATCCTTCCCTCCTGAGAGAGAGAGAGAGAGAGAGAGAGATCTTTACATCTTTCGCACCCCTTGGAGGCTCCGTACTTGATACAATTACAATGGCGGGGGTTGGGGGGAATCTCTCAAATTTGAGAGGAGTTGCCAGGGGCTATAAATGACCCACGGAATCAAAAGGGGGAGGTGAGTTGGAAAAGGGAGGAGGAGGAGGAAGAGGAGGAGGGGGAGGGGGAGGGATAACTCCGTGATTAAAAATTTGTCTTTGTATGGGACTTATAGTACTCTCTCTCTCTCTCTCTCTCTCTCTCTCTCTCTCTCTCTCTCTCTCTCTCTCTCTAGGATATGCTCTGTTTTGTTGAAGAAAGAATATAAAGGTATATATTAAATTAAAAAAAGCTTATGGTAGTATATGTATATATATTATACATATAGACGATGAAGGTGGTACTTCACCTGTTATCTGATCTGACACTGGCAATTGTCGCGCGTGCTCAGAAAGAGAGAGAGAGAGAGAGAGAGAGAATCCTTGTAGGCAGCTCTGACTACCAATTAAACTTTTGTGTCTTTATTGTCACCAGAATAAGAAAGAATAACATAAAGAGTTGCGGAGATTTCGTGTCCACATCACCTCGAATCGTCCTTGGAATGAAACTTTCAGCCACGGCCTTGCGGTGGCGTGTGTTGGCAACAATAGCGGTACTTTAACCTTAAATAAAATAAAAACTACTGAGGCTAGAGGGCTGCAATTTGGTATGCTTGATGACTGGAGGGTTGATGATCAACATGACAATTTGCAACCCTCTAGCCTCGTAGACAAATAGCCATCTCAATAGTTTTCTTTTACAGAAAAAATGGTAGAGCAAATGTGACGACTTGCTCAAGATCTCTTAAACTTTTTTTTAAAAATAAAATGAGTTTACAACTTTAAGAGGAATTTAAAAAAAACCATTATTTGGTAATCTGCTTAAAGTATTTTAAACGCCAGTGCACGACAATTTCTAAAGTATTTGTAAATAAATGATTCCGAGGTTCAATATACCAATTTATACGTGAATTTTCGAACCATAAATCAGGTCTGGATTACCCTTAACCTCTTTTCTGAAGCTGCGACTTCAATATTTTCAAGTGGCAGGCGATTGGAATTTACCAAGTAATACCTACACGGAGATGCGTTAAACAAATGCAAAGTAATTACAAAGCAAAAATAAAATTGCAAAGAAAAATTCAATGTAATTGCAAAGAAAGACGTTCAATTCAATTGCAAAGAAAAAATTCTAAGTATCTGCTAGAAAAGTAATGTAATTACAACGCATTTATGTAATTACAAAAAAAATATGTAATTGCGATGAAAATTTTCAATGTAATTGCAAAGATAAAACTGAAATGTAATTACAAAGAACAAATTTCAATGTAGCTGCAAAAAATAAATGTAATTGCAAGGAAAAAATTCAAAGTAACTGCAAACAATTTAAATGTAATTGCGTTGAAAAAACTAATTGCTAAGACAAAAAATCAATGTAATTGCAAAGAAAAAATAAGTGTAATTTTAATGACAAAATTAAATGCAATTGTAAAGAAAAATTAAATGTAAGTGCAAATAAAAAAATTAAATGTAATTGCCAAGAACAAAATATCAATATAATTTCAAAGAAAAAATAAGTGTAATTATAAGAAAATTTCATGAAATTGCCAAGAAAAAATTCAATGTAATTGCCAAGAACAAAATTTAACGCAATTGCAAAGCAAAACTTCTCAATGTAATTTCACAAAGAAAAGGTAAGTGTCTTTGCAAAAACAATTAATGTAATTGCAAAGAAAGGCAACTAAATGTAACTGACTACAAAGAAAAAATTATAGAATAAAAATAAATAAATAAATAAAAAATATATATACATATATATATATATATATATATATATATATATATATATATATATATATATACACATACATATATACATACATACATACACAGAAACGATTTACGTTTCCCGTACCGTATCGATAGGCATCATAAATCATCCCATTTTTTAATTCGAGTTGCGGCTGCACGAAAAAAGTGGTTGTTGAAACAAATAAAATAAAAAAAAGTCGATTTTTCGTTCGCACCCTCGTCGAGGTTGGGTGACTCAGGAGGGAGGCAACTGGCTGCAGGTTTGGACACCTTGTATCATAAAGAGAAATAGTATCTCTCTCTCTCTCTCTCTCTCTCTCTCTCTCGCAAGGCACAGGAACAAGTGATATAACTGCGCAAATAATGACCGAGTCCAGCATCTCTTATCGAATGTGTGGTTTTTTTTATGAGTTACGTTATCATCTTCCATCCACCTCGTTCTATATTTGGCTTTAACTACCGCTGTTCTGATGCGCCGGGTGCGAGTTCGAATACTGACTGTCTCAATTCAGTCCTCCATATTGGATCTTTAGGTTTTGCAGTGACAAAAGCGTATCAAGAGGGTGCTAAAAAAAAGCTATATATATATATATATATATACATATATATATATATATATACATATCTATATATATGGTCATATATATTATATATGACTATATAATATATATGTATAATATATGTAATGTATAGATATATATATAATATATATATATATATATATATATTATATATTGTAATATATATATATCTATATATATATTATATATATATATATATACATATATATATATATATATATATATATTATATATATATATATATATATATGATGTACATGTACACACACATACACACACACACACACACACATATATATATATAATATATATAATATATATATATATATATATATATATATATAGAGAGAGAGAGAGAGAGAGAGAGAGAGAGAGAGAGAGAGAGAGAAGATATATATATACATTCATAAAAAAAACCCGTCAATACATCTCGTATGCAACGTCACAAACATTCAACACAAACAAGCGAGTGTAAAGTGCGTCAACTTTTCCCTTTATTAATTATTAGTGGGTGGCATAAAATTCCCCCACCACCTCCCCTTCGTCCCATCCCACCAGACGCAGGCGCCCGCCGCCCACCGCCACCCGCCCCTCGAGTTAATTAAGAAGTCTATAAAAAAAAAAATACCTCCATTTTTCCACTTCTTTTCACCTCGTGGAATGCCACGATTTTTTCTCTCCGTCAACTGAATTTGACTTCGCATAAATAATAATGTTTCCTCCTCCTCCTCCTCCTCCCCTCCTCCTCCTCCACCTCCTCCTCCTCCTGCCCAGAATTCCACGCGGGAGAATTATAGCAAGAAAAGCTCCCTGGGTGAGATTTCTACAACTCTTGTGGTCCTTTTAGTATTATTACTATTACTATTAATATTTGCTGGAAGAAGACCTTCATTGATACAGATTTTACTGGAAGTAATGACCATTTCAGCCGCGTTTATTTTGTATAGAGAAATCTATATTTTTCTCATTAATGACTTTTCTTCTGTACTCAAGTTGGCTTTTATTTTCAATAAAACCTGTATTATGATTATTATTATTATTATTACCATTATTGAAACAAGGAACCCATGTGATGAGGCTATAATTAATAATAATAAATAATAATAATAATAATAATAATAATAATAAAATAATAAATAATAATAATTAAAAATTATTATTATTATTATTTTATTATTATTATTATTATTATTATTATTATTATTTAACAATACACTAGAGTTAAAAATATCTATTAACAGAGTTATGACTCATCAATATTTTAAAAACTACTGTGACCTTTAAGTGACATTATTATTATTATTATTATTATTATTATTATTATTATTATTATTATTATTATTATTATTATTGCACCAAAGACCCCATGTAATTTCGCAGAGTTATCCCTCATCAATATTTTTAATAATACTGTCACCTTTAAGACTCATACCTAATAATGCCTCATCAATATTTTTAACACTCTGTGACATTTAAGTCTCATTCATTATTATTATTATTATTAATTATTATTATTATTATTATCATTATTATAATTAATTAATTATTTATTATTAATTATTATTATATTATTATTATTATTATTTAGGAAGCAGACCCTCTCTCAAGCATACTTTATTAAAAGTAATGGCTACTTCAGCAGCGTTACTCTGTAGAGATTCTTCTTATTTCCGAATAGCGGCTTTTTCCGTGCTAACTTAGACAGGCTAGTAGAGCGCCTATGGAGGTCATGATCAAATACAGTCAAAATTGGTGTATATATTTGAATTTTACAGATAAACTATGATACCATAGTTATCAGTCATTAACGTATATATATATATATATATACATATATATATATATAGTTATATAATATATAATCATATATATGTCTCTCTCTCTCTCTCTCTCTCTCTTTCTTGAAGCAAGCGAGCTTTCGTCTGGAGCTGCCAGACATCCTCGGGCTGGAAGCTGAGGGTGGACTGATCTTGGAGCGGTGTCCGTCCTCGTTTATATTTGGGGTGACAGCCAGGGAGTCTGCCCATGTGATCTACTAGGTTGGCTGGTGGGCGGTAGGTCTTCGTTTTCATTGGTGGCTTGAACCAGGTCTCAAGCCACTTTACACGCCTTGACCTCATTAGCGGCGCGGTTACGTTGATGGGCGTTTCGCTATGCTGCGGGACGTCACGGCTAACTTGATTATCGGTTGGCTGCAGGAGTTACTTCGTTCGGGGCGTTGTCTTCCGTGGTGTAGTCGTGCTCGGTGGTGTCATTGTTGGTGGCAGGTCTTCTCATACTCGTAGGGAGGAGAAATTCTTCCTGCGTCGTATTTAGTGTAGGTTTTACTTGCTGGATGAGAAGCGCCTCCAGCAGGCGTAACCGACGGGCATCAGGGGTCTTCCCGATGATCTTCGTGTTTTGGATGATCACATCCCGGGAGATGGCCTCTTGATGTTTGGTGCGGGCGTGATTCTTGATAGCCTCCTCTTGGGCGTGGCTTGAGAGTCTCTTCGACAGGTGCATGGTTGTCATACCAACGTAGGCGCCGCTGCAACCGCGGACTGGGCATGTATACTGGTACACCACATGCGTCTGATTTAGGGGGTCTCGTACATGTGGAGAGGGGTTATTTTTCATAATAAGGTTGCGCGTCCTCCGATTCTGGTAGTAAATAATCAGGTCGATATTTTTGGTGTCGTCGGTTGGGGAAACATTTTCAGAGATAATTTTCTTAATTGAGTCCTCTTATTCTCGGTAATGTGAACTCATGAAGGCTTTATAATATAGCTTGATATTATCCTGGGGGCGGGGTTGCAGGCTCTCACTACCGAACCATTTCTCCAGGGCTGTACGGACTTCTCTTATTAATTTATTTGAGGGAGAGGGCTCTCCTGACGAAGGCTCTGACGGTCGTGCTCTTGAATCTGGCGGGGCACTCGCTGTCACCATTGAGGCAAAGTCCTAGGTTGGTTTTCTTTGTGTAGACGGAAGTACGGAGGCCGTCTTCAGTCTTACTCACAAGGACGTCGAGGAAGGGGAGCCGATCGTCGGTGCTGTATTCAACCGTGTAATTCAGCACGCTGCACTGCTGAAATGCCTGACGGAGGGCTTTTACCTCATTCTCGGCGTCGATTTGAACAAAGATGTCGTCGATATATTGTCCATATCTGCGGGGTTGCTGCATCCTAGCGAAGACTCGTTCCTCCACAGTGCCATGTAAAAGTTAGCGAAGAGCACCCCCAGTGGGGAGCCCATTGCTACGCCGTCTTTTTGGCGGTACATCTGGCCACTGTGGGTGGAGAAAGGGGCCTTCTTCGTTCAGATCTCCAGCAGCGTACGGAGTGAGGCTTCGGGTATGTTGAGGGGCGTCGTCGACTGACTCCTGTAGACATGCTCAAGGATGATGTCAATAGTTTCGTCGACAGGCACGTTCGTAAACAGGGACTCTACGTCCAGCGAGGCGATAATCCCGGTACCAGGGGAGTCCTTGATGACTTCTAGGAATTCTACTGACGACTGCAGGCTGTACCAACTCGGGACATAGGGGGTCAAAATTTGGTTAACACGTTTAGCCAACACGTACGTAGGGGCGGGCGTCTGGCTGATGATCGGCCGGAGGGGGTTTCCTGGTTGGTGAGTTTTTATGTTACCGTATAGATAACCCAGGCTGTAGTCTCCTTGTATGGGCGGGAGGTGGACAGCGTTAGTCGCAGCATTCACTACACTGATGACCCCGTTGGCCTCACTCTTGATCATCGGGAAGGCCCCTGATGCCCATCGGTTACGCCTGCTGGAGGCGCTACTCGTCCAGGAAGTAAAACCTACACTAAATACGACGCAGGAAGAATTTCTCCTCTCTACGAGTATGAGAAGACCTGCCACCAACAATGACACCACTGAGCACGACTACTCTACGGAAGGCAACGCCCCCGAACGAGATACTCCTGCAGCCAACCATAATCAAGTTAGCCGTGACGTCCCGCAGCATAGCAAAATGCCCATCAACGTAACTGCGCCGCTAAGGAGGTCCAGGCGGCTGCAGGACTTACAGCATCGCAACCATCAATGCGTGGAAAGTGGCTTGAGACCTGATTCAAGCCACCAATGAAAACGAAGACCTACTGCCACCAGCCAATAGTAGATCAGCATGGGGCAGACCCCCCCTGCTGTCAACCCCAAATATAAACGAGGACAGTGTGACCCCCCCAGACCAGGTATATATATACTGACTAATAATTAAGAAAAAAAAAAAAAAAAAAAATAAAAATTTATGTATGTATATATGGTATGTATTGGGTATGTGTGTATATCTATATATATGTGTGTGTTATACATATATATATATATATGTATAGTATATATTATATGTATGTGGATGTGTATATTTATATGTATGTAAAAAAAAAAAAAAAAAAAAAAAAAAAAAACTAATACTAATAATAATATAAATCTAATTAACATTTAACTAAATACATAAGGTGCTTGTACATCTTTAATCCCACTGTCATATAAAATCAATTCCCAGTTAGCAGGAGGTGAACCAAATTAACTGTTTTTCCGAGCCTTTCTTCTCTGTCTTTGTCCTTGCATGATGGCTAAACTAGTAATCTAACTTCGCAAGAGGGTCTGCCCCTCACTATTTTCTCTTCTACTATACTTCACTTTCCATCCCTTTTTTTCCTTCAACCTTTCCCTTCCCGAGTATCCGCCGCCAGGCTTTAAACTGGTATTGTATTCCTAGAGGTACTCTTCCCTTCCTTCCCCTTATTTCCCCACTTATTCCCTATCCTTATCCTAGTCCTAGTCCTCCAAGATCATCATTCGCCTGCCAGCCACCGCCCAGGAAGGTTCTCTCCTCTTGAAGCTCCAACTAGCAGCCCTCATTGGAAGCCCCAAACTGAAGATTGGACAAGACCTCTCCCTTCAGCAGTAGCTGTTCAGAGATAGCCTTTCAAGGACAGGAACCCCCCCCCATCCTTATTATCCTTATTCCCATACCCCCACCAAGGGCTTTGCCCCACATTTCTACTCTCTAGCGGCACGGAGAGTTCTGCACCGTCCAGGCTCATACTTCTTCAGTAGTGCCTACATAGGAGTTAGGGAATTAGGTATTAGTCACTGCCTCCCATAAAGTGACTGTTAACTACCATTATTCTAATTTCTTATAAAAATGGTTTTTTGGTTCTAGCACCCTTAATAATTGGAATTCTTCACTTCTTTTGGAAGTTTTATTAAAAAGTTAATATTTCTACGCCTTCCCCCCCCCTTTTAAAAAATCATCCCACGTCGCTGTATCACAATTTTCTCTAAATTTTGAAATTTACATAATTACCAAAAAGGTTGTGCAAATCCCTTAGATTTAATTTTGCATCTTTCTTTCAGAGGGAAATAATCACTGCTTTACCATGACATAATGGGTAAAGTTAAGATCAAGAACACTAGCCAGGGACTTGATGAAGAATCACGTCACCTGGCAATCTGGATTGTTCTACAGGATAAATCATGCTTTATCCACAACTTACTAAGGCTGATAACTACTACTTAGCTATAGCAGATGAAGTAACAATAGAAAAGATAATTCATCCTGACACCAAACTTGCACTACATAATAATATGTTTGAAGTTCTGGACCTCCCCTCATCTGAATGCTTCACGTACATTGGTCGTAACCCAGGCGGACAGTTTAGTATACAATCAATCTGAAGAAGAGCTTAAGTATGAAATTGAGCAACGGAATGGTGTTAAGTTTACAGCAATCATCAAGCTTCCTAACACTAAAACTACATTTAAGGTGAAACTTGAATCTTCCCAAATGGTGAGAGACTGTCTCATGAAAGGACTTCTCATCTCTGGCCAATCCTTCCCACCTAGATTCCTAAGTCAGGAGATTTATGCTGTTCCACCCCAGTGTATGAGATGTTACAGTTATGATCATACGAAAAAGAACTGCCCCAATCCAAGTACTTATAAAATCTGTTCAATATCTGCCTCAGAAGAACACTATTGGACCATTACACCAACCAAGCAAACCCAAAGTGCTTCACATGTAATGGTGATCACCCAATCATGGCAGCAAGATGTCCAATCAGGAAAACTTTGACTAAAGACCAGGCTAAAATGATCAGGAACTAACAATCCCAGATTACACCCAACAAGACCTTCGCTCAAGCCACAGCCACAACTGCTCCGAATAGTGCTATTACACCCAACAACAACATCTCACTCTATCAGCTCACTGTAATTAACACAGCAATAATCACGGCAAATTTGAGTGAAACAGTCGAACCAGGCACTTAAAATTCCTACAGAGGCTATCAAGCTAGCCAAGAAAGTATCAACAATGTTAAAATCCGACAATCAAAATAACACCAGCCCTAATTAGCCCCTGACAATTGATGACGACATGGAAACTGAAGAAGCCAACAGGAAAAGAATACTTAGCGATTCAGACTCTGAAGTTGAAATGCCTTCACACCCTGCAAAAAAACAGCCACCACAACAACCACAAGCATCAACCTCAACCTCTAACACTACAGACCCTGAAGTACAAGGAGCTTTGGCTCTTCCAAGCCTCCCTTCCATCAATCAAACCAAGAACCCCAAAATTGGACTAAGACTATACATTTCCATCAACACGGCAAACCCCAAAAACCCAACCCACAATACCCTCAAGAGGATGATTTTTTACAATAAAACAATGAAGTACATCTTCACAGAGAAATTAGACAATAACACAGTCAAACAATACATTACTGAAGGAACAATAGAACTTGACAAATATAGTAGCAGGATCACGAGGATAAACCACGACAAATTCCAAAAATTGAACACAGGCTTCTTTGACTTAACAAAAGGAAAAGCACCATAATGGACACTCTCACAGTCATTCAACATAACGTCTTAAAAAGGACATTCCTTCGTAGTAAGGAACTTAGTAACATTTATTCCTCTTTCTCCCCACATCTTATACTTCTAAACTCCACGTGGATACCCAACTCCACTCGTATCAAGATCTGGAACTACAACGTTTTTCAATGTAACACCACTAACGATCAAAATGCCGGGACGGCAATAGCAGTAAGACGGGATATCACGGTCAAATTAATTGACGGATTCAATCATGACCTAATTGCAGTAGAACTACAGACAATTTGGGGACCAGTAATCGTAGCAACTACATATTTACCCCCCAGGAACCCAGTATTTCCTCAGCAAGATATCTTGTCCTTAGTGAGACGCAATATCCCTGTCTATCTATTAGCTGACCTAAATGCAACTCACCCGGCCCTGGGCCACAATAGCACAAATCCTAGAGGCACCTTAATTCAAGGACTTATGAACAGGAATCTAGTTTGCTTTCTAGGACCAGATTTTCAAACATACTTCAGCAGAAGATCCAAGGGCAAACCTGACATCCTTCTGTCTAACAGATACCACATTTTTAATTATTCAATCACTCGGGGTCCTTTAACTACCTCAGACCACATACCTGTATTATTAAAACTTACTGTGAGACCTATTATGGTAGCCACCAGCCCAACACTCAATTTGACCAATGCTAACTGGGAACGGTTCAAGGATATTCTCGATGACTCTCTCAAACTATGATGTACCTGATAACATCATAAAGGATAAATCCTATATCGATGATAAGATAACTTTTTGGTACAGGATGATCAAAGAAGCTACAGAACTTTGTATCCCCCTCAAAACTTTCAGGATCTTACCATATTCTAAAGAAATAGATAATCTCAAGCAATTACAATATTACTATAAAAAAGCCCTAGCTTTAATAAATAACCAAGGTCCAACACATCAGCTATTAGAATACTTACAAAATATCAAAGAAAGAATTAAAATAAAAGCAAAGGAACTCATAAACTTGACTAGGGAGACACTACTAAATAAAATTGAAGGTATCTATCAAGACCCAGGAAAGTTCTGGAAAATGATCAGAAGACTTCTGGCATCAGATTCTGAACCTACAGCCTACATACTCCATAACAACAGGAAAATCTATTCACCCCAAGACCAGGAACCAATTTTCAGAGAATTCTGGTCTAATATCTTCAGAATAAATACATGGGAGAATTTAAGGTTTGACCTGCAACATGAGCAACAAGCGATTGAAGTACTTCATGAACAAGACGATCAAATGATACCATATGACACAGTAGAGCTTGATATTAGATGAAGAAGACCAGTTTATTAAACCAATCCAACCGCAAGATATAATCAAAATAATCAATAGTTTTAAAAACAAAGCACCTGGCCATTCTAAAGTAAACAAAATTATCCTCAAGCACCTTCCCATCGCCATGCTTGACTTTTTAAGAGTCATTTTCAACGAAACCATAAGTATGGGCTACTAGCCAGACTTTTTTAAGAGAGCACTTTGTGGGGAAAAAGGGCAAAGATCTAACTTCTGTTTCTAACTATAGACCAATTTCCCTTCTAGAGATACCTGGTAAGATCCTTGAAAAAATCATCCAAATAAGGTTCAATGAGTTCCTCGAAGACATTCTGCTAACCAACAATAACCAATATGGGTTTACACAAGGTAAAGGAACTCAGCTTGCATTAACCAGACTCTATGAGTTCATAGTAGTCAAGAAAAGTTTAGGGTACGGCTGCAACCTTATCTCAAGGGATGTCAGTCGGGCCTTTGACAAAGTCTGGCATGAAGGTGTAAATTACAAACTTTTGGAAGCGCAATTGCCAGATTTAGCAACCCGACTGTTATGTAACTTTCTAGACAACCGTGTAGCAAGGATTAAAATTAAAGACTTCATAGGACCAGAGTTCCAGTTACAGTCAGGGGTTCCTCAAGGTGGCGTTCTCTTCCCATCACTCTACAACTTTTACATTAAAGAT
Organism: Macrobrachium nipponense; assembly: GCF_015104395.2. NCBI lineage: Eukaryota > Metazoa > Arthropoda > Malacostraca > Decapoda > Palaemonidae > Macrobrachium > Macrobrachium nipponense. Next base: position 98,046,766 of record NC_087205.1, on the reverse strand, counting down.
ACCCCTCCTCCATCGCAAGGTTGCCTTCAAATCATGTTCGCAGATGATCATACCTAAGTCATAACGTATCCCACCAAAGCCAAATGTATGTTACAAAGAAAGACTGTTAGATAAATACAAAAAATCAATAACTACGAAAAGGAATGGAAGATAACAACAACTATGAATAAATTTTAGCTCCTCTCAATTTCTGCTCAACGTCCCATGGATATTATAGTCAACAACAGGAGAATTCCACATATCCAACAAGCTACAATTCTTGGGTGCAAATTTAAAAAATCAGGCATTCTTCCCCATGTACAGTCGAGAATAGCTACCGCGAGGAAGACTGTCAGTAGGTTAAAAAGATTCAAAGGACTGTCGACAAAAACTCAACTTAAACTATATGTCACTAGCCAGGCCACAGCTAGAATACCCAGCCATCATATTTGGTGCACTGAGTAAAACAGCACTTAATAAAATGCAAGCAATTCAGAATAAAGCTCTGAGGCAAGCATTTAGGGAAAGTCCCCCCTACTTCAACACAATAAGGGAGTTGAATAACCACTCCAAATTGGAGCCTCTGAATGTCAGGTTCCATAGACTTGGGCAGAAAACTTGGGACAAATTAAGTCTAGAAGACGTCAACTTATTCACTACCACTAGAGATCTCACCATCAACCAAGTCAGAGATCACTACTGGTGGAGTAGACTTGAGCCAAAGGTCAATCGTGACCCCCCCAGACCAAGGTGTATAAATACTGACTAAAAAAAAAATAATTATAAATGAATAAAAACATAAGATGTGCTAGTGCATCTCAATCCTACTAACATATAAAATCAATTCCAGTTATCAAGGGCGATGGACCAAATGAACCGTATTTCCGAGCTTCTCTTCTCTCTCTTGTCCTTGCATGGTGGCTAAACCAGTAATCTAACTTCGCAAGAGGGTCTGCCCCTCACTTTTTTCTCTTCTACTATACTTCACTTTCCTTCCCTTTTTTCCTTCCACCTTTCCCATCCCGAGTATCCGCCGTTAGGCTTAAACTGGATTGTATCCAGAGGTACTCTTCCTTCTCCCCTATTCCCCACTTCCCTGTCCTTATCCTAGTCCTCCAAGATCAGTCCACCCTCAGCTTCCCAGTCCGAAGATGTCTGGCAGCTCCAGACGAAAGCTCGCTTGCTTCAAGAAAGAGAGAGAGAGAGAGAGAGAGAGAGAGAGAGAGAGAGAGAGAGAGAGACATATATATATCGTTAATGACTTTGATAACTATGGTATCATAGTTAATCTGTAAAATTCAAATATATACACCAATTTTGACTCTGTATTTGATCATGACCTCCATAGGCGCTCTATTAGCCTGTCTAAGTAGCACGGAAAAAGCCGCTATTCGAAAAATAGAGAAGAATCTCTACAAGTGTAACGCTGCTGATGTAGCCATTACTTTTAATAAAGTGTTATTATTATTATTATTATTGAACCAAGGCACCCATTTAATGAGGCTATAATTAATATAATATAATATAATAATAATAATAAAAATATGAAGTGTTAAAAATATTTATTCACAGAGTTATGCATCATCAATATTTTAAACAATAGTATTATTATTATTATTATTATTATTATTATTATTATTATTATTATTATTATTATATATTCAAACAGTTTAACCAGACCACTGAGCTGACTCTCGGCTCTTATGGGGCTGGCTCGAAGGATTAGAATGCAATAGGTCAAAGGCCAAGCACTGGGACCTAGGAGGTCACTCATCGCTAAAAAGGTCTGAAAGGCGTAACAGGTGGAAAACCTCAAAGCAGTTGCACTGAGAACCAATTGCTATGAGATGGTGGAACATAAGATGAAAGAGAATATGAACGAAGGTGCAGTAAAAACGAATGACAGGTGTTGCAGCTAATAGTCAGGGAGGTTGGACAGCTAAAATTATTAATAATCTATATAATTATACAGTATACATTCACCATTAAAAGAATTTTGTCCACTATACATACACAATAATCTACTGGCACCAACACCAGTTCTGAATGCTAAAGGATTCTCCGGATATATTCTCTCTCTCTCTCTCTCTCTCTCTCTCTCTCTCTCTCTCTCTCTCTCAACCCCAAATTCAACGGAGAGCGAAAAATGCATCCATCTCCCCTGCCTGCCACTGGCTCACCAGCGCCATTTCGCAAAAAAAAAAAAAAAAAAAAAAAAAGAATTCTGCAAAATTATTATAAATTAATTCGCTAACGGAAAATTTCCTTTCGAAGTGAATCCCGTATTCTCTTTATTTATCTCTTTATTGTTTTTTTTTTAATTCGATTCTGTTACATCTACTACTACTGCTGCAGTGTCCAGTCGACTTCATGGCCACTGGCTCTTCACTCTCTCTCTCCATACCTATCGACATCTCCCGCACCCTATTCAGTTCTCCCCTGGTCTCTTAAAGGCTCCTTTTATCGACAGAGAGAGAGAGAGAGAGAGAGAGAGAGAGAGAGAGAGAGATACGTACTACAGCCTCCTGCATCTCTCTACCTCCCTAAAGCAATCATTGCAACTCAGACCTGTTACGAATACGTATATATCCTCTCTCTTTTCGAGGTTCCTTACTCTCTCTCTCTCTCTCTCTCTCTCTCTCTCTCTCTCTCACACACACACACACACAGTCTCTCTCGCTATCTATTTCTCTCTCTAATTGTTTCGTTCTCTCTATCTCTCTCTCTTTAGGTTTCCTCTTTATCTTTTTTTCTCTCTCTTCCACACAATATTTCTCTCTCTCTCTCTCTCTCTCTCTCTCTCTCTCTCTCTCTCTCGTGCACACATAAACGCACTTTGTGTGTGGGTTTCTCTAATACACACACTCTCTCTCTCTCTTCTCTCTCTCTCTCTCTCTCTCTCTCTCTCACACTTACTTTCTCTCCTCCCTCTCACACACACACTACTCTCTCTCTGCTTCTCCCTCTCACACTTACTCTCTCTCCTTCTCTCTCTCACACACGCTTAATCTCTCTCTCTCTCTCACACACACACACCCACACACACACATACTTACTCTCTCTCTTTCTCCTTCCTTCTACATACTTCTCTCACTCTCTCTTTCTCTCACTCCAACCACCGCCGCAGCAACTGAATCCGCCCAACCATTAATAAAAAAAAAAAAAAAAAAAAAGCCGCGAAAGTAATCCATTGGAAAGTCCCCTCCCTAACCACCGAAATCCTTTTCAGTGGATTAATCCCTTTTTCAATATTTATGGCGCCGCCTTCCCTATTGTTCTCACACTCCGAGCTTAAAACATCAGCCAACTCTTTTTTTTTCCATTTGCCTGCGAACTACAACAACAACAAACAACATCTACAACTACAACAACAAGTGGTCTTCATCCTCCCCCTCCTCCTCCTTCTGCTGCTGATACTACAACAACATTGATAACAACAAAAGCAGGCAGGAGGAGCTGAAGCTACAACAATGAACTACAACAAACAGCACCATCTCTTTTCATTTGCCTGGGAACTACAACATCGAAAACTGCAACTCACTACACTAACAATTCGTCTTCCTCCTCCTCCCCTCCTCCCTCCTCCTCCTCCTCCTCCTCCTCCTCTCCCTACTGCTACAACAACAACAACAACAAAAGTAGGAGCAGGAACAACAATAAAAGCAGGAGCATGGACACGATCGCCACCAAACATGATCACAAGTGAATAGCATCCAGCAATAACAAATCGATCCTCAGCATCACCACCTACCTACTTAAAAAAGAACCTGGGGTTGGGGGAGGTTTGGGGGAGGGGGGAGGGAGGGAGGGGTGATAGGGACATAGTCGTCATCATCGTCGTCGTCGTCGTCAAAGTCAAAATCGTCGTCCACTGGAAGCGTTTCAACTTATCTGGATTCATTATCATGTACCCGGACCGTTTTCATTTTCACCCTATTTACTTTCCACCGTCGCCCTACAAATCCATTTCAGTCCCCCTTCCCTTAAAACCTTGATGCTATATCATTCATGACTTAATGCTGTTCTTGATTCAAAGGCGGTTATTACAGCATTCCCCTTCTCCCTCGCCCTTCTTCTCCCTCCTCCCCCCTCACCCTCCTCATCACCCTTCTCTACCTCCTACCTCCCACCTCTCTCCCCTTTGCCAGCATCTAATGCCTGATTCAATTTCAGTCCCTTTTGATCAGGAATATGCAGTACAGCATGCATATATATATATATGTATATATATATATATATATATATATATATATATATAATATATATATATATATATTTATTTATATATATAAAATATATATATATATATATATATATATATATATATATATATATATATATTTATTTATATACACGCATTAAGCTACAAATGTCCTTCAATATCCAATTCGCTCTACCTCGGAACTAACATATTTTCATAGATATGTTAACTGAAGGGGAATTTTTTCGTCCTCTCGTGGATTCGAACCCGCGCACAGAGGTGAAATCAGGACTTCTGTGACGCCTAAACCGACCAGGCCAACAAGGTAGAGCAAATTGGATATTAATGGACATTTGTAGCTGAATGCATAGCAGTAGTAGTGAATGGATTCTGCTCTTAGTCTACTAAAATATTTCTAACCAGTCTAAAAACTTCTGTTTTTCTAATCTATCTTCCTAAACCACCATTTTGTAGAACTTTTTGCTTCTCATAATCTCCACCACTCCTCAAAATTGGAGCCATTTTTGCTATCACTGCATCACTCTTACGATTTATAAATGTACTCTCTAGATCTAGCACCCTGTATTTCTCTATCAAATGTATATGCAGTCGTGGGTTATACATATTCATATTTTAATTTCTTTCCACACAACATTCAATCATCCCAAGTCTGTTTTTCTTTAGAAGTCAAAAAACAATTAGTCATTACATACGAATGCTTCTTTGGCTTTGGACACACAAATCCGCAGTTATGTATGGGTAACCATATATTTAAAATAAACCTCTACAGAAAATTTATTCCTGTTAGAAAGAATTAGTTTCTCAATATATGCAACCCTATTTCAAGACTGGTGCTCCTATGAATATTTCAAAGTGCTTCTTTTAAAAAGCAATAAACAGCAATAAAGTTCTTAATACTTTTTTTTCAGCCTCTTCCAATATTCTTCACCCACATTCTTTTCTTGACAAACCTTACCACAGCCTCTTGACATATTTGTCATCAAAAATTCATTGATGACAAATATGTAAAGAGGCTGTGGTATGGCTGTTCAAGGAAAATTGTGGACAAACCTTACCAGAGTCTCGTTACCTAAACTTTACCACAGAGCAGTTTGACTGCAATTTCAGAGAGGCAAAGAAAAAACTCGACTATTTCTGAGCAACATCGCCCACCCAGCAGCTTTTCGGTCCTCAGATAATTCATTCTTAAGACTACTAAGGCTAGAAGGCTGCAAATTGGTATGTTGATCATCCACCTTCCAATCATCAAACGTACCAAATTGCAGCCCTCTAACCTCAGTAGTTTTTAATTTATTCAAGGTTAAAGTTAGCCATAACCGTGCGTCTGACAACGACATAAGCCAAGCCACCACCGGGCCGTGATTAAAAGTGTCATGGGCTGCGACTCATACAGCATTATACCGAGACCATTTTCCACTCATTTATTGATAGCGGTGACGCCAGATCGCTCGCTTATCGACAAACTCTAAACAGAGATTGGGACGGGGGTGCTTTTTTCCAGCCACTTTCTCTCTCTCTCTCTCTCTCTCTCTCTCTCTCTCTCTCTCTCTCTCTCTCTCTTTATTTTTTTCGTGCATCTTCAAGAGCGGTCACTTCTGAAAACGTTATATAGATCTATAAATATATCATCATATTTTTTATATATGGAAATATACCAATATTTAAATGGAAATGTTCTAGGATCT
>NC_087205.1:98028380-98035880 GCF_015104395.2 Macrobrachium nipponense | reverse complement strand
TGGACGACATCAAGCTGTATGGTAAGAGCATCAAGGAAATAGATACCCTAATCCAGACTGTAAGGATTATATTTGGGGACATCAGGATGGAGTTTGGAATAGAAAAATGTGCCTTAGTCAACATACAAAAGGGCAAAGTAACAAGGACTGAAGGGATAAAGCTACCAGATGGGAGCAACATCAAACACATAGATGAGACGGGATAAAAATACCTGGGAATAATGGAAGGGGGGGATATAAAACACCAAGAGATGAAGGACACGATCAGGAAAGAATATATGCAGAGACTCAAGGTGATACTCAAGTCAAAACTCAACGCCGGAAATATGATAAAAGCCATAAACACATGGGCAGTGCCAGTAATCATATACAGTGCAGGAATAGTGGAATGGACGAAGGCAGAACTCCGCAAGATAGACCAGAAAACTAGGGAACATATGACAATACACAAAGCACTACACCCAAGAGCAAATACGGACAGACTATACATAACACGAAAGGAAGGAGGGAGAGACTACTAAGCCATAGAGGACTGCGTCAACATCGAAACAGAGCACTGGGGGAAAATATCTGAAAAACCTTAGTGAAGACGAGTGGCTAAAGAGTGCATGGGAAGAAGGATTGATAAAAGCAGACCAAAACACAGAAATATACAGAGACAGGAGAATTACAAACAGAACAGAGGACTGGCACAACAAACCAATGCACGGACAATACATGAGACAGACTAAAGAACTGGCCAGCGATGACACATGGCAATGGTTACAGAGGGGAGACCTCCAGAAGGAAACTGAAGGAATGATAACAGCGGCACAAGATCAGGCCCTAAGAACCAGATATATCCAAAGAACGATAGATGGAAAAAACATCTCTCCCATATGTAGGAAGTGCAATACGAAAAATGAAACCATAAACCACAAAGCTAGCGAATGCCCAGCACTTGCACAGAACCAGTACAAAAAGAGGCATGATTCAGTGGCAAAAGCCCTCCACTGGAGCCTGTGCAAGAAACATCAGCTACCTTGCAGTAATAAGTGGTACGAGCACCAACCTGAGGGAGTGATAGAAAACGACCAGGCAAAGACTATGGTATCAGAACAGATAGGGTGATACGTGCAAATAGACCAGGCGTGACGTTGATTGACAAATCAAGAAGAAAGTATCACTCATTGATGTTGCAATACCATGGGACACCAGAGTTGAAGAGAAAGAGAGGGAAAAAATGGATAAGTATCAAGATCTGAAAATAGAAATAAGAAGGATATGGGATATGCCAGTGGAAATTGTACCCATAATCATAGGAACACTAGGCACGAACCCAAGATCCCTGAAAAGGAATCTGGAAAAACTAGAGGCCAAAGTAGCTCCAGGACTCATGCAGAAGAGTGTGATCCTAGAAACGGCACACATAGTAAGAAAAGTGATGGACTCCTAAGGAGGCAGGATGCAACCCGGAACCCCACACTATAAATACCACCCAGTCGATTGATTTGGAGGACTGTGGTAGAGCAAAAAAAATAAATAGATAAAAAATAAAAAAAAATATAATAAATGTTTCCAGCTGCCCTACCCAAAAAAGCCATCTGTGCATATCAGAGTTGGAAGCGTTCAGTGAACAGCTCAATACGAAAGCTCTAAAAAAAAACATCGACCTAGCATTACCGAGGGCATTACAGCATCCCGGAATCACAGTCTGCAGGCAAAGTTTCCTCGCGTCGCGTAATTTTCGAAATGAGGGGAAAATCCAGATTTTTGCTCGCTGGCCGAACTGAGAAAGAGAAAGAGTAGTACTTGACCTTTTATAGGTTATTGGCAGGAGGCGACCGTCATTCAACGACGCCTAAGAGGGACGATAAGCCCGAAACTACGACGGTTTTTAATTAAACAACTCCTGTTGTCAAGGGTCGTGGAGCGGAATACAGAATTCAGGCCACAGGCCAAGCTATGAGAACTATGAGGTCATTCAGCGCTGAAACGGAAATTGACAGTAAAATGTTTGAAAGGTGTAACAGGAGGAGAATTTCGCAGTGGCACTATGAAACAATTGTTAGGAGAAAGTTGAGGATAGCGAGATGGACGTGAGAGAATATGAACGGAGGTACAGTAAAAGGAACCAGCTATGGACCATAAAGGGCGCTTCAAAGAACCTTACGTAATGCCTACAGTGCACAACTTAAGGTGCACTGACGGCATTACTACACCCCTACATCTTTCTTTTTTTATCACAAGGCAAGTCTCAAATATTACCATTATCGTCCTCTCTCTCTCTCTCTCTCTCTCTCTCTCTCTCTCTCTCTCTCTCTCTCTCTCTCTCTCTGTGAAGACTCACCATCTTCTCTTGAACTTTATTTAATATGTTAAAATTTTCAATGCATTGTTTAAAATCACTTACCAGTTAAAACGCAAAACATGTTAAAATCACCTCAAAATCACGTCGAATTTTTACAACTATTATTATTATTATTATTATTATTATTATTATTATTATTATTATTATTCATAAGATGCACCGTGTTCATATGGTAACAAGCCTACCACAGGGGCCAATGACTTGAAATGCTTTCAGCTTCAAAACAATTATGATGTTCATTTGAAAGAAAAAAAACAGATAGTAATATGAAATACAGAAAGAAATCGAGATCAGTTTTTGAAAACGAATAAATAAATTAGCAAGTTAATAAAAAATATAGATAAACAAGCTAATTATTAAAAACACAAGGAGCATTGCTTAAATAACATCATATTCTCTTCCCCCCTAAAAAGGAAGACGGGACAGTCAAACAGAACTAGGAAAACATTCATTAAAGACATTCGAGTATAAAAGCATTCACACAGACACTGCAGTACTTATATGAATATATACATGTATATATACTATATATATATATATATATATATATATATATATATATATATATATATATATATATATATATATATATATTATATATATATATATATATATATATATATATATATATATATATATATATATATAGATATATATATATATATATATATATATATATATATATATATATATATAGTATATCTATATATATATATATATATATATATATATATATATATATATATAATAGATATATATATATATATATATATATATATATATATATATATATATATATATATATATATATATATATATATATATATATATATATATATACTATATATATATATATATATATATATATGTATACTACATATATTAAACTCGCTCCACTTAGCACGCGCACTCTTCACTTTAAACGGAAATTCCTAGAAAAAGGATCAGAGGGGAAGATATATGGCATCAAATTATCATATGACAGAAGACTTGCATCCATTAACCTTTGCATTATAATACGATGTGCGGGTGGCTGTTTGCCAAATGAGGAGTCCTGGGGAGTGGGGAGGTAAGTGGGGGACTAGGGGAGGGTTGCACAGGAGGGCCGAACAAGATTTGGGAAGTTGGGGGGGGAAATGCCAGGGTATGGAGAGGATCTCGGGAGATTTCAGTCGATCTAGGGACATCACGGGGGTGAACGGGGACGCTACGTGGAATTAAAGTAGGGAGTGGCAGCACAGGTGTTATGAATTTCATGGCAGAAGACACGGGTAAGTTTGAAGAAACAGACGGAGCTGGACAGACAGACAGACTGAAAGAGGACACGTCAGTAACTACAGACTTCTCACAAACACCTTTAGACATGAACTGAAGTTACCTACAACGAAAAAATGTTACTTAAACATATTATTATTATTATTATTATTATTATTATTATTATTATTTATTATTATTACTATTATTATTATTATTATTCGGAAGATGGACAATGTTCATAAAGAACAAGTCCACCACAATGGCCAATGACTTGATATTCGAGCACCCAAAGAATATTATGGTGTTCGTCTGAAAGTGACAGAAGGCAACGGGAAATACAGAAAGAATAGATCGGTTATTGGAAAAGAAGAAAATACATTAAATTAATAAATAAACAGGTAAAAATATAATTAAATGATCTAAACATAAAGAGCACCGCTCATCAGCTTCAAGGAGGCTGTTCCACAAGAGGTCGCGAAAACATATGCATAAACACACAAAGAACAACGAAAGGAAGTTAAGATTTGATGTAACCAACCCTAACTAATTACTAGTTTGGGGTCAGGGGCATCCGGTTGTGTCCTCTGCCCCAAATCCTGCCAGAGATTCCTTACGTCAGGGGGACTACACGCGAGACTGATAGTACTCATTTGCAACCTACGCCTCTCCGCTGGTCGTTGTCAAACATTTACCTAGTTTCCATCTTTCCCCTTTCCATATAATTGGATAGATAAATAGATAACTGAATAGGTGGGTGATATTATTATTACCACTGACTTGAAATTCCAGCTTCCAAAGAATATTATGATGTATATTAGGAAGAAAGAGAAAGTAAAGGGACATACAAACAGAAGATATACCATTTATTAAAAAGAATAAGACAGATAGACAGATAAATAGATAAATTAATAAACAAAGATGAGGAGACAACGACACACAAGCAGATGCTCAACTGGCAAAAACAACTTTAACTTAGAAGCAATATTAGGCTGCCTGCGATGAAGTTTTGATCTCGTTTTCCAAGGTACCTCTTGTTTATGATGATAATAATAATAATAATATAAAGGCAGGAGACCCTCTCTCAAACGTGTTTTGTTAAAGATGATGGCAGCATCAGTGGAATTGATTTTATATATGGTCTTTTCAATTCTTCTTATTATTCTCTTCTCATCAGGGCTGATATTCGCTAATAGCTGGCCGATGTTCATATCTTGGTTAAAGAAATGTTTTCTAAAAATACTAATTTATTGATATGATAACAAAATTGGCGTATGGTCGCCGTAGGGTTAACAAATCTTAGTCTGGACGTTGTCTAAGGGCGTAACGGAATTCCAACATAATAATAATAATAATAATAATAATAATAATAATAATAATAATAATAATAATAATAATAATATGGTGTTCGTCTGAAGTCCATGGATACTGGCTCAAAAACTTCAAGGCCCTACACCCACGAATAGCAGAACAACTCCAGCATTGTATCTCAAATCACCAAGCACCCAAATGGATGACCACAGGAAGAACATCCTTAGTACAAAAAGACAAGAGTAAGGGAAATATAGCCAGTAACTACAGGCCTATCACCTGCCTACCAATAATGTGGAAGTTACTAACAGGTATCATCAGTGAAAGGCTATACAACTACCTAGAGGAGACAAACACCATCCCCTACCAACAGAAAGGCTGCAGAAGGAAGTGTAGGGGCACAAAAGACCAGCTCCTGATAGACAAAATGGTAATGAAGAACAGTAGGAGAAGGAAAACCAACCTAAGCATGGCATGGATAGACTATAAGAAAGCCTTCGACATGATACCACACATGGCTAAATAGAATGCCTGAAAAATATATGGGGCAGAGGAAAATACCATCAGCTTCCTCAAAAATACAATGCGCAACTGGCATACAATACTTACAAGCTCTGGAATAAGACTAGCAGAGGTTAATATCAGGAGAGGGATCTTCCAGGGCGACTCACTGTCCCCACTACTCTTCGTAGTAGCCATGATTCCCATGACAAAAGTACTACAGAAGATGGATGCCGGATACCAACTCAAGAAAAGAGGCAACAAAATCAACCATCTGATGTTCATGGACGACATCAAGCTGTATGGTAAGAGCATCAAGGAAATAGATACCCTAATCCAGACTGTAAGGATTGTATCTGGGGACATCAGAATGGAGTTTGGAATAGAAAAATGCGCCTTAGTCAACATACAAAAAGGCAAAGTAACGAGAAACTGAAGGGATAAAGGCTACCATAAATGAGCAACAATCACCACATAGATGGGGACAAAGCACAATCAAACACATAGATGAGACAGGATACAAAATACCTGGAATAATGGAAGGAGGAGATGAATATAAAAACACCAAGAGATGAAGGACACGATCAGGAAAGAATATATGCAGAGACTCAAGGCGATACTCAAGTCAAAACTCAACGCCGGAAATATGATAAAAGCCATAAACACATGGGCAGTGCCAGTAATCAGATACAGCGCAGGAATAGTGGAATGGGACGAAGGCAGAACTCCGCAGTATAGATCAGAAAACCAGGAAACAAATGACAATACACAAAAGCACTACAACCCAAGAGCAAATACGGACAGACATATACATAACACGAAAGGAAGGAGGGAGAGGACTACTAAGTATAGAGGAGTGCGTCAACACTGAAAACAGAGCACTGGGGCAATATCTGAAAACCAGTGAAGACGAGTGGCTAAAGAGTGCATGGGAAGAAGGGCTAATAAAAGTAGACGAAGACCCAGAAATATACAGAGTCAGGAGAAAGACAGAAAGAACAGAGGACTGGCACAACAAACCAATGCACGGACAATACATGAGACAGACTAAAGAACTAGCCAGCGATGACAATTGGCAATGGCTACAGAGGGGAGAGCTAAAGAAGGAAACTGAAGGAATGATAACAGCGGCACAAGATCAGGCCCTAAGAACCAGATATGTTCAAAGTACGATAGATGGAAATAACATCTCTCCCATATGTAGGAAGTGCAATACGAAAAATGAAACCATAAACCACATAGCAAGTGAATGCCCGGCACTTGCACAGAACCAGTACAAAAAGAGGCATGATTCAGTGGCAAAAGCCCTCCACTGGAGCCTGTGCAAGAAACATCAGCTACCTTGCAGTAATAAGTGGTTACGAGCACCAACCTGAGGAGTGATAGAAAACGATCACGCAAAGATCCGCTGGGACTATGGTATCAGGACGGATATGGGTGATACGTGCAAATAGACCAGACGACGTTGATTGACAAAGTCCAAGAAGAAAGTATCACTCATTGATGTCGCAATACCATGGGACACCAGAGTTGAAGAGAAAGAGAGGGAAAAAATGGATAAGTATCAAGATCTGAAAATAGAAATAAGAAGGATATGGGATATGCCAGTGGAAATCGTACCCATAATCATAGGAGCACTAGGCACGATCCCAAGATCCCTGAAAAGGAATCTAGAAAAACTAGAGGCTGAAGTAGCTCCAGGTCTCATGCAGAAGAGCGTGATCCTAGAAACGGCACACTTAGTAAGAAAAGTGATGGACTCCTAAGGAGGCAGGATGCAACCCGGAACCCCACACTATAAATACCACCCAGTCGAATTGGAAGACTGTGATAGAGCAAAAAAAAAAAAAAAAAAAAAAAAAAAAAAATAATAATAATAATAAATTAAAAGTACACCCAATCACTTTAAAAAGTATATTTAACAATATTTTGACACAAATTACACAATTATAAAAATCAAAATGGTAGTACTACATGTGTCTCCCAAATGCAATAAACAGTATGTTCACACAAATTCCACAATCATAAAAATAAAATGGTAGTGCATATGCCTCCAAAAATGAAATCAACAGTATTTTAACAGA
>NC_087205.1:98018380-98020880 GCF_015104395.2 Macrobrachium nipponense | reverse complement strand
GGTCATTCCGACTCTGGAGGACGAGAAAACCCCCATTTTTCCACGATTTAGATCAGAAGAGAAAGAGTCCGTTCCTCAAATTGTACCGGGGATCATTCCCACTATGGAGGATTGCATACCCACCACCCAAAGTGTTGCTTTGAAGGAGGAGCTCATCCCGACCTCACGTGACACAGCTGCTCCAGATGACGCACCAGAATATTGCAACGTCACCACTCAGACTTCCGCCGCTGTTCCAGAACAATTTTCTTCTGCGAGAGCGGCCTTCAGCATGGAGAGACGAAAGTTTCAAGAGGAGAGAAAAGCCTTCATCAAGGAGAGGCAAGACTTCTGTAAGGAGGAAGAGCAAAGAAAGAGATTTTACCAGAGGATGGAAAAAATTGCTAGTGACCTCGACAGAAAAACAGAAAAGTTATTGTTAGACCAGGAGCAGTATGAAAGGGATGCAGAAGAGTTGGCGGAACGGATAAAAAATTCTGATGAACAGGAAAACAAACTGAGTATATTCCATGAAAACCTAGAAGCGATGAAAGAAACGCTCATGCAGTGGGAAACGAATATATACAAGGGGCAAATCAGAAACGAAATAGAGAGGAGTTGCAACAATGGGAAGAAACTCTGAATATAAGAGAGAAAAGTCTTGATGAAAAAGAAGAGGCCTTGCAGGAAATAGAACTAAAAATAAAACAAATAATCAAAACGCACCAGGGATGGCATACTGATGTGAGTTTCGTACAGGAAATACTGCATCAAAACATAAATGTTTCCAAGTTTGAGAGTTTGACCCAACCCATCAGGAGGAGGACGTCTTCATGGCCCAAGAGTTTCCCCAAACGTCAGTAGGAGGAATTCTCATGGCTCAAGAATTTCCCCTAACTCATGGCTCATGAGTCTCGCTCAACTCTTCAGGAGGAGGATGTCTTCATAGCTCACGAGTTTCCCCCAACTCATGGCTCATGAGTTTCCTTCAACTCTTCAGGAGGAGGATGTCTTCATAGCTCACGAGTTTCCCCCAACTCATAGCTCACGAGTTTCCCCCAACTCGCAAGGATGAGGATGTCTTCATGGCTGTTGAGTTTCCCCCAACTTGTCAGGAGGAAGGAAGACCAGCTCTCAGGATTAGAACTAACAGCTGTTCGGAGGAAGGAGGATCAGCTCTCAGAATGAGAGCTAACAGCTGTTCGGAGGAAGGAGGATCAGCTCTCAGAATGAGAGCTAACAGCTGTTCGGAGGAAGGAGGATCAGCTCTCAGAATGAGAGCCAACAGCTGTTCGGAGGATGAAGGACAAGCTCTCAGGATAAACGCCAAAGGAAACTAGAGAGAAAAACCAGGAGAAACAGACCCTGATTAACCAAAATTGTGGAGGACTTTGACTCGTCATCAGGTGGTGATGGACACTGCTGTGTCGTGTTCCAGAGGAGCTGTGATCTTCTTGGCCCATTCGATGGCTTGACTGCAGGATGGGTGTTCACTGCTGCTCCCCCCAGCAGCAACCAGCAATGGGAGGTCCCCCCACCTCCCACACACCCATCCTCCAATCAACCCCATCGACTGGGCCAAGAAGATCGCAGTGCCTCTGGAATATGACACAGCGACATCAACTGGTGACCAGTCAGAATCCTTCGCTAGGGCTGTTTCTTTGCAGCTGTGAAGACAAGTCTTGGGATCGTCCTTTTCATCAGGCATCCTCGGCGATTCTCTCGTCTCCCTGACGGAGGAAGAAGGACAAGCTCTCAAGAAGAGAGCCAAAAGCTGTTTGGAGGCTGGAGGACAAGCTCTCACAATGAGAGCTAACAGCTGTTTGGAGGAAGGAGGACGACCTCTCAGGATGAGAGCCAACAGCTGTTCAGAGGGGCACAGAACCCCACCTCTCATGTCACATGATACCCTCTGAAATGGGTATCGAACCAAGTCACATATCTGAGGTGGCCGGCAACCTCTGGCGCGGCGTAAAACCCCGTAAGTTAATGCCGTCTACTCCATATGTGAATTGGGTTATGCACTGCAGGTCCCATCTTTTGTATATACTGCAGTGGCAACCTCTGGCGCGGCGTAAAAACCCGTAAGTTAATGCATCCGCATATAGCAAAATATGGTTCATGCATTGCATAATGGATTGAATACTTTCATATGCTACTATGGCAACTCGGCGCGGCGTAAAAACCCGTAAGTTAATGCCTATGTAGTATGTGCAAAATATTCGATCCCAGTGGTGGCAGGGGGGAAGACTCCATCTTCTTGGCTGGAGGACCAGCTCTCAGGATGAGAGCCAACAGCTGTTTGGAGGCTGGAGGACAAGCTCTCACAATGAGAGCCAACAGCTGTTCTCACAATGAGAGCCAACAGCTGTTCGGAGGCTGGAGGACAAGCTCTCACAAGAGAAAGCTAACAGCTGTTGGAGGCTTGGAGGAACAAGCGTCAGGATGAGAGCCAACAGCTGTTCGGAGGGGCACAGGACCCCCCCCCCCCTCTCCTGCTGCATGATACCCTATGGAATGG
>NC_087205.1:97975880-98013380 GCF_015104395.2 Macrobrachium nipponense | reverse complement strand
ATCATATCCTTTTTTTATCCTTCTATCATATCCTTTTATATCTTCCCATAAGGACGTGAGATGGTACGTAAGGCACGTTGGCATGAATGAGCTATAAACTCTGTCGTTGGGATATATCCTCCATGGTCATTCATGATTTGCACGAAATGGAAAGATTTTGTTTATATTATGTAGTATGGATGTATGGGCAGCAGCATCCACTTCTGTGCTACCTATTGGTTTCCATTTGGTGACTTATTTCATTTTGTAGGCGCCATAGCATTCTTCGACGGCGAATTTAATTCGACTTTGTACGTTGTCTGCGAAGTTATTATTCAAGTTATGACACTCATTCTGGTGTCAATGGAGAACGGAATACATGTGCCTTATTCTGGGATATTCAAAAGCGGCATTATAAGCAAAATTCACATTGTCAGGACGAGTTAAATTCGTCACAAAAATAGGCTGTCAGAACACTTGAAGCTACTCTGGGCTTCAGATCCGCGATAGGCGTTTGCAACCTCACCAATTCCTTTATATGAAAAATCATGTTATCAACACTTTTGTTCTAATGAAATTACTATTCCCTACAAAACCTCAGTATACTAATTGCTTTCTTTTTCGTCCGAAATTATCTTGAAAAATGAGCAGCATCACAAACCCATTGCAGATGTAATCTTAGACAAAAGAGATCAACAGACTAAGCTCTCTACATCTCCCAGACGTATCATTCTACATCGTTGCTTTTACATTATTATTATTATTATTATTATTTTTTTATTTTTTTTTTTTGCTCTATCACAGTCCTCCAATTCGACTGGGTGATATTTATATTGTGGGGTTCCGGGTTGCATCCTGCCTCCTTAGGAGTCCATCACTTTTCTTACTATGTGCGCCGTTTCTAGGATCACACTCTTCTGCATGAGTCATGGGAGCTACTTCGGCCTCTAGTTTTTTCTAGATTCCTTTTCAGGGATCTTGGATCGTGCCTAGTGCTCCTATGATTATGGGTACAATTTCCACTGGCATATCCCATATCCTTCTTATTTCTATTTTCAGATCTTGATACTTACCTCCATTTTTTTCCCTCTCTCTCTTCAACTCTGGTGTCCCATGGTATTGCGACATCAATGAGTGATACTTTCTTCTTGACTTTGTCAATCAATGTCATGTCTGGTCTATTTGCACGTATCACCCTATCTGTTCTGATACCATAGTCCCAGAGGATCTTTGCCTGATCGTTTTCCATCACTCCCTCAGGTTGGTGCTCGTACCACTTATTACTGCAAGGTAGCTGATGTTTCTTGCACAGGCTCCAGTGGATGGCTTTTGCCACTGAATCATGCCTCGCTTGCTATGTGGTTTATGGTTTCATTTTTCGTATTGCTCTTCCTACATATGGGAGAGATGTTATTTCTGCCTATCGTTCTTTGAACATATCTGGTTCTTAGGGCCTGATCTTGTGCCGCTGTTATCATTCCTTCAGTTTCCTTCTTGAGCTCTCCCCTCTGTAGCCATTGCCATGTGTCATCGCTGTCTAGTTCTTTAGTCTGTCTCATGTATTGTCCTTGCATTGGTTTGTTGTGCCAGTCCTCTGTTCTGTTTATCATTCTCCTGTCTCTGTATATTTCTGGGTCTTCGTCTACTTTTATTAGTCCTTCTTCCCATGCACTCTTTAGCCACTCGTCTTCACTGGTTTTCAGATATTGCCCCAGTGCTCTGTTCTCGATGTTGACGCAGTCCTCTATACTTAGTACTCCTCTCCCTCCTTCGTTTCGTGTTATGTATAGTCTGTCCGTATTTGCTCTTGGGTGTAGTGCTTTGTGTATTGTCATATGTTTCCTGGTTTTCTGATCTATGCTGCGGAGTTCTGCCTTCGTCCATTCGACTATTCCTGCGCTGTATCTGATTACTGGCACTGCCCATGTGCTTATTGCTTTTATCATATTTCGGGCGTTGAGTATTGACTTGAGTATCGCCTTGAGTCTCTGCATATTATTATTATTTTATTATTATTAATATTATTATTATTATTTTATTATTGTTATTGTTATTATTATTGTTATTATTATTATTATTATTATTATTATTATTATTATATTATTAATTATTATAGTAGTGGTATCAGTAGTATCATCATGTGACATCAACTTGAACAGAACAACAACAAAAAAACTGGTATACTTGGAAGGCAGTATTCTATTCTCTGCCTACCAACATAAAGCTGAAAATCCCTTAAAAATTATAGGTTGTCTGATAAACGTTAATACAGTCATCCAAACTCGAATTACTGACATTGCAAGCTTAAAATTATGAGCAATATATCTCAGGTAACTTTCACGAACGCAATATATTTCATGAAACGTCAGAGAGACTCATTTTCATAGGTATTTATATTAATTATTTTCAAAATAATAAAAGGGCGAACCTCCCACGAGCGACCATTTGATAGTTCGGAAACCAGCACTTCCCAATTAAAATGCCGGTGCCTCGTTCTGTCCCAAGGACCGAAGGGCCTCAGTTGACTGTGACGTGTGCAAAAACGTCACTCGAAACTGGATTGGACCGGATTTCATTTGAGAATTGCGGACTACAGACTCCATCTATTGGCTGCCTGAAGCAAAATGGTGCTCAAACAGGAAACTGTTGTGCTTTTGATAGTGAGGAGAGATAAAAAAAATTGCCGAATAAGTGATCACAATGAATGCATAAAAAAGCAAAGTATATATTCAATTATTTATGCCTATTTGTGACGAGCAAAATAGTATTTGAAGCCAAATGCTTGGAACTGTACGAGGGAATTCACGTATTGGGTTCTGGTAACACATTCACAGCCCTGGATTGTTAGCCGGCGAAAAGCTAGAATTACCAACAAAATTTGACTATTCCACATATAATTATTATCTAAATTGTAGTAAAACTGGGGTGCATTATACAGAGAAGGTTTTATAATCTTATTTAAAGCTTTAAGCTCGGAAAACCCTAACATAAATGATATATTTCTTTCGGTTCGTACTTGTAATTTTTTCGAGGGTTTGTATGGCTGACTACAGGGTTACAGGTTGTACTTACAAGGTGTCAGCACTGCGATTCTTTCTAAGTCTTCTCCTGGCTAAATGATTAAAAAAAAAAACAATCACTGGCTACGTTCTAATACCTAATTCGATGACGCATTTCATTAGAGCATAAATTTCCATAAATTAACGTATTTCATCTTGAAGGTAAGTGGTCTGTATATACGAGATTTTTGTAAAACTTTTAACCTAAAAGAGCGATTATTTGTCCTTCGAGTTTCACGAAGATTATAAAGACTAAATTATCTCTTAGGTCTGTAATGAAGTTAGAATATCCTCTATATCAATATCATATAGATAAAAATAGTAATAAATATATCATGTAATATTTAAAATTATAGTTATACTGATATGGGAAACAGGTTTACCAAGTGCAAATGTATTTTCAGCTTTTTTGCAGGGAGAACTTGGATGTAATTCATATACAAATTGATGGAAATTGCATCCGTTTACAATATATATAATTCCATTGTAATTGTTCATATTCCCAGGGCTGCTCCTCGATTTCCTATCGAATCCTGGAATTTTAATGTTGGTAATTCTGAGTAACAAATCCGGACGTATTCCAACCTCAATTTTCTCATTTCCATAAATTTTAGCAAACTCGAAAGGTACTTTCAACCAAAAACAATTACTTTTATTGAAAATATCTCCAAAATGGCAATATTTCCATTCAAATAAAATTTAAATGATTCATGATGTTTGATATGAATAGTCCTTGAAGTCTCTTGAATACCAACTTTTAAGACTTTTAAACGAGAGATTTTTCAGCCTTTTCTTATAATATTTGCTCATTTTTGGATCGAGAACGACAAAGTATTCCTCACAGGAATCAATTAACGCCTTTAATTAATTGATTCTCGTAAAGACTTCGCCGTTCTTTGCTGCTAAAGCCTCTCTTAATGTTGATAATCCTGCTTCATTTTCGGACAAGGAGCAGCGATTGTTTGTTACCAGAACAAACTTTGTCACTTTCTGGAAAACATTTTACGTTCTTCAAAACGTCCCATTATTAAGGTTAAATTTAGAGATATATATTACTTACTTTATACTGTTTATCATATATATCAGTCCAGAATTTATTCGTGGTCTTGCTGAAACAATATATAATAGTTTCGTCTTCAAACAACCAAAATTCCTCCGAAGATTGTGTCATAGCACTTAATAGATGTCTTTTGCGTACAATCTTGAAAACACATTATATGAAAAAAAAATCTTATATTTGGTATTCCTAGCACTTTCTACCCTTTATTTAGTATTAATTTGAAGCATAAATCTTCTTTGTATTACTAGCAACGCCTTTCGTCATATAATAATATAACTATCTTTATTTTTATAATTATTTTATTTGATTTTTGAAATTTACAAGCAAGTCATACGAGATTACAATAGTTTACCATTAAACTATTTTTAACGTTTTCTATCCAGGCAGAAATTTATAGAAAAATATATTTTGAGATATCTGGATAACTATAAAAATTAGCTTCCGCTCTCTCTCTCTCTCTCTCTCTCTCTCTCTCTCTGTATATATATATATATATTATATATATATATATATATATATATATATATATATATATATATATGCTATACACAGTAGATGCACGTGACTTCATAAATAAGCGAAATCCACAGGAAAATGATAGTCAGAAATCCAAGCGCTTTCGTCTTTACTCAGACATTGTCAAGGAGTTAATGGAGGTACAATAGGAGAGAAGGGTCTCAAGTACAACACAGATCAAGAATACCAGATGGTTAATTGTCAAAAGGGTAAAAATTAAAAGAGATAATCCAGGATTATCGGATATCACACGGTCACAAACCTAAACAGATTGACCCTAACCGAAATTACAAAGTTTCTTTACAGTCCAAAACATGTAAAAACTGAATATATTAATTTGGTTGCTTATATTAACTTTTTTCATTATGAAAGCATCAAGTTTAAATAAACCAACACTTAAATTTAGAACATTTCTATTATTTGACTTGATGAAACAAGATTCAATGATATTCCTTTTAACTGTGTCATTACATGGGATTAAGGCTCTTGTTTGACTCCAGTTAATAGGATGGTCTAAATCTCTCATATGTACGAATAATGCATTCGATATTTGCCCAGTTCTCACAGAATACTGATGCTGTTTGTGACGTTGTGAAAGAGATTTACCGGTTTGTCCGTAATAGACTTTATCACACTTTTTGCAAGGAATTTCATATATGCAGCCTGAAAGATCTTTAGGAGAATTTTTGATTATTAAACTCTTGACATTAATATTACTGAAAACAACATTTATGTTAAAAAGCTTTAAAATTCTAGGAATATCTAAAAACCTTTCATCATAGGGTAATTTTAGAATGTTATTCTTACTAAATTCAAGTTTGTCATTAGTTGAATAAAATGTTTTTCTAGCTCTTTTCCATGCCACATCTACAAAAGTCCTTGGGTATTTAAGTTTCATTGCAATATCATAAATAGTTTTAATTTCAGCGTCAATAAACTGCGGGCTACAAACACGTAAAGCCCTTAGAAACATCCCAGAAAAAACAGAGAATTTAACATTTTGATGGTGATTGGAGTAGTAATGAACAAAAGAGGCAATGTTAGTTGATTTTCGAAAGACTGAAAAGTTGAAATTTCTATCATTTCTATGGACAGTTACATCAAGAAAATTCAAATTACAATTTCTTTCTTCCTCTACGGTAAATTTTATAGAAGGGACTAAATTATTGAGATTATTAAGGAATTCCTGGAGATTTTCGTGAACTGGCCAAATACAGAAGATATCATCCACATATCTAAACCAAATAACTTTTTGGGGCAAAATTCTTGGTAAGAGTTTTGTCTCAAAAAATTCCATGTAAATATTGCTAAGGACAGGAGATAAGGGATTACCCATAGCCATGCCAAACTTTTGTACAAAAAATTCCCCATTAAAACAAAATTTACTATCTTTGATAAATAACCTTATGAGACTAATGGGGTTTGCCACACTTAAGGGAATGTCATGACGTTCTAATTCCTCCTCCAAATATTCAAGTCAGTCATCTACAGGCACTTTTGTAAATAAAGAGACAACATCAAAACTAACCATATTAAAATCAAAATTCAAATTTAAACTATTCAATTTGTTTATAAAATCAACATTGTTTTTAACATTCGTGTTAGAAATGTTTCCTACCAAAGGAGTAAGAATTTTTACAAGCCATTTAGATAAATTATACGTAACTGAGCCCACTGAACTAATGATTGGTCTGATAGGGTTATTGATTTTATGTGTCTTGACTAAACCATACATATAAGGTAGGGAGGCGCATTGCGGTGTAAACTGTTTAATTAAATTAAGTCTTGATTTATTTAAACTTGATGCTTTCATAATGAAAAAAGTTATAGATAAATATAAGCAACAAAATTAATATATTCAGTTTTTACATGTTTTGGACTGTAAAGAAACTTTGTAATTTCGGTTAGGGTCAATCTGTTTAGGTTTGTGACCGTGTGATATCCGATAATCCTGGATTATCTCTTTTAATTTTTACCCTTTTAACAATTAACCATTTGGTATTCTTGATCTTGTGTTGTACCTGAGACCTTTCTATCCAATTGTACCTCATTAACTCCTTGACAATGTCTGAGTAAAGACGAAGGCTCTTGGATTTCTGACTATCATTTCCCTGTAGAATTCGCTTATATATATATATATATATATATATATATATATATATATATATATATATATATATATATATATATATATATATATATATATATCTCGCTATCTGTGAGTAAAAGGATTTACTTTTGAGAGAATATACATTCAGACATGGTAACACTGAATCTCTCTCTCTCTCTCTCTCTCTCTCTCTCTCTCTTCTCTCTCTCTCTCTCTCGTAATTTCTGATTACGTTCCATAGCCGTCAATTTCTCCTGAAATTGTAACATAAACGTAAAGGTTTTGTTTAAAATTCTGTTTTCGTCATCAACTATATCTTCTATTTATTGATATCTTCTATTTATTGGGGATCCAGGAAAGGTAGATCGTGCTTTGCTGTAGTTTTGTAGTTCAGAAACTCTCTCTGTGATTATTATTATTATTATTATTATTATTATTATTATTATTATTATAATTATTAATATATAATATTAATATAATTCTTATTAATTAATAATAATAATTATAATAATAATAATTAATAATAATAATAATAATAAATAATAATAATAATAATAATAATAATTTATTAAATTATAATAATTATTTATAATTTATATTTAATATAAAATAATTATTAAATAAATTATTTTTATAATTAATTATAATAATTATATTATGTATTAATTATATTAATTATTAATTATTATTATTATTATAATTATAATTATAATTAATAATTAAAAATATTATTATATTATTTATATTAATATAATTATAATATTAATAATTATAATAATATAATTATAATAATGAATAATTATAATTATCAATTATAATAAAATTATTATTATATATTATTTAAATTATTATTAATTAGATAATTATTTAATTATAATAAAATTTTATTATTATTATTTTATTATTATTGATTATTATTATAATTATTTTATAATTATATTATTATTATTATTATTATTATTATTATGAGGATGGACCCTGTTCATATGGAACAACACTACAGTGGCCATTTACTTAAATTCAAGCTTTCAAAGAATAGCTACTGTGGTGTTCATTCGAAAGAAGTAACAGAAGGTAAAAGGGAAATACAAAAAGCGGAGATCAATTATTAGTATAACTGGTAAATTAACAAATAAACGAATAAATCAATTAAATAAAAATGTATTAAACCTGATGCTAGAAAATGACACACGTTCATTACTTTAGCTGTTCTACAGTTATACATCAATGAGTATTTGTGATAATTTGATATAGATCATAATATAACTGATAAAGCCTCAGGAGTTAAGTCCCTAGGCATACTGCCCCAAGCCCCTATCAAATCCCCAGCAGGCACTGGCTGACTAATGCATTGCAATGGCAGAGATTTAGATGCCTTCCACCTCGAGCGTTTTGCTGGATCTTCTGAAATAAATAAGGTTTTTCAGACGTGATCTTCATTTTACGATTAAAAAGCTGAATATTTGCATACTTTAATCATTATCATATTGAATTTTGTAGAATATTCCCATTTATTTTATTCACCGTGTCTATATCCATTTATTTGCCTGTTAATAACTTATTTTTACTTAATGCTGGATGTAAAAATAATCTTTAAAGAAATTTCTGAAAATCGGTTTCCGTCTCACCAACCAATGGGAAGTCATCTGATAAGCCTTTTTGCCAAAACCCAACGATTTCAGCCAAGGAAAGGAGGCGTTAAAAACATTGTTTATGGTGTAGGCCTCTGATTGGTCAGAGCAATTCCTATTCCTCCCTTTTGGAGGACTCAGTGTAGTGCCAAACACGGAATGTAGTGGACGTCTTTGGAAGTGGACGTTTTTGTAAACAAATGTTCACGAGATAAAGGAAATGACTTTGGTAAAGAAGAAGGCATTTCAGGTTAGTTTATCTAACATTCTTAGACAATATTGTTGCTGTTGTAGGCTTTAATATGCTTGGTTAACCATTGCTAACGTGAAAATGTCCTTCGATGGAGTTTTGTGGTCACGGAATCTAGAAGTGTGCAGTTTTCAAAAATACTTTGTAGACTGGAAACCCTTCGGAGCTGGACGGCCACTGTGTCATTCTCAAAAATTTACTTGCATACTTTTTTCAAAAATTAACTTATTAAAATTTTTCAGAAAATTCTGAAGCTCTTGAACGTATTTGTGGTTTTGGGGTCCATAATAGAACATTTTTCGTAAGTGTAGCAAGGTGCTGAAAGTGGTGAAGGGCTGTTGGGCTTGGGGAGGGAGGGAGGGAGGGAGGGAGAGAGAGTACGTGACCTGATGTGGATAACTGGACCCTTTACATCAACAAAGACCACCACAGACAGGAAGACAGCCAGCCCTTTCCGATCTCGGGTAATGTGGCAAGGATTTGACTATCTAGATTTATTGTGCTCTAAATTCTCAGATTGAAAAGTATGATAGTAGGTGCTTGTTAAAAAATGATTACGAAGAAACAAATCCACAGTTACGTATGGGTAAATGTATTTAATCATAATGAATCCATATAGAGAGATTTCGGAAATATGTTCCATGTCCCTTTTCAACCTGGTGGCTGCGATATAATAACGTTAACAAAGCAAAAATACAAACTTCAAAACAAGTGAACTTATTTATAAAATAGGAACCGGCCAAACAATGATCATGATCTAAGAATAAACTAAAATTCAAGTGGGGGAAATCCCATAGCTGGATTCGAGATAATACGGAAGAATGAAATGTCGACGATATTTTACTTTGGGCAACGATGGACATCTACGGCCGTCTTAAATTCGTAACTTAATTCATCAATCATTCTAAAATTCACATTTCTCGAATACCTCCTTAATGAACATCACGAATCTGCAATATACTGTTTGAATTCGGGTAACAACTGTGATCACAGGTGAATTGCTTGCCCACTTAGTGGCAGACGATAGCGATTAGTGAGACCCGGCTTATATTCCTCAAATAACTGATAGGTATGACTCACAATTCGGGTTCGGGACAGTTTTTAATTGATTAATTAAAGCTCTTTGTCGTAATGTTAAGACGCTTATCAAATATGGCCTTCGAGAGCACAAAAGGACTTAATCTTTGGAAGCTTGAATTTAAATTTCTCCGGGGATAGGATCTCTGGGGCTTGTTCCATATGAACAGAGTTCATCTTCTCAGTAATAACAACAACACATTCCATATTATATTTTTGCCTCAATTTTCCCGGGATTGGATATATGGATGCTAGGTGATAGGTGTGGGACATTTACACATGTACGTATAAACACGCGTGCGATCGCATGTTGAACGCACCCCTTTTGTATTCGTACCAGCTGGGGGCTCAAATGCCTCCTCGTCTTAGGCTTGACATTTCATTCGTGTACTTGAAATAAGGAAAGTTTAAATCCCACGATGGCCAGTTTTAGAAGTCTGTGAGAGACCTTGCAAAGTTCATAACATCGTCAGGCAGTCAGGCAAAAGCGGGTGTGTTAATCTTGCATGAATGTTTATGAAAATCTTTGGCCTCAAATGGACAGAAACCGAACTATATAACAAGGTTTTAACGCGGCTAACGTGTAATAATCTAGCCACTGATATACTGGAAAGATTTTGAGCCTTTGAAATGGCATAAACATTTCTAGAACAAATGTTTTCCTTTGTAAATTATCTGGAAGAGGAAGCAGTTTCTCATTTTTAGGTCACCTTTCTTACGTGGTTTAATTTATTAAGCTAGCATTCCAATGAAATGTTTGGTTAAGATATAGCCGAGTCAGATGTCTTGAAGGAGCTGGTCGTCATTTCCTTATAGAAACTGCAGCGTACATTAGTGCAAATTTTTAAAATCTTTACGTCAGTATATTATGGATAAGTTGCTTCAGGTGCTGACAGGTTTCCTTATTCCTTATTACGTATTTATACAGTGTGTTGTATAGGTTTACTGAGCATTGTACTGGCTCTCAAAACTGGAGATGCATATACCTGGGTGAAGTGGGGTTTACAGAGCTTTATGCTGGTTCTCAGAACTGGAGATGCATGTCCCTGGTGTGAAGTTTACAGTTTTTGTACTGGCTCTCAGAACTGGAGATGCATGTCCCTGGTGTGAAGTTTACAGTTTTTTACTGGCTCTCAGAACTGGAGATGCATGTACCTGATGTGAGGTTTACAGAGCTTTGTTTTGGCTCTCGGAACCAGAGATGTATATCCTTGATGTGAGATTTACAGAGGTTTATGCTGTCTCTCAGAACTAAAGATGCATGATCCTGCAGAGCTTTGTGGTGGCTCTCAGAACTGGAGAAGCAAGTCCCTGATGTGAGGTTTACAGAGGTTTGTGTTGGCTCTCAGAACCGGAGGTTCATATCCCTGATGTGAGGTGCATAAGTAAAAGCGTTATAGCAATTTATAATATTGTCTTGATTTTAGTGTTATACTAACATTCAGATTATAACTGTTGTAGCCTTTTCATTGCTCCAGAATATTACTAAGCAGGCCTTCATGAGTCATGGATCCTTTGAGAAGTTCACTAAAATGTCAACAGATTTTACAGTTGATTCGTATACCTGATCTTTGATCTTGGGCCATGATATGGGTTAGCAATTTCCTGTGTTTTATAGTGATGTGAAACTTTCCTTTCTGGATGTCACTCGATGGTTTAATCATGCCCTTGTTCGTGATGCCCTTAGCTTCTAAGTGTTATTCCAGTTTGGAATACAAGACAGAGCGAAGTTTAGCGTTTTTAAACTAATGCTGAGAATAAGTTTGGTTAATGTTGAGAGTTGTACTTCATTTTCTCGGTTTGTAAGCATAGATGTTGGTGTACAGGATTAGGATAGTGATTGTGGAAGGTACATTGTGTAGACATTAAAAACAAAAGTTAGTTTGGGATACTGGTGTTGAAGATTTAGACTGTGTCTGTGTTGACCTGGAATTTTAGTCTTAAGGCCTGTCCACACGAGCGGGCCTGATCAGCGTGCTCCGGGGTTGACGGGCAAATTCTGGCGGGCTTACCCGTGAATGTTGTCCACATGGGTGAGGCATTGTGTAGCATTATAATTGCTTTGTGTGTGATGAAAAAGAAGAAAATGAAGAGAATATGGTGCAAAGAATGGCTCAGTAAAAGAAATGTATATGGTTAACGTACGTCTGCCAAGGTTGAAGCTCAAGCCATCGGGCACCATCATGGTGATTTTGCTACAAGACCCATCGGGCAATTTGACGGTTTGCCCGTCAATTGTGCCCATTATAGAGGGGAGGTCCGCCGATCAGGCCCGGTCGTGTGGACAGGCCTTGGGCCTTGTGATATCTGGTACTCCTCTTTTAGTGTTTGATGATAGAATCAGGATTCATCATCTTTAATATCATCTGAATACATGATGCAAATCACAGGAGAAGTTTGCTGATCTCTGAAACGAGTCCAGGAACAAGGAAAAATGCTGGTCAAAGATCAATAAGGATTCAGATTTTGGTTTAGAGTGTCTCTTGGTGTATGGTAATTTAAGAAAGTGTTTTAGCGTGTGATACTTTCATATTTCCCTATCTGAAGTTTCGGGGAGTTGGTAGGGGCACTTTCTTTCAGGAAGTTTGTCATTGAGTGATACTTTCACTTTGAGAAAGTCAATTGCTCGACGAAACTTAGTCCTAGGAGGTGATCTTGGTTCTCCTTGCTACGTTGCTTTCAGAAAGTCTGCTTTTGGCATTTTTGCTTTCAGGATGTTACTTGGTTTGTAATACCTTGGGGTTTACATTGTACACTATTTTGTGATGTTCTCTCATAAAGTAATGCAGGCAGTTTATGCCATATTTTTATTTATAATTTCCGTGTTGCTTGTACTTTCATGTAGCTTTTAGTCTGTCGTGTTTATTTTTTCTTCGGGAAGATAGTTAACTTTAATGGTTGTACCTTTCACTGAATTTGTTGACTTTGATGCTATTGTTTTCAAGATGTCTGGATTTGTGAGCTTTTGCGTAAAGAGTCTCTTAAAAATTTTGCTAGAAAGTCTATTACTTTGTAATTTATTCTAGTATTCTGTTAGTTATATTATGTGATCATTCTTAGAGGTCTTGCTAGTTTGTATTTTTCGATGTAGAAGATATATTACTCTGGAATTTTTGGGAGCTAGAAAATGTAGTTCGTGATTTAGGGAGGGGGGCAAGAAAGTCTACTAGGAAGTATGTTTTGGGTCACTTGCTTATAATGCCTTTATATCTCGTGAATTTTACGCCCTGGAAACTTTGTCCCAAAAATAGGCCAATCGGGTTCTTTTTATCGTTTCTACCTGGAAAGGCCGTCTATTTTGGGAGAGGCGTTTGCCTAAAATACGTCTTTGTAGGTGAGTGTTATTTTTACATGAGTTTTTACTTAAGAATTTTTACTCTGGGGGTTTTTGCCAGGAAAATGTGTTGAATGAAAGCGATTTTTGTCCATTGCAATAATTCTTGTAAGATTTTTGCTTGGAAAGAGTTATCAATTCCGAGGTTGTTTTCCCCAAGGAAGTGTTATTGAAACAGTTTTTTTAATGTAAGTTCTGTTGATTCAAGGGAGGTTTTTGTTTTGATTGGAAATAATTAGTGATTTTTATTTTTTTTTTTTGGGGGGGGGGGGTGTGTGGGGGATTGAAAATATGTTGATTCGCAAGTTTTCTACACAGTATATCAATTTAACTTTTAGCACGTTTCATTTTGTCAGGAGTTTTCGTTTTGTTTGTTATTGTGGGCGATATGTTTTCCACAGAAAATGGAGTTCATTTGTCTACAAAGTTTGTCAGCGTGTGAGCCAGAGTTGGTTTTGCCCAGGATGTGGAGACTTCCCTAAAATTTTTGGTTTGTGCTTTCTTTACGTGTCGGTGGTGGTTCGTCAGTTTTCTACCCATGAAAGGTTATTTTTTTATCTAGTGTGATTTTTTTTTTGCAGTCATTGCGAAGTTTTTCCTAACCAGCATTCCTACTTTGGTTGTGATTCGTAACTGTCCATTTGAAAAAGCAATGTCCATTATTCTGTAGCCATGTACTGATGATCAATGCAAAAGGAATTTTCATTATCAATAAATTGATGAGCTATTTAAAACTACTTTTTAAAAAATCTAAAATACAAAACTGCTTTTCTAAGTCTTGTTAGAACTGAAAGCAAAAATATTTGAGATGATATCCAAACTTCAAAACGCCCGAAGGAATGTCCCAATTTGCAACTGGACATTCCTCCCTAATTATACCTGGCAATGGGGTGGATTTTTGTAAGAAACTAAATTGGCCTGGTGGTCCACGTGTACCGTGAAGGCGACGTTAGTCCGACCTGCTGCCCTGCTGGGGTAGTAAGAACGGAGCAGGAGGACATTAGCTTTGCACGTCTCTGACCATTTACCCGACTCAATCACTTACATTGAATGGTTGTAGGCCTATAAGACGAAGTGGTTATTTTGGGAGAGGGGCGTGCCTCAAGGCACACTTGTTCCACCTGAAGGGGTCTGAGTCACTTGTCTGCTTTCGGAATTACTGTATGTGTCTTGGTGTAACTGATTGCTTTTGTTGTAACAAAACTGGATGGCTTGTAACTTGAAGTAAAATAAAATTAATTAGATTTTCTTTGGTTTATTTAGAAATTCCTGTAATTTTCTTGTTCAGAGAGACATCTGAGAATATAAATTAGTATTCAATTTTTTAAAATCTTGTAGATAAAATGATCACGTAAACTGAAAAAAAAACAAATTAGGAAATTTAGTTCTAAATATGCATTTTGGTGTATGTTAGGCTAAGCCTAAAAATTGCAGCTGAAATAACTTTAAGCTGCAAATTTTTTCGTTAAAAATGTAAAGTAAGTACATTGATAGAATACGAAAATGCAACAAACGTGATTTTGAAGATATATTTTTTACAGCCTTTTTTTTACTTTTTAGTTTCATTCTATTAAAACTTTATGCCCATTTCATTTAAAAAAAAAGGGCCCCTCTTAACGTGGAGCATACCGTTTTGTAAAATTATCAAAAGTATAAGGAAAATCGGATCATTTCAATATTAAAATATCAGCTAAACACTTATAGTCGTTATCCTGTTTTGCATAGTAGTTCCTGTTTTCTTTGGGGTTCAATTATTGTACTAAAAACCCATTTTCTAGTTAAGAAGACTTAAGAGAAACTCTAGACTTCGAAATTCAATGAAAACGGGAAGCAGAATGTCAGAGTGTATATCTACAACCAGTAGATTTGTTCTAAGTTATCCACAGAAAACTGGACTTTAGGAGTAATATTTTGGCCATTATGCTTCGAGACAATATTCTACGGTTTTAATATGCCATGTTTCATTAGACCCTACATGTCAAGTAAGCAAGCAAGCATTTTCCCAAGTACAAAACCATAGCCATATGAGTGAACGTAAGCCAAGGCTAGTCTCAGTAGTAACTTGACCACGCCCATCTTGGAAGACTCCAAATGTTTTCTTTGTCATTTGAAATTGTCTAAGAATCCTCACTAGTGACATGGAAAACTGACAGACATTTGGGAATACACAGGGGAAGCATTTATAAGAATTTTTCCCATCTCGGCCAATCAGCCGCCAGCTTAGAAAACTTAAGTCCTTTGGGTCGGCTTCAAAGCTGGTAACCGACTGGCTGTATACCTCCTGCTGGGGGCATTCCTCCCTTCGGAGCATTGCAATGCTGGCTCCAAGGGGAAAGGAAAAACTTCTTTTATTTTCAAGATTGACCTCTTCTACCCTTGAAATTATTTCTTGGATTTAAATAAAAGACTGTCCGGTTATCTAGTGGTTTTCATTTCCTTTTAATATACAGATTGCATATTACAAATATATTGAAGCCAACTATGACGTTACAACCTCGATTACACTCTTTTGGGAACAATGACGTCACACCTGACGTCATCACTCATTCACGCCCTACATGAGCAGCTTGATGACGTCAACTGTGACCTCATCACTCATTCGTACCCTTCTACATGAACAGTGCTTTGATGACGTCATTTAGTACTTTCTCTAAAGCAAAGAAGGGACGTCACTACACATGGGTTTTAGGAAACGGTATAATGACGTCACATATGTGACATTAAAAATATATTGATGCCCTACATGGGGCAGTTCTTTGATGACGTCAGTTTTAATACACTAAACGTATGACGTCACAACCTTGATTACTATACACTGCTTTAGGGAACGGAATAATGACGTCACATCTGTGATGTCATCAAATATATCCATTCATTCCTTCTACAGGGCAGTTCTTCGATGACTTCACAGCATTACTATATATGGCTTTAGGGAACGGAATAATGACGTCACACCTGTGACGTCACGAAATATATCCATTCATGGCCTTCTACAGGGGCAGTTCTTTGATGCTTCATTTAGTACTTTGACTCTTAGCCTTTTTCTCTAATACCTCATATCGATAATATCGATAATCTCGAGTTTTATGGGATAGTCCTTAACCATCTGTTATGTATATAAGTAAGGTTTGAGAGAGAGAGAGAGAGAGAGAGAGAGAGAGAGAGAGAGAGAGTTTTACGCTACAATGAAATGTTATGAGAGAGAGAGAGAGAGAGAGAGAGAGAGAGAGAGAGAGAGAGAGAGAGAGAGAGAAATATTTTATAAAAACACATACAACATATTTATTTTTTTTTTAAATGAAGCTCGATAAAACGAAACATAACAATGAACTTGACACGAAACATTCCAATCTCTTTCTCGTACTTTTCATACATTCTCAGAAAATAGCAGTTATTTAATGAAATGTAATTATACATTCACCAGAGTAAATATTAACTTATATAAAAGGGCACATCGTACAATTATATCAAGCATTTTGGCCAATCACGCACTTTACTTTGTATCAACATAACGTTCAGTAGCTATAAATATTTGGTCAAAACAAAACTAACCTAAGGAAGTGTTAGCCATGGTATTTATACAAGTTAAGTTTGTTACTGCAGGGGATAACTTCAATTCCCCATTACAATCATTCTTCTAACTCTTCATTTGAACTGGACCCTTAGTGCAAGAAAGACTTCAGATAGAATGGTCAGTCTCGTTCTGCAAAAGGAAAACCAACAGTAGACAATCTTCATGAAGAGAGATCTACATGACGGTACCAAGCAAAAACAGGTCCCCATTGGAGACATTTTTGTAACTATATGAAATGCGCCCCCGACCCCCGTGTTGGAAAGACTCCTGATACAATTGTCAGTTTGGTTTTACATAAGGAACATCAACAATAGACCATCTTTATACAAGGGCATCTACATGTAAATACCAAGCAAAAGGGGAACTTTTAACATTTGGTCATGGAGCCAAATGGTATCTGACGGTATATCAAGAAAACCAAAGGGTATTAGACTCTTTGTACAGGTAAGAGCACTATAGAATAACATAGAAGCTTTAGGGAACACTATAATAATATTATTATTACTCAGATGATGAACCCTATCTATATGAAATAAGCCCACCACCACAGGCGCCATTCACTTGAAATACAAGCAACAGAATATTATGGTGTTCATTTGAAATCATAAGTCTTGGGAGATGCTACGAAGGAATAAAAACCATGAAGGCATCTGGGAGCTGTTGTATGAGCAGGACCTGATCTTAACAACAGGAGGCCTGGATATTGGAGTGGAATGGATAGGAATGAAATCAGTGTCAGTATAACCAAGTTTATGGGTGAATGAAAGAGGACGAGGAGAAAATATCCTATCAGGAAAGTGACAGTGATGATGCTGTGTGAGAAGGTTAGTGCAGGACAATAAAAGCACGAATCGAAGGAAACTGGAAAATATTTTTACAGGAAAGCTTTTGGGCTGATGGCACTCATAAAAGACCCACAAATTAGTAGACTTGGAAATAACAAAATAGCTGGATGAAGGAAAGCACATGTGAATGCTGGGAACCGGTGGGAATTCAGACTGAAAATGAGCTTGGAAAAAGCTTCATACCCATTTAAACCCGTACAGCAGAAACGAAACCACATACACAAACTGAATAGGATGACGAAGATGAAATGCTATATTCATATTGATAATGAAATACAGGTTCAAAAGAACTGACCTGTGTCATGACACACAGGCCAACCGCAAGATAAATTATGAATCCTTCAATGGTCCTACGCAAAGCCTGGTTCATGAGAGAGAGAGAGAGAGAGAGAGAGAGAGAGAGAGAGAGAGAGAGAGAGAGAGCACTGACAATGTTAAATCATGGATCCTTCAATGCAAAAACCTAATTCATGAGAAAGTGAGAGAGAGAGAGAGAGAGAGAGAGAGAGAGAGAGAGAGAGAGAGAGAGAGTAAACAAACAAGACTGATGGCAGAGGAGAAGGTCCAGTATGAAAACAAAAAGGAACAGCTGCCATCCTAAGAATAGGAGCCCTAATGATTCCATGTCAAAATTAACATTCAACACATTGTTTCACGTAGAAGAAAACGTATTCTGAAAATTGGGAAATAAACAGCAAATATTAAGTTAAACAAATATTTCTAAACAGAGAAGTTACCACAAATTCCAAGTCTCGCACAAAACACCCAATTGAAGATGGCAGAGACTAAAGTACGGTACTTATCAATCATGTTGGGGCCGTATTTGAAATTTAGGCCAAAAGCCAAGCGCTGAAAGCAATTGAGAATAAAAAGGCTTTAGAAGTGTAACAGGAGGAAAACATTAGGCACTTGCACTATGAAACAATTGTTAGGAGAGGGTGGAAAGTAAGATGGAAGAAAGAGAATATGAAAGGAGGTACACAAAAAGGAATGAAAGGGTTGCAAGCTAAGGGCCAAAAGGACGCTACACAGAACCTTAAGTAATTATACAGTGCAGTGCGTGAGGTGCACTGATGGCAGTGCCCGACTGGGGGATCTTGGGTTGTGGTCCATTTGAAATGATGATTTTTGCAATGACACACACACACACATATACCCTCCATGTCTAACACTTCCTAAACTTTGGAAATCCATCTCTCCTTTACTTTAAATGCAATAAGGCCAAAACACACTAAATTTTCTTCGATGTACAATAAATACAGATATACAATTTTATATTTGTTCTGAAGAGTAAGAATAGATATTACCTCGGAATAAATTTTCATTGAGTGAAACTTCAAGACTGCATAGAGCCAATATTTGTATATCTGAGATTTACGTGATGATAATATATTTCCTATTGAAGACTTAGTTTTTACAACTAATTTCTTTCAGCATTTAGCTTGTAAGCTTTCAACTTTACAGAATGTAATATATCTGGATTCACAGCCGAGGTTCACATTCAATACATTATAATATTCTGTCTTTGACATATTGAATACTATTACTTATTAGGCTTGCTGATAACTTGGATCCCTGAGGCACATAACAATGAAAACTCTTTTTTAAACAAAGAATAAATATAAATATAAATATATACGTATGTGTGTATATTATATATAATTATATATAGAATTACATTCCACATAGCCAAATGAAAAGTGCTTTTGTTAGAATATGGCCAACAGCTTCGTACTCCAATGTACCTCATTTTGCTCATGAGAAAAGCAGAAAGCTGAGTTTTATATCTTTCCCTTACCATCCACATTAGATTCCATAGTCAACCCCCTGAGGTTACTTGGCTTAAATGCAACTTTTTCATATCCTAGCACCACTGGTAAAACTTTAATTCGTAATAGTCCGGAAAACAATAGAGTCATTTTTAAGCTACCATCGAGAAGCTCATTTTAAATCATAAATATGAGAACAAACAATACAAGTAATGCCACGTGTTTTCACAGTAGTGCGTGTAGTTTAACATATGACTGGCTCGGGTCGAAGATTTTATTTGAGAACACAGGTTCTATTGAAAGAATTTGATGGACAGAGCTTGCATTGTTCACACCAAAGGAAAAATTTTTAATTTATCGACATGTTTCAATAAAGTAGAGCCTGTTATTTAACATGTCATGGGATGTCAGTACAAATTGGATCACTTTATCCATTAACCATCATATAATATATGCTTCTTAATACGTACTTATCTGATATTTGGGTATTTTTCGTTTATAAAAAGACTCTTGTTTTATTGTATTATTTTACTGTCGATTTTTTGTTTAGTTCAAACTGCTAGTTTCTGGTAACAGTATTTCTTATGTTCAAGATTTTAGGCCTTTTTTCTCTCTCTATTTCCTTAATAAATGCTCCAGGAAGGGGCCCACTAGAGAACAAAACTGTTGGGCATTTTCTAATTAAATCAATTTTCATTTTCCTATGTGGAATACGATTGAATAACATATCTTCGTGTCTAAGAAGATTACCAGTACTATAGATAAGCATTTATATATTCATATATATACACATATATACATTTATATTACATATGTATATATATATATATATATATATACTACATATATATAATATATAATAATAATATATATATATTTATATATATTTATCTATATACAAGTATACATACTATGGTATATACATATGAATACATTTACCAACTGTAGCCTTACAAAACCCAGGCCAAATTAATCCTGTCTGTGTTACAGGGAAACAAACTTTTCACCCTCACTTATGCCTGAACACTCAGTCGAGAGCACGGAAGACCCAACCATCTATTTCAGCTATAAAAATACGTAGTAGGGTTTGTCTTAAATGAACTGCAGGATTAACAAAAGTTAATCACCCTTTCCCACACGACTGGGCAAGGCCTAAAAAAGGTACTATAGATATTGACCTAACACCAGCAAGATGAAGAGGAAGGATAAAAATCACCACAAAAAGGATGCACAATAGGCATCTGAGAGGGACGGAAGAGAAAGTACCCATTACAGTGTATTGGTAACAATGGAAAAATACTACTGAATAATCAAACAACTCTGGTAAAGGGTATCATTATCATATTATTATTGTTGTTGTTGTTAAAGGATGTTTCTGCATCAGACATATTGATTTTGTAGTGTTTTCTCTATCTTACTTACTATGATAGCTTTCCCTTGGGTACTACAGTTAACAAGTAACCTTCCAGTACCTGGCATAATAGGGGTAGTGAAATATAGAGTAATGTCAATAGAGTTTACTTGTAAATCTAAAATATTTAATATAAATATGATAATGCTAAAGTTAGCATTATCATTTTATTTTATTAAATAGTATTAGCTCGAATTACAGGTAAACTCTACGGACATTACTCATCATATTTCATTACACCCCTATTATGCCTGGAAATGGAACGTTACTCGTTAACTGTAGTACCCATAAGTAAGTTAGAGAAAACTCTACAAAATCAACTCGGCTGATGCAGCAATATCTTTTAACAGTACCTGTTTGAAAGATGGTCTTCTACCTATTATCTTTATTATTATATATACAGAAGATGGGCTCTATTCATATGGGTCATGCCCACCATAGGAGCCACTGACTTGAAATTCACCCTTCCAAAGAATATTATGGTGTTCATTTGAAAGAAGTAACAGAAGGTAATGGGAAATATGGAAAGAGAGGAACAGCTACTAGAAAATAAATTAACCAATTAATAAATAAATAAACAAATTAATAAATAAATTAATCAATAAATTAATAAATAAGTAAAATATTGAAATGGAAGTTGAATTGCACTAGAGTAACAATGCATTGCATCTTCGCTTGAACTAATGAAGTTCCCAAACATTTTTAAAGTTAAAATGCCAACCACAGTTACAGATTGAATTCAAATAAATACCAGGGTTATCAAATGACTGAAACATCAAATGAATCAAATGACTGAAACATCAAATGGCTGAAACATCAAATGACTGAAACATCAAATGAATCAAATGACTGAAACATCAAATGGCTGAAACATCAAATGACTGAAACATAAACATCAAATGACTGAAACATCAAATGACTGAAACATCAAATGACTGAAACATCAAATGACTGAAACATCTGAAACAAATCAATGCTGAAACATCAAATGACTGAAACATCAAATGACTGAAACAAATAACGAAACATCAAATGCTGAAACATCAAATGACTGAAATCAAATGACTAAATGCTGAAACATCAAATGGCTGAACATCAAATGACTGAAACATCAAAGATGACTTGAAACATCAAATGGCTGAAAACATAAATGACTGAAACATCAAAAGGCTGAAACACAAATGAACTGAACAAACATCAAAGATTAAAACAACAAATGGCTGAAAACATCAAATGACTGAAACATAAAATGACTGAACATCAAATGACTGAAACATCAAATGGCTTGAAACACAAATGACTGAAACAATCCAAATGACTGAAAACATTCCAAAATGACTGAAACAGTCTAAAAAGAGAAATCACCAAACACAGAACACCAAAGCTACCCAAGTTGAACAGAGAAATGTGTGAACGGAAACAAATGAATGTCTAATCAAAATATAACGGGAAATTACAGCATACATACATACATACATATAAGTAAGATGGAATAAAGATAGAGAGATTATGAACGGAGTACAGTAAAATGAATGAAAGGGGTTACAACTACGGGTCGAAGGGACGCCACAAAGAACCTAATAAAGTAATGCCTACAGAGGATGGCATGAGGTGCAATGGCGAAACTATTCCCCCCTACGGGGGAAAGGGTTTGTAGGTGTGAGAAATAAACAGCTGAGACAAAGGACTCACACTAACAGTGGAAGGTCTAACCAGTTGCTAACCATAGATAGTTTCACCATTGTTGGCTCTCACTGGAGGCATTCAGGCATAAGCAAATATGGAATGTTTGTAACCTCTACCCCAGTCATATTACAGTGAGATACACAGAGTGACTCCTTACAGTCAACACTCACGCGGGTTATTAATATTCAACCTATTTGCCAAATGAAAGAGTACCTAAACTCGTACACATTAAGTTATCTGAAAAAAAAAATATAATGAAAACTTATTAAATGAAAGGCAAAATCCACTGATACTATGAGCCCGATACAATGTACAATTGATACATTCTACAGAGTATTTTTTTTACCTTGAAAATAATTGTTATTTTCTTTAAGGCCACAGTGATGTATTTTCATTTTCCCTTTTTCATTGAAAGCTAAGCCCTTACATTCAGGGGCCACCAGGCTAAAGAAAATCCTCTTGAATATTGCCAACAATAATTGACTAATTCTGTTATTTATAAAGTCAGAACGAGGAATATCATGGGACAGCAATTTAACAGCAACTAAACAATAATCACCTTTTTCAAAAAATAAATAAATAATTAATTAAAGTATTCTTGTAATTTCAAACGAGAACAAATTTTTCTTCGTTTCTTCATCCGATGAGCTGGAGCTTCAATTCCTCTGTCTCGTGCCTGCCAGTGAGTGATCCCAGCTTCTCAAATATACCCGGAAAGCAAAGAACTTACTTTAGATTTCAAGGTGTGACTGTCATTTCAAACACTTCACAGATTTCCTTTTTAAAATTAACTCTGGATATGAATTCATGTCATGAATGTCATCTCAACACTTCATAGCCTCTCTTTTTATAAGATTAATTCTGGATATGAATTCATATCATGGCATTTTTAAGCTTTCTTGCATGTTGACGTTAGGAGGTACAAATCTCTATGACCAGTGTTTCAAGACATGTCTGCTGACTTTACCTTAGGTGCACTTAGGAGAGAGAGAGAGAGAGAGAGAGAGAGAGAGAGAGAGAGAGAGAGAGAGAGAGAGAGAGAGAGAGAGAGAAATAAGATTGCAGGAGTATGATCTGCTGTGCCTCAGAGAATGTACTGAGTCGACTGAGAAAAATATTTCAAATTGATTGGTCAGTAACTCTGGCTCTATTGGGGTTAACTACAAGAGAGAGAGAGAGAGAGAGAGAGAGAGAGAGAGAGAGAGAGAGAGAGAGAGAGAGAGAGCTTTGCTAAGTATGTTATGTGCTTTGGAATCGTTGAGAGTGATCCTCTTGTTTCCTGCAGGAAGGCTAAGGATATCTTAGACGAAGGATACAGGTGTATTCCTGGGCCAGATTAAGTGTTTCAGACAAGAGGTGCCCAATGCCAAAAAGAGTGAAGGGGACTCATTCTTCAGTTTCTCACGTCTGACTAAAAGGGTGGTGAAAATGGTGATAATGATAATGATGATAATATTTAAGAGGCACAATGCCGTGGAGAGAGAGAGAGAGAGAGAGAGAGAGAGAGAGAGAGAGAGAGAGAGAGAGAGAGAGAGAGAGATTCAAAATCGTTTGCTCTTATCCACGAAAACAAAGTAAATTCATTAAAACTCGGTTCATCCAAAGGAAAATATACTATATTCTGAACAGAACAGAATAAAGCTTCTTTACAGTTTCAAACTACACAAGTGGGGATGGGGGGGAGAGAGGGGGGGGGGGCTGGACCAAAAGATGTATATCCAATATCCAAGGATCAGACATCTGTTAAATTGAAAGACACCTACGACAATACTATCAAATGGGCAAAAAAGGTTTTCTCTTAAAAGAATCAGAAACTGAAATAGGAAAAACCAAAAGAAGTTGACAGCCATGTTTGAACAGAAGTAAGAGGACCTGTATACAGGAAACAAGCCGTGATACAGAAAATTAATTTTTAAATCAATTATAAATGTGTGGGCAACTAATACCCACAATGAAGAACAATGAAAGGCAAGACATGCGATGACCATGGTTCTCATGATAAGTGGAATTTTTTTTTTAGAATTGTTTAATGGAAAGGAGAAGAAAATAAGAAACACAAATTCAATTCTACTGGAAATCACCCGAGATTCATGTAACAAGATCCAGGAAACCTACAAATGTGTATCTGAAAACTTTACAGAAATTTAAGGAAAACAGAAGGTCTGTGAGATCGAGAGGCTATGCCACAGAAGAACTGCTATAGTAGATTCACATCATCCGTGCATTCCATGTCTAGGCCCGTCCCTTACGACGCTCCTGATTGGCTGCTGTTGATAAGCCAGTCACAGACCTGAAAACTCTCAGTCTCTCGAGAGAGTTCGCATAATCAGGATGTATGTTCCACCTCTCTTTTAGAGATACGTAATTCAAAAGTATCCCTCAGGAGAGGTGGAACATACATCCTGCCAATGTGAACTCGAGAGAGAGACTGAGGAGCGTTTCCAGCCCTGTGATTGGCTTATCAACAGCCAATCAGGTGCGTCGTAAGGGACTGCCCTAGACATCAAATGCACGGTTGATGTGAATCTACTATAGTGTATGTACATATGCGTGCATTCACACAAGTATATTATGAATATGTAATACACAAGTCAATAAACGCTCCTTTAACTCAGGGTCTAGGTATGTGGAGTATTATCTTACACCTTTCAAAAACAGCACATAACAATACGACAGGAAGCCAATAGATTTACCTTTAAGTAAACATCGTCTCTCAGAGATAGACATTTTTGGAAAAAGCACCGTGAACCTGGGTCTCTCTGTTGTTCTAACATTAGGTATTAACCTAAAACGAAGAGCAAGATAATAAACGATTATTAATAATTAATATATTCCCTACAAAAGATCTATTACGAATGTGATAGCAAGCTATATTATACAATAATATGCGCATAACTCAGTGATCATCTATTCGTATCCATTTGCAAGGCAATGACAACAGCTGAAACTGCCTCGAAATATGGCTAATTTACCAAAGTACCAGTGAGAGAGAGAGAGAGAGAGAGAGAGAGAGAGAGAGAGAGAGAGAGAGAGAGAGAGAGTCAACTTCCCTGGTACAAATTGTTCTATCGCACGTAACAAAAATGAAATACGTAGTCTTATTAAGATTTACTTTCATTATGACTTCACTTGCAAATCCTTCTGGTATGTGAAAGCATATGGGAAGGTATTCTACGTATATCATATCAAATATATAATGTGGAAATGTAATGGAGAGAGAGAGAGAGAGAGAGAGAGAGAGAGAGAGAGAGAGAGAGAGAGAGAATGACGTTAGCGCTCATGGCTCCGTCAAACTGCAAAGGTACCATCCAAAACGGGTAGACCTGGGCGAGATGATCCTTAATCCACTGGGATCCCCATTCGTAAGATACTCATTGCTGAAACCATATGTTTATCTATGATTTTATTTAATGGAATGTTAGAAACAATACTGATAATTATGTCTGTACATTTTTAATAGCGTAACTAAAAATCAATGAAAAAACTTTATGAATGATAATCATAGCAGTTTCCAAGGACAAAGACTTCCGATTTCTTTGGTTCATTTCCTGTAACGCGTCGACAGAACACTGGCGATCATCTATAGGAGTACAAAAGCTTACGAATTGAGATACGTGATGTATATACTAGTACATCATTTTTATAGCAGGCAGGATATTTACAGTATGATGGTTGGTCAGTAGGCAAGAATATTAGTCACAGGTTGGTGACGAAATTCCTGAGATGCTGAAATCATCTAGGGTCTAACCTAACCCGTATTGCTAGCTGGAAGTGACGTGTCATCTGCGTCCGGTCGTTTCTCTC
Organism: Macrobrachium nipponense; assembly: GCF_015104395.2. Lineage (NCBI taxonomy): Eukaryota > Metazoa > Arthropoda > Malacostraca > Decapoda > Palaemonidae > Macrobrachium > Macrobrachium nipponense. Next base: position 97,987,275 of record NC_087205.1, on the reverse strand, counting down.
TCTCTCTCTCTCTCTCTCTCTCTCTCTCTCTCTCTCTCTCTCTCTCTCTCTCTCTCTCTCTCCCCATGTGTGTGTGTGTCTGTGTGTGTGTCTTTGGTGTCTGCTGATTTTTATTTCGAATAAAGATGGGGAAGGGAGTGAATTGTATCTTCCACATTGACACCATTCATACATATTAAAAATTAAGCTACCTAAAAGGTCTAGCACATAAGTTGAGCACTTTATTCCATTGCACTTATCAAGAGGGCCGTAATAAGGATTTTACCTTATTCCAACACTTGCATTCTACACAGCTGTGTTCACGAGGACCTATACTACTCGACCAGTGACACTAGTGATTGAATGAAGGTAAGGGCAATTAAACTAAGCCTGAAAATTTTGGAAACTAGTAAATCCTATACTAGCATTTATAATTACCATATCTAATTTTCATACTTCATACATTACTTTTAGTTTTTAACTTAGAGACAAAAGCAGTATGGCTAGGTATTATAGAGACAAAAGCATATGGCTAGGTATTACTAGCCTACTTGCCTTTAGATTTGTGTTAATGTAATAATCCAAGGAATTTTTTTGAAATCTCTAACACGATAACCCTAGTTTCTTGTACAGATTCTAATCAGTTTCTCCATAGGTCTAGACTTATTTTTGGCTTAATGGATATTAAGAACTCCCTTAAATCATTATAAAGTTAATATGGGATGTTAGTACTTGAACTGAGTGTTTATAACTAACTCCTTAACTCGTGTTTAATGGTGCTGATGATAGATATTTTGCACTCTTCATTATATAAAACTAAATGTCAACATAAACTAAAGCCTTCGAGAGATCTTAAGTTGAAGGAATAAGTACTCAAAACAGAATTTGCTGGTTAGACAGGAATAGTACCCGATATTAAAGTATAAAAATCCTAAGTTTTTCTTTCAACCTTATGTGAAACGTGATACTTACAGCTCGCAGTTTCTTATGCTGAGATCAATGGCCGTATTAACAGTCAAACAGCAATCTCTCAGTAGCACCAGCACTGTTGAGAGAGAACAGAAATTCAAACATGACTACACTGGAAGATTAGGAAACCTTCAGTAAAAACTAGAAAAAAAAAAGTTTCATAATCACATTCTCTCCAAACTAAAAGTTATGACATTTTGTTTCAAATATTGTTTTAAAGTAATACCATTTCAAATATTGTTTTAAAACAAACTGCCTTTTCCAAGCCCTTTTTTTTCAAGCATGACAATCAATGAAAACCAAAATACATTCACTAATTTATTAAAAAAAACATCAGTAAATATAAAATTATTCAAAATACTATGCACTTAACAGGATACCAAGCAATACTGGTTTTATTACTAATAAAAAAATTAATGTACAGTAATTATTGGTAACTATTTACATTTTTCAATAAACTGCTCAATTTCCAAAGGACCCACTCTCCATATGTTACACAAGTGAAGCAATTTCTGCCTCAAGGACAGAGTCTAGTAAAAGCAATGAAAGTAGATCAGTTGTAAGGATACATATTCAAATCTGTCAACACTAGACAAAAGAGCGTTGAGAAGAGAGACAAATTCCAAGTGCTGGTAGAAAATCTCTGGAAGAATGCAACAAGAAGCAATGTTCTTTAAAACTGGCCAGAATTCTCAAGTTCCTGGAGTGGTTGTTTAACCTCTGTCTCGAGTAGTATTCGTATTTAATCAAGCTTTCACGTTGAGTACACTATTACTGAAAGGAAAAATCTTCCTTCAAACAATTCTTCAAAAATATAAAACTTCCTGTTCAGTATTAAAATGCTGAATATTAAGTTCAGTAACTCGGATCGGATTCAACTTGAAAAACCTCTACATATTTAGTTTACACAAAAATTTCCAAGTACCATTCTTGAAACACTAAGGACCTTTGGAAATATAGTTTAAATCATTACTAATGCAGTCATTTTAACATTCATATCTACCCTTATATTGCGCAGTCAAAATCATTACTTTCAATACGAAAGCATTTAAATTTAAACCCTCAGTTGGTTCAACCATGTCAAGTTCATACCTTTCAGAGAAGTAAAATATTTCTACAAGACTTCGAGCGTTCCCGAAAGCTTTAGATCTCCAATTTAGACTCGGTACTTTTAAACAACAAAGTGACCCTCCCGTCATAACCTGAAAGAAGACGGGAATTTTCACTCATCAGGGACAGTGCGGGGCTGACCTGGAAGTTACAATAATAAAGAAAACATTGGGAAAACTTTATCCCTCTGGTGTACAAGAACATTTGAAACGTGAAATGCTGCACCATTAACCTATCAACCATCTAACTGCCTCTTGAAATATATGACTTTGATCCAGTTTTGGAATCTCAACCAACCAACCGAAAACGAACATGGCCGAAGAACTTAGTCAGAAATTTTGCTTAAAAGGTTTTATGGGCAATTTCCACATCCTTTACCGTGAATTCCTCCGTCAATATAATTCATTTAGACTGAAAATCTGATAATATCAATGATGACCTTTGTGATTAAACCAAGTTGTGTTCTTTCTATAGAAGCAACTATGGAGTAGAACTGAATGCAAAATACGTCAGTGTCACTCTACACAATTATTATATACGTTCCCAGTTCATGATTTTCACTTTTTTTTTTTCAGAATTAAACTTATTCTCGCCTTACTCGAAATAATAATAGTGTCTCCTCCTGTCTAAAATGACGTCAGATAAAAGAACCCTACAAGTAACAACAGATGAGGCTGGTGAGCAACACTGCAATATTGTGATTGTCACTCCAACTTGTCAGCTGAAGTACAACTCCCCATTTATATACCAACTGACTTAAAAGCCAGCGACAATCAGCATTCTGTGACGAACTCAAAGCTTCATTGACGAGTTATCCGAACAGAGTTATAGAGAGTAACAACCTCAGTTTGGGACGCAACCAGTGACCCTATATAATTACTCTGAGCTGTGAGTTGTTCGCAAAGATAGGCCTGATGCTCTTTGCAATCATGATTGGTTACCTACACTCAAGCGTGGAGCAAAGTCTCACTTTTCTCTAACGATCGAAGCCTTCAGGAATGAATCCCAGCGTGTTTTTGCTACTCGCCCACTCTGTCAGTAAATCAAATATTTCTCTCACACTGTCAATTTTAGTACTCCGTATTCAACGCCATTTACATAATATTTCCAATTTTTACTGTCTAGTAATAAACCCTGCTTTAAAAATGATTCAAATGCCTAGTCAGGTATGTATAAACAAGGACAAAACCTACAGGCCTTACAAGCAGTCACCAAAAGGTACCTATAGTATTCCAGCTAAAAACTCCAAAATCCAGTGGCTTAAACCATCAGCAACGCACTGTCAAAAGAGTTTCCAGGAAAACAGGAATTCTGAAATGAAGAGTAAACTATGACGAAGAGTTATATGCGTCTAAGTTTCTGAACCGACTGGAAACACTTTTCTGTAATTCATTCCGCTTCGATTGTCTTGCACGTATTAACACAAGCAGTGGACAGTCCTGTTTAACCTTCTAGTGCAGGAAAGTTCCACAGTATTTTTCACGTTCAATGTTTTACTGCAATAATATCTGTCAAATTTCCCAGTGCTCATTACTATTAGCAATACATAAAAAGCTCAAATGATTCCAGAATCCACAGCGTCATATTTTTAACCTGCCATGGAATAAAGTTCTCCCTTAATGATGTCAGCTATATTATGCCTATTAGGAACCTATAACTCACAACAGATATAGCCACAGGACTACTACTTTTTCCATTTACCCTCGATCGCTCAGTAGTGGTATTGAGATCCTGTAGGAGTCCTTTAGTAGTAATGGCCTTTAACCTCCGGCCTACCAAGCAACGAAAGGGCACCTTGATTCACAAGGAACAACAGAATTACCTTCATAAACCAGTCTATATCCTATCTAGTGCACTTTGCATGTAAGCACCTCAACCTCCTCACTTCCATAAACAGGTATCAAAGACAAATCAGAAACATAGTATGAATAACCACATGAAATATAATTAGTACGACAGACCTGCTGGTGTTCAGAATGAAATCTGGGTTTACATAAAGGTTCCCGACCTCTGTCTTTGCATATTAAATATAGACACTTCTGGTCAAAAAGTTCAGACCAGTCCTGTGTAAGTCTGCTAGCGTATTCCTAACTCCCTATTCATACATTTACATATTAAAATATGCAAAGTGAATCTAGCAACGTTAGTGTTTACTGCAAAAAAGTATGCATTTTTGCACTCAGTCTCCAACCTTGAAAGATAGACGTGAGTTTTTTTCCCTTTACTTTTTAATTAAATAAAAAAATGATAAACTTACTGAGTACAATTGCCGACTCTCGTTGTATTTGGGGGTGAAGTAGTTAATGGTTCCTCCTCCTCCTCCTCCTCCTCAGTCGTTTTGGTTCAAACAAAAGCCGTTAAAAGTCGTTTCAGTACATCCATAAAGGCGACTTCATATCAAACAGTTCGTCTCCATAAAAGCAATTTACGAGTGTTGCCATAGAAGATGCCGTCATTGCGTCATACTGATAGACACTTACCCGACGCAAATTAAAAAAATCTACCCCTTTCAGCCAAATAGAAATTTATCCTATAATATGTATTTCAGATCTCGAGCCTCGGTTTTGCAAATCTTCCTGAGGTATTTCTCTACCTCGTAATTAGCTCATTAATCACCGATTTGAATGGAACTCAATTTCGTCACCATTCATAAAACAAAAGCTACCTCTGATATACCGCGTTGATTTCGCAATTATGAATCTCAAAAGCGTGTCACCGATTTACTTATCGGTTTCTCGATTTACTTATTTACTTACTGATTATCGATACCAACTGACTGGAAAACAAGATACTACATCAACTCTTTTTAGCTTTGCAAATGGTTCCTAAAGGCGGACTGATTCTTTCACAAGAATAATTTGCAATAATAGACAGCTTATACCCGATTTCCCCTTTGTTTAGGGACATTCTCTCTCTCTCTCTCTCTCTCTCTCTCTCTCTCTCTGTGTTAAGGGACTGGGTTTACAGATTTATTCCATCCTCTATTTGGATTTGGCGGCAGTCATCGATTCAATGACGTTTTTCTGTCTTATTCAGTAATCGAATGACTTGAATGATCTAATAATAATAATAATAATAATAATAATAATAATAATAATAATAATAATAATAATAATAATAATAATAATAATAATAATAAATGAATTGTATCAACTGTCTTCGTGGATGTACTGAAACGAAACGGCTGGATTCGAAATGGCGCTGAAGTAAAAGCTCGTCTGTAAGAAAAAATTGACAATAATCACATATAATAATAAAATGAGATGTTTGATGCAAATAACTAAAGATGGGCATGAAACTAAAAACGAATGGTGCCACTTAACCACTCGGGTAATATTATGATCTTTGGGACAATAGGATACACTTAGTATATGTATATAAACTGATTAGAACACGCAATTTTACCCAAAATGCATGTATGTGTATTAGCCAATTTCCCTTTACAATCAATTCCAACACCTATATGCTTTGCTTACACTAAAATATCGCCAAAATTAGTTAGCTAGACTTATTGCCTTAAAAGCGAGTCCTGTAACACCTATATCTAATGGTACTGGGAGCTATAAATGAATTGAAAAAAACTCGCCAGAGTCCATCTGTATCTGCAATGAATGTCTCTTCAACACCTGTAGGTCCCCAGTTTATGGCTTTTATTGTCTGAAGTCAACTTAATGCTCAGGCCCCTATCCGAAATGGTACTGTTCCTTCCAGCAGAAAATGAATCACTAATTTAATTCGCCAGTTATTTGCCATCATACCGCCCTCGGAGAAGGGCGCCTATAGGTAACCCAAGGTTAAGCTCACACATAAGCTCACACAACACACAGCCCTACAGTGCCAGACTGTCACTGTAGATATGTCCTTAGTAACCGTTCGTCATCAGTCAACGAAACCAAGATGAGCAGATATCAGCATTCTATAATTGAATGATTAATGGCTACTAAAACTGGCGCCACATATCATTCTATAAGGAACTTGTGAAATACATAGTTCTAAGATTTTCACTATTAGGAATTTGTACTTAACGGTTTGAAGTCTTTTGTATTATAGTGGACAGAGTTTCTGAAGGTTTGACCCACTTCCATAATCGATCCTAATCATGACTGGAATGTTTAGCTAACTATGCATGAACGATGACTGGAATATTGAGCTCCACATTTTAAAAAGGCCTTATTATAAGCTGTCTGCATCTGTTAAAATCACAGCTAATTGCGGTTCCGAAATGCACTAGTACGAATAATTAAACCATTTTTTACTGAAATACAAGTAATAAAAACGTACAACAAATTCATTTCCTTATAAGAGCACCCATACCTGACTTGCAGTTAATGGAGATGAATAAAATCCAGATTTACCTACATGACAATGTACTACAAGGAAACTATAAGTATTAATTTGCATATATGTCATCAACAAGGGCAAGAGCCACTCCTTTTTAACTACCCACAGCACGTTTCCACAACATTGTTCTTGGACAATGCTTTACTGAAATATCAATCGTAAAATACACCACAAGTTCACCACCTAAAACTATAAATAAAATCTTCAATGGCGCCAAACATAAGAAAATTCTTCCTAAATAAATAACATCACAGTTGCCACAGAAGGAACTTCAGATCACAGCATAGATCCAAGATGGAGGAGGGACACTTGATTCACTTAACCACCGATTGCCAAATCTTAAAAAAATGCAAAGGTTTGATTCCAACAAATAGCTCACATTACCTGGGCAGCCTCAATTGTACTTTGGTTCAAAATAATTATGTTTAAGTCAAGGAATCCTCCCCTGTAAGGAATTGCTATTAAGCAGATGAAATTCTTAACAAATATTGAAAAAAGGTCCCAATTCACAGGCCAGGCTGCAGTTTTGAAAGTTGAATCACAAAACTGCAACACAATCAACATTGCAAGTTGATGTATTGTATTGCAAGTTTATGTCTTGTACTGCAAGTTGATGTCATAAATTGCAAGCTAATAGCTTGTATTGCAACTTGATGTCTTGTATTGCAAGTTGATGTCGTGCACTGCAAGTTACTGTCGTGTATTGTAAGTTGATGTCTTGTATTGCAAATTATTAATGTCTTGTATTGCAAGTTAATGTCGTGTATTGCGAGTTGATGTCACGTATTAAAAGTTAATGTCATGTATTACAAGTTATAGTCGTGTATTGCAAGTTGTCATATTGCAAGTTACTGTTGTCGTGTATTGCAAGTTAATGTCGCGTATTGCAATTTGATGTCTTGTGTTGCAATTTAATGTCTTGTTTTGCAAGTTAATGTCATGTATTGTAAGTTAATGTCGTGCATTGCGAGTTAATGTCCAATAACCACATTTACTTAACCTAATCTAGGAGTGACATTAGTTATTGTATCACACCAGAATGCTTTAGATATTCAGCAGTTGTTTACGTGACTCTAAACCTTTTTAATCTATCTATTTGAACACTTGGCACCAACTCTGCCAATTACGAAATTAAATACAGCACAGAAATCAAATATACCTTTGGTGCCCAGAGTCACATTACGATGTAAATGACACAAGAATTATTTTTTTTTTTCAAAACGTTTAATGTTTGGCGAAAGCCATTAACACTGACAAGTCGACCTCGTCTCAAGCAAGACAAGATATTAACTTGTAATAGGTTACACCTATCAAGACACTACTCACTAGACGTAACTATGGCGGTGAACTTTATCGGAAACTAGTCTTACGTTAAGTAGCGCCAGATTTGTCTTTATGCGATAATTAATATCAAATTTTCCTTCATATAACGACACGTAAAATATCCACAATACCATTTATATTTCCCCAAATTTTGACAAACCAAAAAGTGCCCTATGAATTGTTCCTTGTGTTTTAACACACACACACAGAGAGAGAGAGAGAGAGAGAGAGAGAGAGAGAGAGAGAGAGGAGAGAGAGAGAGGAGAGAGAGAGAGAGAGAGAGAGAGAGAGGACTCATTTTTCTAAGTATTCCAATATCCTAAAATACCATTTTCTATAAAGTTTTTTCGACTCGGAGAGAAAACGTAAAAAGTAGTTTAATGGTAAACTATAGTAATCTCGTCTACTCGCTCCTAAAATCGAAGAATTCAAAATATGTTCGTAGTAATAGACCACGTAACAAAATGGTGGAGGCTTTACCGAGGAACATTCGTTAATTTCAATGCTATAATATTCTATCAAGGGCTTGGGTCTATATAAACATTGGAAGCGATACTACGCCTTTTTTTTCTGTTTTATTCGGTAACTTGATGACTTGACCCTGTTGAACTGTGAGCTGTTACCTAATTCTCTTCATGGATTTACTGAAACGACTTGGATCATCTAAATGGCTGTAGAACTTGAAGCAAAACCTCGTCTGTAACGGAAACGTTCTTCATTAAATACTTATTGCGGGAAACGGGAGACTCCATACAAGTAATATTCAATGATAAATACTACGTCTCTGATTAATAGACACACGGGACTATATAGTTCCTTAAGTGGCTATGAGGCGATGGAAATAACTTTCTAAGGTTTGTTATAAATCAGAGAACTCAGCTGTTCTCAAGAATGTCCTCAACAGCTCTTGTTCTAGTTCTGGTACTGAATACGATTTGTAATGACTGAATGGTCAGTATTCTGGACAAACTGACGAATTCCCTCAAGGTTTGTGAAGAATTCCTCTCACAACGATTTTATTTTCTAATGTTCTTGTGTATTCACTTGTTTGCATGCTATTTGTCTTTTATTATAGTTATTAGTGTCGTGTCTCATTAGAAAAAAATTAATAGATTGGATTTTCACTGCGTATTGCCGTCTGTCAGGTAATCGACAGACAGGAATAATGTTACTGTATTTGTATTCATATGAAAACCAAATATATTCGCATGCCCATATATTTTGTAAAGATATGTACGTCTACATTGCATGACTTAATAAGGGTGAAAGAACCACATCTATTCGAGACTGACACTTAACATTATTTTATCTGATTTTGCTATGTTCTAGTACGTAGTATCTGTGGTGCGCTTAGCACCGAAAGGATGGTTTTACACAAAGACGAAGTCTTTTGACATTAACGTCAATAGACGTTTTAGTAACGAAGTATAATTACTGTTTTAGCTATGATAATTCATTTGTCCTTATATATATGAAATTGCTCTTGGTGAATGTATTGCGCATATTACGTATGGTAAGAGTTGGTGTTATTGGGTCTTGTTTGTGCCTCTCGCCAGAGAAGCCATTAGGAGAAGTCAAAAGATCGGGAGGGGAGAGGAAGGGTAGTACTTCGCCCCTCTGATCGCTCCTTTGCATGCCCCTCTAGGGGGTGTGTATGCGTATGTGCGTAGTACACTGTATGGGCATGATAACGCCCAAAATTGTATTGACACACACCACCAATTAATTCACTACATTTAATAAATATGTTGAAGTTGCACACTATTATATTTGGAATTTATTTTTGACAACGAAGTTGATAATTATTGTAGAGTTTTTTATGTTCATGAAAACCTTGTACGTCAGTTCTACATTCTTGGTAATTGTATAACTTGTCTCTTTTCCCCAACAAAACCCGAATGCAGGACGGAACGAACAGCTTCTTGGCTCAACTTTTGAGGTGACCTGTTATCTAATGTTGTGTAGTGATGTGTGTGGATTTAGAAAGGGCGATTGCCCTGATTTTTTTTAATTTTGTCGTAATTCGTTTCATTTGAGTGCCATTGATTTACAATTCCCCTTGAGTGATTAATTTCATTTGTCACTTCTATGTTATTCCTCTTTGATATGTTTAACTTTTAGTTATTAAATTAATTTTATCCTTAAGTTTATCAAAAGCGTTTCAATATCCCTCGATTTTATTTCCTTTTTCCTATGTTTCAGTTTTGTGGATGGTGAATATAAATTGATCTGATAAACCTTTATTGTGTTCATACTTTAAGGTTATGCAAATAACTTTTAGAAACGAGATAACACAGCGGTCCTCTAAGGTCTGAAAATCAGCCCGTGAGTACTCGTAACATTTAGAGAGAGAGAGAGAGAGAGAGAGAGAGAGAGAGAGAGAGAGAGAGAGAGAGAGAGAGAGAGGCGCGTACGGTCCTCTCGTCGTATCTCGTATAGCGATTTATGATCTGAGTTCATGTCTACGAGGACTGCTCAGAAGTGAAAGTACTTAATTGCGGTACTATTCATTAATGATATTGGTGTGTTATCCTCGTTAATAATGAATTGGGTTGAGAGATATTCTCCCCGTAATTTAGAAACCGCAAAGGGAGTTTTGTGGAGTTGTTAGTAAGGAAGGCGGTGACAAGTAATAAGTTAAGCATTTTATAAGGGCCACTATTATTATCATTATAAAGTTAAGATTTACCGGCCCAATAAGTCTAACCAGACTCTTACAGTGCTGGCCAATACAGTCCACTATAAGTCCATCTTTTTCGCCACAGCTTCTCTCCCTTCTTGGTCCTTCGAACCAGATGTTTAAACACTTCCAAATTGTTATTCTGGATACTGAACATTATTTGGACTTTGTAACTTGGAATCAGGTCATTCTATACACCTCGTTTGTTGGTTGGATGTTTACAGCCCCTGCCCTTAGTAGTCATTTTATCCTGTACAGTTTTTCAACTACCACACACTACACGACAAGATAAATCGACAACTAGGTGAGTGTCATTCTCCTTTTTTGAAGGTAGATGTGGTTCACATATAAGTATTGAGATGTAACGAGACGATGTGTATTCTTCCGTCTCATTCCAATTTGACTTTTGAATAAGAGTTTTGTAATACGGTATAGACCAGAATTATTTTTGTAGAACACAGATTGTTTTTTGAGGAAGTGTTGTTACTTCGATATTATTGAGATTTATATTGTAATTGTTATCGCCAACTTTGTAAGTTTTGTAAGGTGATTTTGCCTTAAAATTTTCACCATGGATGCAGACAATTGTAGTAATGCACTCATTTTGTATGAGGCTGCTATAGAAATCGAACGACGTTTGAATGAGGTAAAACGTGTTGAACAGTTGTCTACAGCAGTAATTAAGCTGCGTTTAGGTTCCCTTCAGAAAGCAGCTGATTCACTACAGACAGTCGCTTCTGAATATTATAAGGAGATTAAGGGTCGAGAATTAGTAAATGCTATATCGAGGAATAATGGTTACTAGCGCGGACAACTATATCTCCAAACTCACCGATCGGTTTGCAGCACCCACACCCGCGCCCGCCCCAGCGCCCGCGCCCACACCTGTTAATTCCGACACCTGCGGTACCTGCTACCCCTAGTATTCCACAACCTAAGTTACCTCAAATTACAATACCTAACTTTTGATGGCAAAATTGAGCAATGGTATCC
>NC_087205.1:97870746-97975380 GCF_015104395.2 Macrobrachium nipponense | reverse complement strand
CTATTTTTCTCTGGTGTAGAGAACACACTAAAGGAACTACACCTTTGAGAGTTGCATTCACTACACTCCTTTTCACTGGTGTCGAGAACACACACAAGGAACTACACCTTTGAGAGTTGCATCACACTTTGAGAGTTGCATCACTACACTCCTTTTCCACTTATGGATCAGGTGGTTCGTTCGTTCCACAGTCACGTTGTTTCAGGGGCTCCGTGAGGACTTACACAGCCAAGACTACAGGAGAACTCCCCCCTACCCCCAGATATCGGAGGGAGAGGAAGAAGCCTCAGGCCCTTCGGGAGAACGTCGTGAAACGCCCTCTGATTATTCCGAAGTTCACGATCAGAAACTGACACTAGAAAGTACCGGTCGAAGTCAGACTTTCGAAGCGACGGCACTGTAATGTATCCACAAGGAGACTTGGGGAAGTTGTGGCACCACATTGCCCTCTCTGGCGAAAGCGGCAGCGGAAACGAGGCACCGAAAATGAGCGGATTTCCTACAGATGGAGCCCACAAATAAGAAACACTGACCTTTCTGCCTGCGACTTTATACAAGTAGACCCAATCTCTCATGAATCCATTTGCAAAGTCTGTCGCATGAAATATTTCAATCGTATACATTATAGGCCTTCAGTTTTCTATGCTTTTTTTTTCCCAAGAGTTTCCTTTTGGGGCGTTGTATGGCTCTCTCTCTCTCTCTCTCTCTCTCTCGTCTCTTCTCTCTCGCTCTCTCATCTCCTCCTCAGCTGATTGTGTCCAGAGTTTCCGGACAAAAGCGTCGTAAATAAAAACATGACTAATAACCTGCCAGTGTCAGCAGCACGCATTACGAATGTCATTTCGTGAGTTCCGTGGGGGACTTTTGTTTTTTATTTATGTGAATGAATTAATATCTGCCAGTAGGTGGTAGACACAATATAGAAACAGGCGAAATGAAATGTTACGCAAATAAGCCTTTTTTGTGTGTGAAACTTCGAGAGTGACAGACGGGATCCTGGACTATCTGAGGTCACTGGATTTTTAGATTTGTTCTCCACTTTTTCTTTTAACAAAAACTTCCCAGTCTTGTCCCTGCGTGCATTTGTATAGTATAATTTTGAGGTTCACAGTTCTATCACAAGATCAAACTGTAGATTTAGTACAGTTGTATTAACTGTGTCAAATGTTATGCGAATAAGTAATTTATTATATTTTACTTTTATTTTCAGGTTGACTGAAGAAGTGGCGGAGTTCCTACTTTCACGTCAAGAAATGGAGTCTGACTGCAGCTGACTGGATTCGGCCATTGTCGTACTTTACTTGATTTGTGAAGTAGACCCTGAGAATAAGGTTACTTTCTTCTGGCTAATTGTGAACTCAATGAGGAGTAGTTTATATTTTTTTAGACCATGAGATCTGATTGTATTTATTTTTTATAGGAGCTTGGTACAGCTCCCATGGTGGGAAGGGTGTTAAGAATGTGTGTGTAGCTTTTATGTCTTTCATTAGTTTACGTAAGTATTTCCTCTTACAATGTATAAGCAAAGAAGTACCGACTTGCTTTGCAACTGCATTTTGTATCCACAATCTTAACGAGAAGAATAAACAGAGTTTGATTCAAGATGGCTGCTGCTGCCTCTCATTTCTGAACCAGATCGTCTTCATTCCAATCCAGGCCTCCCAAGATTGCCTCAGGGATCTAAAGACCGGCTGACTACCCCTAAACAGACCCTCTGGAATTGGGGAGGGTGCTTGGAAAAGATAATTGAGAGAGAGATGTTGGTATACTGACGACACCGATAGCACAAGTTACCTGCCTCCTGATTTCGTCTTGCTAGAAGAATGGTTCCTAATTTAACGACCAGAATACAGCAATAGAATCCCAGGACAACCAACAGATGATACGAATGAAAAGACGAAATATCTGTGGTTTCGATCAGCAAGTTATTTCAATATTGACCCCCTGCTCTAGCTTCAGAACACATCTATGTTGGTAAGGCCGAGTCCAGCGGTCCAAGCCTTTGCCTCTTGGTCAAAGGAGAGATTTGAGTACGCAAATGTTCAAGTGTTTATGGGATGTTTTAGTTCCTGGTTTTTTAAAATGAATCGTCGTAGTAATATATAATAAAATCACATGCAATCACATTGGCTAATTGTTTGAGTGTCTGTGTGTTAATGTGTGTGTGGGTTCGTACTAAATGTCCAATGACAGTAGACAAAACGGATCTACTGTATCTCCCATTGCCAATGGAGGTGATACCTTTAGGAACTGGAAGTCCTGTATAGAATTCCTCCGTAGTTTCCAAGAACTCACTTTCCCTACAAGAAAATACTAGAGATGGTTTTTAATAACAACAACCAAATCCGAAGTAAAATTCGCCTAGACACTCAAGTCTCCTTTTAATTACTTTTTTGTTTTCTGGTTATAATCCCATGATGGTCACATACTCTAATAACGTGGGGATGGTTTACATGTATGTATATGTGTGCATGTGTTTGAGTGGGTATAATACTATTCTTCGATCTTCTCTTACAGAAATTTATTATCTATTTATTATGACCTTTTATGTTCGTGTATGTGCTTACACGTTCGTAAAGTTTATATTATATATATATATATATATATATATATATATATATATATTATATATATATATATACATATATATATAGACACAAAGGCGAACGTCCCCATAGAAATACTTTGTGAAAACCGGGTCTCATTCCACCAGCCAATGGGAGGTTGTTTACGAACACGCATGTCCAGAAACCGAAGCTTTGAGCCAATGAGAGAGGGGGATAGAAACGTCGAGTATAGTGGAGGCCTCTGATTGGCCAAAACAATTCATTCCCTGACAGTCACAGTAGATGGCTCAGTCAGTGTAGTGAGTTGTGACAGACAGGACGGTTTCCTTTCCTAAACAAGAGCTAAGAACTGTAAGAATATGAATTCTCTTGGGCCATATTCTTGATGTTGTAAGTTAGAATGACCATCGGGAATCTTAATTAAGACTGCCATGGAAAATATTTTTGATATTGTAGGAATTGTAGGTTGGAATTACCATCGGGAATCTCAAGACTGTCATGGAAAGGGGTATTGTTGGCACGGAATAGAGAATTTTGGCACTTGTGCCAAGTTTTTCTGTAGCGCTTGTGAATTGCTGTAGATTCTGAGGATCTCGAACGTATTTGTGGTTTGGGGTCCATAGCAAAGCTTTCGTCTTGATTTTACTAAGGTGCTAAAGGGAGAAAGTGGCCTGCTGTGTATATCTGGGCTATTTGAACCGACACAGACGATGTCAGACAGACGTTTTCTGTCTTGGGTTATGTGGGAAAAAGGTCAAGTGTAGTGATTCGTGGTGCTATGAATCCCTGATTTGAAAAGTATGATAAGGTGCAGTTTAAAAGAGTAAAACACAGTTTTCAAGTGACGGAAGTCAGATAGCAAGGCTTGAGATGTAACTACCCTCAAGTGTTACCCGCCCTACAGACTGTCAAACATGTATGACCAACATGTTTGTTCATACACTGCCATAGACTGATAATATGTATGATCAAACGTCAGTACATTTCATTGAGGCGTGGAGGCATGAGCAAAAGGAAAGCTTGTATAGCTATTCTGCTGGCGCTTGCCAGCGAAGAAGTCGACGATAAAAACAAAAAGAGACGATTGTGGATGAAAGAGTGGTACAAGAAGAGATGTGAACTGTCTCATCAATGCCTGTTAAATGAGCTACTGGTATCATCACCTGAAGACTATAGAAATTACCTTCGAATGGACCACGACACATTTATGAACCTGCTGACGATGGTTTCACCAATAATTGAGAAAAAGACAACACAACTCAGAGATGCTATACCAGCAAGTCAACGATTGTTATGTACTCTCCGATTTCTTGCAGCTGGAGATTCCTTCGAAGATCTGAAGTTTGCGTGCTGCATCTCTCCTCAGAGTCTTGGTAACATTGTGATAGAGACGTGTGATGCTGTAGTGTCATCACTAAAAGATGTAATAAAGGTAAGGTAAAAAAAAACAAATTGATGAATGCTTATTTTATCATTTGCTCTTTTACAGTTGTAGGAAGCAACTTATGAAATTAAAATAATAATTACCACAGGTGTAAGCAAATGTCATTGCATATCAGAGAGAGAGAGAGAGAGAGAAAGAGAGATAGAGAAAGAGAGAGAGAGGGAGTTTGTTTAAACAAAAATATAACAGTACTGTTTACCGGTATATACATAAAAACATAGTGTATGTAATTAATTACATGAATGTATGAGAAATAAATTTCACATTATGTAGGCTACTTATATTTCAGTTACTGGTACTCAGTCATATTAACTAAATTGTGGATAATTTAATAGATCCTCTATGGACCTATGTTCCTTGACAACAGGATGAGTGATTACTCTTACAGTGTTCATATGATCTGATTTTTGTACTGATCGTAAGAGTTGTGGTTCATTAATTTTCACCGAGTTCATGTTGAGTCTCCCGAGTCGGCCCTCATATAATATATCATTAATAGCTTTTCTAGCGTAAATTTGCTGGTTTTCTTCTAATTTTCTAAATTCCTCTGCCCAGCTCTGTCCTAATGGATCCACACCCTCGTCCTTTTCAAGGTGCTTACAAGCTAACTCTAGTAATTCTATTTTTTCCCCCTCAGCAGCAACTTTTCTTTTCTTTGTGGATTTTTGTGTGTCACATCCAGAGGTCCCTGGTACCTAGAAAACACGGGGAATGGTTGAAAGTCAATTATTACATTATATATTGTGATAACATTCATATAAAATCTTAACATTACAGACAAATGTGTCTGACAGGGACGGATCCAGGGGGGGGGGGGGGGGGTATGGGGGATGCATCCTCCCACTGGTCCAAAAAAAAGATTGTACTAAAGACCGACCCAGACTAAGCTTAATAAAACAATCAGTGAGGATGTGATCCCCCTGCCCTCAAGCAAAAAAAAAAAAAAATAATATAATATATATATATATATATATATATCATATATATATATATATATATATATATATATTTAGAGATTTTGTTTGTGAATAAAAACAAAATATATATATAAATGGAAGATTTTCCTCCCCCCACCCCCCTCCCACAAAAAAAATTCTGGATCCGTCCCTGGTTCGTGAACCCCCAGGGATTCACAACATTTCCATTGGCATTTACGAATGGACTGATGAAAAAAAAATATCTAAAAGTTAATTCTGCAGAGAAAGAGAGAGAAAAAGGGGCCGGATTGTGGTGTGTGTGTGTGTTCCTTTGATGATATCTTTAGTAGTATCATTCTATAATGAATTTGTAAGCAAATTAACATTTAAGGGTATTATTTGGAAGATATTTATGTATCCTATTAATATTCACAGATACCAGAGAGCGAGGAGGAATGGATGTCAGTGTCTGAAGAGTTTGATCGGAAATGGGACTTTCCTCACTGCCTCGGAGCTATTGATGGAAAACATGTTAAAATTACAAAGCCATATAACTCTGGTTCTTCTACTATATTTATAAAAAAAAAAAGGTACATTTAGTGTAGTTTTAATGGCTATAGTTAATGCCAAATGTCAGTTCCTTATGGTACATATAGGAACAAATGGAAGAGGCTCAGATGGGGGTGTTTATGGAAACACAAGATTTTAGTCAGGACTTAACAGAGGATAAACTACACATTCCTGCACCAAGCCCTCTACCATGAACAACTGATCCTGTTCCTTATGTTTTAATAGGGGATGATGCGTTCCCTCTGTTGGAGAATATCATGAAGCTATATAGTCATGCCAATCTTACTAAAGAACAAACAGATATACAATTATAGGGTGTCACGAGCCAGAAATGTAGTGGAAAGGACCTTTGGCATGTTGTCATCTAGGTTTCGTATTTACACTCGACAATCAATCTATCCCCAACTAAAGTGTCCAAAATAATCCTTGCATGTTTGCTACTTGCATAATTATATGAGTGGAGATGGAGAACAATATGTAGAAAGTATCAGTAGAAGGCAGCTCATTCCTTTTTATTTTGAACCAACTGTTCAACAGTCTTCATTGTCAGCAAGGATGTACGCAATAAGTATTGTCAGTATTTCAATGGCCCAGGATGGATGCCCTAGTAAGTATGTAGGATCACATGGAAGTTATAGCTGAACTAGAATTTATATAGCTTGATTACCATCTTTGTTAGGGTAGCTGTGCATTATGTTCTCGTACATGGTACTTTCTTGTGCTTTACAAATCTAGCAAATTAGCTAAACATAGGTAATTATTTGTGCATTGTTGTAGACATACTGACAGTACATATATAATACATTCACGAACTCTAATACACTGGAAGCTACATTAATAATTATGTAGACCGCAACCATGATTTATTTATTTTCATTATTTGATGTACTATCATTAATATATGTGATTCTCTACACTGACAATTACCATTATCTCTTGATAACATCAGGTTTATCAGATATAAATTGATACTACTTGGATATACTGAAAGTTGTATCTGTATCTACAGAGTGTACAAAAAACTACCTAAATATATATACATTGCATTAAATGTGTTTGAATATTTCCTCACCTCTTCATCAATGTCTGTAGATATCCCTTCTTCCTGAATTTCCTGGTCTCGGAGAAAATTTAGAGCACCGAAAAACCATAAGGAGGGTACATACATGTCTTCAGTTGCAGCACCAGATTTCTCACTTTGAACCACCTTTTTTAATTCTCTCCTGTAGCTAGTACGAAGAGAGTTAATTTTCTTTGGTATCATATCCTTGGTGGCATTTGGGATGTGTTCTCTCAATTTATCAAGTAATTTTTGCCGACACTTTGCCTTTAGTGTCCTATTTTTGTATTCCTCACTTTTAACCTTCCAAAGACATGGAAATGATTGATAGAGTTCAATGAACTCTATCCAAAATTCTTGGTTATCTTGTGTGTTCGCCATGGTTGATGGTGACCAAATGAGCATGTATGATCAAACACCACTACAGACTCGTCAAGCATGCTGGTCAAACGTCTTGTTGGACAAGCTAGCTTCAAACTGCTTGTTCAATCCTTCAAACAAGCCTCTACATTCTCAAATTGGATTGTCCAACGCCAATTTGATCATACATGTATGATAGTCTGTAGGGCGCTTTATGATTATTATGGTATTTTTTGTAGCTGCCCAATTTGGCCAACATCGGTAATCAACGGCCATGTACTCGCTGAACCAGTATATCACCAATTCTTAACTTAATTTATCTGTCAGTTTTTAAGATGACTACACTAAACTACCTGCTGAATAATAATCTCTTGCAACATTCTGCTTAAATAGAGGAACAACTGTGATCACTAGGCCATTGCCTGCTTACCAGAAGGACATCATGACGCCTGTATATAGCATCAATTTTTGCCCCAGTTTCTCGGTGGGTAGGATCCATATATAGATGCTACGTAGTAGGTAATAGGTGTAGGAACTTTTTTACGTAATCGCACGTTTTAACACAGGCATTAGTGCGTCTCTGTCTTTTATCAGAAATGAAGAGAAAGCTTTGTAAGTTTTGTAAGTTGTCCTTCATCGACCGTTTGCGAGTTTGACATTTTGACAGTATGACAGCTCGAAGCCTCTGCCACGCCCACCTGTCATTTCAGTAGTTCGGGATTTCGAAGAAGATAATCTGGGATCTTCGACTTTAAAGGAGATTAGGTTGTGATTTATTGAGTGGATTTTCTCTCTCTCTCTCTCTCTCTCTCTCTCTCTCTCTCTCTCTCAGTTAAAACACCGGGAACAATTCATAGGACACTTTTCTCTTTATCAAAATTTAAATCGCTCTTTTGGGAATATAAATGCTATTGTGTCTATTTCAGTTTCATTTTACTTGTCGTTACATAAAGAAAAATCTGACGTTAATTAACGTATAAAGACAGACTTGACAGGTTATTATTATCATTCGTCTGTCTTGACTCTTGCTCGAGACGAGCTGGACGTGTCAGTGTTAATGGCTGCCGCCAAACCTCGGAGGTTTTGAGAAAGTCTAATCCATTAGGTGTCATTTACATCCCACGTGACACTGGGCACCGAAGGTATTTGGTTTCTCTGCTGTATTTCATTTCGTGTTGGCACATTTGGTGCCAAGTGTTCAAGTATTGAGATTAAAAAGGACTGGTTAAGTAAATGTGATATTGGACATTAACTTGCAATACAAGACCAACTTGCAATAAACGACAGTAACTTGCAATACACAACTTTACTTTGCATTACAAGACATCAAGTTGCAATACATGACTTTAACTTGCAATACAAGACTTTAACTTGCAATACAAGACATCAACTTTCAATACACGACCTTAACTTGCAATACAAGACATCAAGTTGCAATACAAGGCATAAACTTACAATGTTAATTGTGTTGCAGTTTTGTGATTTGAAATTCAAAACAGCAGCCTGGTCTTTTACTTGGTACTTTTAATAATTGGTAAGAATTATATCTGATTAATAGCAATTCCTTACAGGGAGTATTCCTTGACTTAAACACAATTATTTTAAACTAAAGTACAATTGAGGCTGACCAGGTAATGAGAGCTATTTGTTGGGACTAGTCACCAAACCGTTGCACTTTTTTAAGTTTTGGCAATCGGTGGCCAACTGGAGAATAAGTGTCGCCCTCCATCTGGGATCTTTGCTGTTTGATCTGAACGTTCCTCCTGTGGCAACTGTCATGTTATTTATTTAGGAAGAATTTTCTGGTGTTTGGCGGCAGCCAAAAATATACTTTTGTTACGTTTGTTTGAAAGGACTTGGCATAACCGTTCACGCATAGTTAGTCAGTCATTCCAGTCATTTTTAAGCTCGATTATGGAAGTCGAAGCTCGAAAAATGTGTGTCCACTAATAAAAACCACTGTAAAATTTAGAGGACACCTTAACAGTGAAAACATGTGGCCCATTGCTTCGACATCACACGAGTGAGTGGAATGATGGGGTCATCGCCCCCCCCCCCCCCCACCCCACCCCCCCAGCCTCACCCCCCCCACCCCCCCACCCCCTCACCCCCCAAACTATACGGTATGGAGAGATTTCCAGCAAAATGAGAATGGCCCGAGGTCGTCATTCATCCTCCTCTCTCATCACGCCTCAGAATATTAAGTTCTCACAATTTTTAATATAAGTTATCGATGGTATCTCTGATAATTCGCCAATGCAGCCGAGTTATTTAATACATAGCTATTCCTAAAGTTCCTTGGAGAATGATGCGTGACGGAGAGAGACCTTTGAAATGTTTGACTATCGAGTGTGTTTGATCATCAACTTAGCTTTGATTTTTTTTGAATGTGCAATGCTGTGCAGAGTTTAATTTCATTATATTAGGTGGTAAAAATAAAC
The DNA here is from genome assembly GCF_015104395.2 of Macrobrachium nipponense. Lineage (NCBI taxonomy): Eukaryota > Metazoa > Arthropoda > Malacostraca > Decapoda > Palaemonidae > Macrobrachium > Macrobrachium nipponense. The sequence goes on along the minus strand of NC_087205.1, from coordinate 97,966,021 downwards.
TATGCTAAGTCTCTATTTAAGCACTGGATTTTACAAATGTCTTATCAAAGTATATTAATAAGGAAATGGCGCACCGCTCTCCAGTCTCTTTGAATTTGTCAGTCTCGTTCAATATCAGGAACTGGTAATAATAACACAATAATGAATCAGTTGCATTTGGGTATTATTGAATGGCATTTCTGATGCCACGCTACACGACGCCATTCAAATGTTGTTTTGAGAGAGAGGATTTCATTGGTTTTCATGGCCCCGAAAGCACCTGTTAGGGGTTTGTACCGGAAGTGCACCTCCTCACGCGTGGTGCGCGGAAGGCATAATTTAAGGTTCCCAACCTGCAACCCCTTTCATTCCTTTTGCTGTACCTCCATTCGTATTCTCTTTCTTTCCATCTTACTTTCCTTAACCCTATTCTAATCATTGTTTCATATTGCAGGTGTACTTGGCTATCGGCCTAAATTGTATATAATGTGCTATTGTTCCGAAGCTTATAGTACTTGAGGAATTGACTGCTACAATTCCTTTGTAGTTTTAGGCCTCTCCTATTGTCCCAAAGATTACGTCATTACTTGAGGAATTAACTGGTACAATTCTCTTTTAGTTTCTTGTCCATCTATAATTATTTGCATCAAACATTTTTTTTTCATTATATGTGATTACTGTAGATTGTTATTTATGTATTTTTTTTTTTTTTACAGGGCCATTTCGAATCAAGTCATGTCGTTGCAGTACATCCACAAAGACAGTTGATACAACTCATTATTATTATTATTATTATTATTATTATTATTATTTTATTATTATTATTAGATAGATCATTCAATTCATTCGATTACTGAACATGACAGAAAAAACCGTCATTGAATCGATGACTGACGCTAAATCCAAATAGAAAATTTAATAAATAGGTAAAGCCAGTCCCTTAACAGAGAGAGAGAGAGAGAGAGAGAGAGAGAGAGAGAGAGAGAGAGAGAGAATGTCCCTCAACAAAGTGAAATTTGTTACGCGCTCTATTATTGCCAATTCGTCAGTCCACCTCTAGGAACCATTTGCAAAGCTAAAAAGAGTTGATATAGTATCTTGTTTTGTATTCAATTATTATCTATAATAAGTAAATCAATAAGTAAATCGAGAAATTGATAAGTAAATCGATGACACCCATTTGACATTCATAATTGCGAAATCAACGCGGTATATCTGATCTGAGGTAGCTTTTGTTTTATAGGAATTATGACGGAATGTCGAGTCATTCAAATCTGTGATTGAGTAATTAAGAGAATTTAAAAACAAGTGCCCATCAATATGACGCAAAGATGGCATTTCCTATTATGAAACTCGTAATTGTTTGAAGAAATCAGTTTTAGCGTTTAAATTGCTTTTAAGGAGACGAATCTGCTTTTGTATCAAGTCGGCTTTATGGATGTACTGAAACGACTTCAGTTTGTACCAAAACGACTGAGGAGGGGGAGGAGGAGGAGGAACAACAACAACGACGACTGAGGAGGGGGAGGAGGAGGAGGAACAACAACAACAACAACGACGACTGAGGAGGAGGAGGAGGAGGAACCACTTAGAACCACCTGAAGCCTAAATACGTCAGCTGAACGTCGAGGTTAAATGCTATTCAACATTCATGACAGGAGTCGACAACTGAACTCGGTAAGTTTATCATGTTCGCTACTCGGGGAGTAAGCTTACAAACTCTTGTTGCTGCTGTTCTCGTGGGGGTGGGGGGTGGGGGGGAGGGGGTGTTGTGGTTAGGACAGCCCTATGGAGGAGCCTAAAAAAGGTGTTTCGCGTCGAGTTAAAGATACAGGAATTTTAGGATAGGATATTGATGATTTATTTACGAAAATGAAAACGTAAAAAATAAATCATGAGCGTGTTAAACAGTGCAGAAAAATAATTTCTGATAAAATATAGCATATTTTTAATCTCCATTGGTGAAACAGCACGCTATTTCGTTTAGTTAGAAGGTAAAAAATATCCTGTCGGTCGCTCAAGGTTGGAGAATACTTTGCACAAAATTTTGCATTCAGTCAAAAAACCATTTTTTCCCGTTAACACTACGGTTTAATGCTTTTACTTTGATTTAAAAAAAGAGGCCCGTTAATCTGTCGACGACGCAAGGTGTCGGTCGACCCCTGTGCTAAAATATTGATCATTTGTAAAATTAACGCAAATAACTTTTGCCATAAACACCGACTCTGCTGGAGATATTAAATACCGAATCGACAGGTATCTACAGACCTTGTTATATATATGTAGACCTTGTTATATAGGTATATACAGTTCCTATGTAAAAGTACGAACCCTGACATAGGAGAAGGTTAATATACCATTTGCCTAGAACTTTAGTATCAACTTTTCACCAGAGGTGTCATGTTAAATTATATAATCGTAACTACGATCAGATCTTCCATACTTAATAGGGTTATTTTTTAGATATTTAGTCTGTTCTGAAAATCTATAATGAGTCTGTAAAACAGTCGATTCCATTAAGCATTTGCACAGAACAAATATTGCTATGAACTTTTTGCAATTCATGATCAGATTTTGGTAATGGTATTTATTGCATGCTTCTGGTTGGTTTATAAGATTACCCATTCATTTGCATAAAGTTAGTCAAGTATTCGTATAAAATGGACACAAAACCAAAAGCTTCCTGAATTAATCCTCCTTTATAACATAACCGTGCTACATTGTTTTGCACGTGTCACACAATGCCGTAGGACTATAGTCAGTGTATGTGACCCGTCGACTATATCTGTTTCATTAAGAGGCACTCTTCTTCTATGATTGTCGAGACAATTAATTAACAAATACTTAATCCACGGCAGAGGGATTAGAGAATCCCTCTGCTGTGGTTTAAGTTCGATTTAACCAAAACCAGACTAACGATTAATTTATTTCTCAGGTCTGTCTGTCTGTCTGTGGGCATTACGAACACTGATGACGTCCACGACAACACAATTCGCAGTCTCGAATTTCTTAAGACAATCGTGTGGCCACTCAACTCATTATTGGTAACGAATTTGTATATACCACTTTTTTGACCCGATAACAGTGTAACTATACAGTGTAACTATAGTTAAGAATAATGAAAGCTATTATACTTACTTGATCTGCTGCAAGAATTCTCGAAGCCTTTTGGATGGAGCTGAAGGAGAAATAGTCTGCCATTTTAGATTCGAATATTTCAGCCCAATGTCGGTTTTGCCAAAAGATTTCTTGAAGAGAAAAATAAGAGTCGAACATTGAATTAATCTTAAGTGGTATTGCTTTCGTGATTTATGGGTCTAATTCACGGGTAAGGAATTATTGCAATGAAAATGTAATCAGTTGAGAACTTACAATTTATTAATAACTTACAGTTATTAAGTCAGATTTCTAAGTGTTTTAATTGTATTAGGAATTTTTTCAAGTGTTATAGATATCTAGACAAAATACTTCCACAACAAAGGACGTATTGGTATTGCTGGTATAAAACTCTCCTAGCTTTTAAAATAGTACGCCATGATCAAATGTTGACAATCTGATTGTTAGGACTGTTGATCAAAAACATGAGTGATGCCCTTTACGAGCTAAAACAGGTCTGTGGGGTAATATAACAGTAACATTAAAGCCTTACAATTTTGGGGAAATGCTTTTCATCATTGCTATCAATACTGAAAGATTGCTTTCATTTCAGCAATTCGCTAACTTTTGCATAAAGCATCTCGGTACTATGGAATTTTGAAGTTATGACTAGCTTAAGTTTTCTCTGTAATTCTCAAATGGTTATTGGTCAATTCCATGTTATTTTATTATAGGAAATAATTTTTTTTTAAATGGTTTGTTTTTTAAAGAGTACTTTGAGGTTAACTGAGCCAACCAGAAGAGTGTTTGGATTGTGACAAACTAGAGAGAGGTGGGGACGATGTTAGTACTGAAAAATCTTGCCAGATTAAGGATAATGTTGAAGTGGTTTTAGAAACGTTATAGCCAGGCCCAAGTAATAATAATAATAATAATAATAATAATGATAATAATAATAATAATAATAATAATAAAGTTATCAATTAGAATTAATTAGCAAAACACAGCCATTCTTTTATCAGAATGTTTGAAAGAGGGGCTTCTTCTAAGAAAGTAATAATAATAATAATAATACTTAGGAAGCAGACCCTCTCTCAAGCATACTTTATTAAAAGTAATGGCTACTTCAGCAGCATTACACTTGTAGAGATTCTTCTCTATTTTGCGAATAGCGGCTTGTTCAGTGCTACTTAAACAGGCTAGTAGAGCGCCTATAGAGGTCATGGTAAAATACAGGGTCAAAATAGGTGTATATATTTGAATTTTACAGATAAACTATGATACCATAGTCATCAAAGTCATTAACGATTTTCTCTCTCCTCTCTCTCTCTCTCTCTCTTTCTCTCCTCTTCTTTATTTGCTTTCTCTCTCTCTTTCTTCTTTCTCTCTCGTCTCTCTCTTCTTTCGTCTTTCTTCTTTCTTCTCTTTCTTTCTCTTTCTTCCCCTCCCCTTCTTTTCTTTCTTTCTCTCTTTCTCTCTTTCTTAAAGCGAGCTTTCGTCTGGAACTGCCAGACATCCTCGGGCTGGGAAGCTGAGGGTGGACTGATCTTGGTGCGGTGTCCGTCCTCCTCATATCTGTGGTTGACAGCAGGGGGTCTGCCCCATGCTTGTCTCATATTGGCTGGGGTGGCGGTGAGTCTTGTTTCATTGGCTGCCTGAGCCAGGTCTCAAGCCACTTTCCTCGAGCCGATGGTTGCGTTGCAGCATATCCTGCAGCCGCCGGGACCTCCTAAGCGGCGCTGTAACATTGATGGGCGTTGCGCTACGCTGTGGGACGTCACGGCTACTTTGATTTCCATCGGCTGCAGGAGTACCTCGTTCGGGGGCGTTGTCATCCATAGAGTTGTCATGAATAACACCACCAACAATAACACCACCGATCATGACAACTCTATGGATGACAACGCCCCCGAACGAGGTACTCCTGCAGCCGATGGAAATCAAAGTAAAAAACCACCCCCACCCTTTTTTTTTTTTTTTTTTTGGAGGTGGGTTTTCTTTGATTGTCCTAAATAATATAATTTTTAGATGTTTTCGGCTATCAAGTGACATAATAACTACAAACTCTCAAAAGGTTTTGTCCCTAAATCGAGATTTGAATTTTTCCTGAATATTTCTTCCTAGCTATAGTCTGCTATTTCGGCGGGGCTTTCGCTGAACTTACAAAGTTGTTGCTCCTTTTTTTGTTATTACGTGCTTATTTACTGTTCTATTTTGATAATTTTTTTTGTGCATGTTCCAGGTGGATATACCAACATTCTGTCAGACCGAATTTCTATTCAAGACTGTAGTTTCTCACCAATCACCAAATAACCTTCAGTACGAGGGGCCGGAAATTTCCGTTTTTTCACATTTTTTTTCATAAAATCGCTAATTTTCCCTGTAGGATGATAAAACTCACAGGGAATATGCATTATTATAGTGCTAATAATGCCTGAAAATTTCATTAGCCTGTCTTGATTAGTGTATTTTTGGCAAATATTTTTTACGATCGGCACCCCCCAAAGTGGAGCCTACCCTTAAGGCCTGTCCACACGAGGGGGCCTGATCGGCGTGCTCCGGGGTTGACGGGCAAATTCTGGCGGGCTTACCCGTGAATGTTGTCCACATGGGTGAGGCATTGTGTAGCATGATAATTGCTTTGTGTGTGATGAAAAAGAAGAAAAAGAAGAGGATATGGTGCAAAAAATGGCTCGGTAAAAGAAATGTATATGGTTAACGTACGTCTGCCAGGGTTGAAGCTCAAGCCATAGGGCATCATCATGGTGATTTTGCTACAAGACCCATCGGGCAATTTGACGGTTTGTCCGTCAATTGTGCCCATTATAGATCAGGCCCGGTCGTGTGGACAGGCCTTAGGCCTTGTGATATCTGGTACTTCTCTTTTAGTGTTTGATGATAGAATCAGGATTCATCATCTTTAATATCATCTGAATTCATGATGCAAATCACAGGAGAAGTTTGCTGATCTCTGAAACGAGTCCAGGAACAAGGAAAAATGCTGGTCAAAGATCAATAAGGATTCAGATTTTGGTTTAGAGTGTCTCTTGGTGTATGGTAGTTTAAGAAAGTGTTTTAGCGTGTGATATTTAAATATTTCCCTATCTGAAGTTTCGGGGAGTTGGTAGGGGCACTTTTTCTTTCAGGAAGTTTGTCATTGAGTGATACTTTCACTTTGAGAAAGTCAATTGCTCGACGAAACTTAGTCCTAGGAGGTGGTCTTGGTTCTCCTTGCTACGTTGCTTTCAGAAAGTCTGCTTTTGGCATTTTTGCTTTCAGGATGTTACTTGGTTTGTAATACCTTGGGGTTTACATTGTTCACTATTTTGTGATGTTCTCTCATAATGTAATTCAGGCAGTTTATGCCATATTTTTATTTAAAATTTCCGTGTTGCTTGTACTTTCATGTAGCTTTTAGTCTGTCGTGTTTGTTTTTCTTCGGGAAGACAGTTAACTTTAATGGTTGTACCTTTCACTGAATTTGTTGACTTTGATGCTATTGTTTTCAAGATGTCTGGATTTGTGAGCTTTTGCGTAAAAGTCTCTTAAATATTTTGTTAGAAAGTCTATTACTTTGTAATTTATTTTTGTATTCTGTTAGTTATATTATGTGATCATTCTTAGAGGTCTTGCTAGTTTGTATTTTTCGATGTAGAAGATATATTACTCTGGAATTTTTGGGAGCTAGAAAATGTAGTTCGTGATTTAGGGAGGGGGGCAAGAAAGTCTACTAGGAAGTATGTTTTGGGTCACTTGCTTATAATGCCTTTATATCTCGTGAATGTTACGCCCTGGAAACTTTGTCCCAAAAATAGGCCATTACAAAATCGGGTTCTTTTTATCGTTTCTACCTGGAAAGGCCGTCTATTTTGGGAGAGGCTTTGCCTAAAATACGTCTTTGTAGGTGAGTGTTATTTTTACATGAGTTTTTACTTAAGAATTTTTACTCTGGAGGTTTTTGCCAGGAAAATGTGTTGAATGAAAGCGATTTTTGTCCATTGCAATAATTCTTGTAAGAGTTTTGCTTGGAAAGAGTTATCAATTCCGAGGTTGTTTTCCCCAAGGAAGTGTTATTGAAACAGTTTTTTTTAATGTAAGTTCTGTTGATTCAAGGGAGGTTTTTGTTCTGATTGGAAATAATTAGTGATTTTTATTTTTTTTTTGGTGGGTGGGGGATTGAAAATATGTTGATTTGCAAGTTTTCTACACAGTATATCAATTTAACTTTTTTTTTTCGTCAGGAAGTCTTTTAGCACGTTTCATTTTGTCAGGGGTTTTCGTTTTGTTTGTTATTGTGGGCGATATGTTTTCCACAGAAAATGGAGTTCATTTGTCTACAAAGTTTGTCAGCGTGGGAGCCAGAGTTGGTTTTGCCCAGGATGTGGAGACTTCCCTAGAATTTTTGGTTTGTGCTTTCTTTACGTGTCGGTGGTGGTTCGTCAGTTTTCTACCCATGAAAGGTTATTTCTTTTTATCTAGTGTGATTTTTTTTGCAGTCATTGCGAAGTTTTTCCTAACCAGCATTCCTACTTTGGTTGTGATTCGTAACTGTCCATTTGAAAAAGCAATGTCCATTATTCTGTAGCCATGTACTGATGATCAATGCAAAAGGAATTTTTATTATCAATAAATTGATGAGCTATTTAAAACTACTTTTTAAAAAATCTAAAATACAAAACTGCTTTTCTAAGTCTTGTTAGAACTGAAAGCAAAAATATTTGAGATGATATCCAAACTTCAAAACGCCCGAAGGAATGTCCCAATTTGCAACTGGACATTCCTCCCTAATTATACCTGGCAATGGGGTGGATTTTTGTAAGAAACTAAATTGGCCTGGTGGTCCACGTGTACCGTGAAGGCGACGTTAGTCCGACCTGCTGCCCTGCTGGGGTAGTAAGAACGGGGCAGGAGGACATTAGCTTTGCACGTCTCTGACCATTTACCCGACTCAATCACTTACATTGAATGATTGAAGGCCTATAAGACGAAGTGGTTATTTTGGGAGAGGGGCGTGCCTCAAGGCGCACTGGTTCCACCTGAAGGGGTCTGAGTCACTTGTCTGCTTTCGGAATTACTGTATGTGTCTCGGTGTAACTGATTGCTTTTGTTGTAACAAAAGACTGGAGGATGGCTTGTAATTTGAAGTAAAATAAAAATAATTAGATTTTCTTTGGTTTATTTAGAAATTCCTGTAATTTTCTTGTTCAGAGAGACATCTGAGAATATAAATGAGTATTAAATTTTTTTAAATCTTGTAGATAAAATGATCACGTAAACTGAAAAAAAACAAACAAATTAGAAAATTTAGTTCTAAACATGCATTTTGGTGTATGTTAGGCTAAGCCTAAAAATTGCAGCTGAAATAACTTTAAGCTGCCAAATTTTTCGTTAAAAATGTAAAGTAAGTACATTGATAAAATACGAAAATGCAACAAACGTGATTTTGAAGATATATTTTTTACAGCATTTTTTTTACTTTTTAGTTTCATTCTATTAAAAGTTTATGTCCATTTCATTTAAAAAAAAAAAAAAAGGGCCCTTCTTAACGTGGAGCATACCGTTTTGTAAAATTATCAAAAGTATAAGGAAAATCGGATCATCTCGATATTAAAATATCAGCTAAACACTTATCGTCGTTATCCTGTTTTGCATAGTAGTTCCTGTTTTCTTTGGGGTTCAATTATAGTACTAATAACCCATTTTCTAGTTAAGAAGGCTTAAGAGAAACTCTAGACTTCCAAATTCAATGAAAACGGGAAGCAGAATGTCAGAGTGTATATCTACAACCAGTAGATTTTAGGAGTAATATTTTGGACATTATGCTTCGAGACAATATTCTACGGTCTTAATATGCCATGTTTCATTAGACCCTACATGTCAAGCAAGCAAGCAAGCATTTGCCCAAGTACAAAACCATAGCCATATGAGTGAACGTAAGCCAAGGCTAGTCTCAGTAGTAACTTGACCACGCCCATCTTGAAAGACTCCTAATGTTTTCTTTGACATTTGAAATTGTCTAAGAGTCCTCACTAGTGACATGGAAAACTGAAAGACATTTGGGAATACACAGGGGAAGCATTTGTAAGAATGTTTCCCATCTCAGCCAATCAGCCGCCAGCTTAGAAAACTTAAGTCCTTTGGGTCTGCTTCAAAGCTGGTAACCGACTGGCTGTATACCTCCTGCTGGGGGCATTCCTCCCTTCGGAGCATTGCAATGCTGGCTCCAAGGGGAAAGAAAAATCTTCCTTTTATTTTCAAGATTGACCTCTTCTACCCTTGAAATTATTTCTTGGATTTAAATAAAAGACTGTCCGGTTATCTAGTGGTTTTCATTTCCTTTTAATATACAGATTGCATATTACAAATATATTGAAGCCAACTATGACGTTACAACCTCGATTACACTCTTTTGGGAACAATGACGTCACGCCCTATATGAGCAGCTTGATGACGTCAACTGTGACCTCATCACTCATTCGTACCCTTCTACATGAACAGTGCTTTGATGACGTCATTTAGTACTTTCCCTAAAGCAAAGAATGACGTCACTACTACATGGCTTTAGGAACGGTATAATGACGTCACATATGTGACATTAAAAATATATTGATGCCCTACATGGGGCAGTTCTTTGATGACGTCAGTTTTAATACACTAAACGTATGACGTCACAACCTTGATTACTATACACTGCTTTAGGGAACGGAATAATGACGTCACATCTGTGATGTCATCAAATATATCTATTCATTCCTTCTACAGGGCAGTTCTTCGATGACTTCACAGCCTTACTATATATGGCTTTAGGGAACGGAATAATGACGTCACACCTGTGACGTCACGAAATATATCCATTCATGGCCTTCTACAGGGGCAGTTCTTTGATGCTTCATTATGTACTTTGACTCTTAGCCTTTTTCTCTAATACCTCATATCGATAATATCGATAAACTCGAGTTTTATGGGATAGTCCTTAACCATCTTTTATGTATATAAGTAAGGTTTGATAGAGAGAGAGAGAGAGAGAGAGAGAGAGAGAGAGAGAGAGAGAGAGAGAGAGAGACATACGGTACAATGAAATGTTATGAGAGAGAGAGAGAGAGAGAGAGAGAGAGAGAGAGAGAGACTTATACGCTACAATGAAATGTTATGAGAGAGAGAGAGAGAGAGAGAGAGAGAGAGAGAGAGAGAGAGAGAGAGAGAGAGAGAGAGAGATTCCTAAAGAAAAACATGTGTACTTCATGATAACAGAAAAAGTAGAAATGGCTTCCTCCCAAGTGCTCAGGCAGAGTGCAAATATGGAAAGAGTTTCTATATCACGGAGTTAATAGGGACTGGAGAAATGCCTACTACAATGAAATGTTATGTGGAGAGAGAGAGAGAGAGAGAGAGAGAGAGAGAGAGAAATATTTTATAAAAACACATACAACATATTTATTTTTTTTAAATGAAGCTCGATAAAACGAAACATAACAATGAACTTAACACGAAACATTCCAATCTCTTTCTCGTACTTTTCATACATTCTCAGAAAATAGCAGTTATTTAATGAAATGTAATTATACATTCACTAGAGTAAATATTAACTTATATAAAAGGGCACATCGTACAATTATATCAAGCATTTTGGCCAATCACGCACTTTACTTTGTATCAACATAACGTTCAGTAGCTATAAATATTTGGTCAAAACAAAACTAACCTACTATGAGATTCAGGGTCTCTGTAATACGGTTTTTTGGACTTTACTCCTTGTCAAAGCATCGGATGTAGCTGAAAGTTGACATATGTATATTTTACAACCACACAAATTTTGTCAGCATTATCAATAACATAAACCCGATAGTTTTAATTTTTATAGAGTAAAAATGATCTAGCCGACGCCATGGCCAATGATTACGAGCCAAGAGTCGAAAAACATTCATTACGAAAGCAAGGTAAACAAACACCTTTTGACTAAATGTTGCCCCGCCCATCCACCAGACAGAAATTCCATCGGCTCTGAAACCCAAAGACTTTATGAATGGCGGAACGATACATAGATGTGGGTGGGGTATCAGCGCTAGCGTAGTAATACTACTGTAGCAGTAGTGCCGCAACAGTATAGCAGTAATATACATGAATTAAACGTTTAGGCCAACTGCTGGGATCCTTGAGGATCATTTAGCACTTCATACAACTATTAGAGAAATTAGTTTTAATAGCCAGAAGTTAAATTTTCTAATCCAACAATGACCATGGTAGCCTTCAGTGTTATCCTGAATTATAACGAGGCGAAAGTGGGTGGAGCCTCATGAAGTCACCATTCAGACGATAATTATTGGTGAAGGTTTAAAACCAATATACGGTGCCGGCTATTTTTTTTCAGTAAATAGGTAGATAGCCAATAAATAAAAATTGCTTGACATTGGATGTAGCAGTTATCAAATCAAGCTAGTTAGTCTACTATGTTTTTGGTAATTACCAACTATTCCCTACATCTTGTCAATCTGATTGTGACCTATAAAGTAGACTGTAATTTCTTTGGAAACTTATTTTGGGAATAGACTAATAATCGAGGTGTTTTTGTATTTATTAACAAATTTTGTTGGTTTGTTCATTATGACAATTATCAGTGGAGAGGTTCCAGAGTTCATAAAGGTGTACTGCTTTGCTTGTATTTAAATTTGTATGTCATTATTGCCAGAGGTTTAGCCTTCGTTACGTATAGCCAATCATCCATCGAGAAAGAGGGAAGAAATTATGTCATAAGTTACGTAACGAGTGCGTTCGAAACCTTTTCTCTGAGTAAGTTGGCCCGTCTTCAAAAAAGGTCACTTTTACATTATAAGTACCAAATTTATTCAACCTACGTAGTGCAAAATACACTCAAAATTTATGTGTTGATATAATATGTATTCTGAATAAGCGTTATATTTATGAAAGGCATAGATAAAAAGTTATTGCGAAAAAAACCGTGTTACAGAGGCCCTGAATCTCATAGTAAGGAAGTGTTAGCCATGGTATTTATACAAGTTAAGTTTGTTACTGCAGGGGATAACTTCAATTCCCCATTACAATCATTCTTCTAACTCTTCATTTGAACTGGACCCTTAGTGCAAGAAAGACTTCAGATAGAATGGTCAGTCTCGTTCTGCAAAAGGAAAACCAACAGTAGACAATCTTCATGAAGAGAGATCTACATGACGGTACCAAGCAAAAACAGGTCCCCATTGGAGACATTTTTGTAACTATATGAAATGCGCCCCCGACCCCCGTGTTGGAAAGACTCCTGATACAATTGTCAGTTTGGTTTTACATAAGGAACATCAACAATAGACCATCTTTATACAAGGGCATTTACATGTAAATACCAAGCAAAAGGGGAACTTTTAACATTTGGTCATGGAGCCAAATGGTATCTGACGGTATATCAAGAAAACCAAAGGGTATTAGACTCTTTGTACAGGTAAGAGCACTATAGAATAACATAGAAGCTTTAGGGAACACTATAATAATATTATTATTACTCAGATGATGAACCCTATCTATATGAAATAAGCCCACCTCCACAGGCGCCATTCACTTGAAATTCAAGCAACAGAATAATGTGGTGTTCATTTGAAATCATAAGTCTTGGGAGATGCTACGAAGGAATAAAAACCATGAAGGCATCTGGGAGCTGCTGTATGAGCAGGACCTGACCTTAACAACAGAGACAGACAGAGGAGGAGGCCTGGATATTGGAGTGGAATGGATAAGATTGAAATCAGTGTCAGTATAACCAAGTTTATGGGTGAATGAAAGAGGACGAGGAGAAAATATCCTATCAGGAAAGTGACAGTGATGATGCTGTGTGAGAAGGGTAGTGCAGGACAATAAAAGCGCTGTGTGAGAAGGTTAGTGCAGGACAATAAAAGCACGAATCGAAGGAAACTGAAAAATATTTTACAGGAAAGCTTTTGGGCTGATGGCACTCATAAAAGACCCACAAATTAGTTGACTTGGAAATAACAAAATAGCTGGATGAAGGAAAGCACATGTGAATGCTGGGAACCGGTGGGAATTCAGACTGAAAATGAGCTTGGAACAAGCTTCATACCCATTTAAACCCGTACAGCAGAAACCACATACACAAACTGAATAGGATGACGAAGATGAAATGCTATGTTCATATTGATAATGAAATACAGGTTCAAAAGAACTGACCTGTGTCATGACACACAGGCCAACCACAAGATAAATTATGAATCCTTCAATGGTCCTACGCAAAGCCTGGTTCATGAGAGAGAGAGAGAGAGAGAGAGAGAGAGAGAGAGAGAGAGAGAGAGAGAGAGAGAGAGCACTGACAATGTTAAATCATGGATCCTTCAATGCAAAAACCTAATTCATGAGAGAGAGAGAGAGAGAGAGAGAGAGAGAGAGAGAGAGTGTAAACAAACAAGACTGATGGCAGAGGAGAAGGTCCAGTATGAAAACAAAAAGGAACAGCTGCCATCCTAAGAATAGGAGCCCTAATGATTCCATATCAAAATAAACAGCAAATATGAAGTTATACAAACATTTCTAAACAGAGAAGTTACCACAAATTCCAAGTCTCGCACAAAACACCCAATTGAAGATGGCAGAGACTAAAGTACGGTACTTATCAATCATGTTGGTGCCGTATACGAAATTTAGGCCAAAAGCCAAGCACTGGGATCTATGAGGGCAATCAGCGCTGAAAGCAATTGAGAATAAAAAGGCTTTAGAAGTGTAACAGGAGGAAAACATTAGGCACTTGCACTATGAAACAATTGTTAGGAGAGGGTGGAAAGTAAGATGGAAGAAAGAGAATATGAAAAGAGGTACACAAAAAGGAATGAAAGGGTTGCAAGCTAAGGGCCAAAAGGACGCTACACAGAACCTAAGTAATTATACAGTGCAGTGCGTGAGGTGCACTGATGGCAGTGCCCGACTGGGGGATCTTGGGTTGTGGTCCATTTGAAATGATGATATTTGCAATGACACACACACACACACATATACCCTCCATGTCTAACACTTCCTAAACTTTGGAAATCCATCTCTCCTTTACTTTAAATGCAATAAGGCCAAAACACATTAATTTCTCTTCGATGTACAATAAATACATATACACAATTTTATATTTGTTCTGAAGAGCAAGAATAGATATTACCTCGGAATAAATTTTCATTGAGTGAAACTTCAAGACTGCAGAGAGCCGATATTTGTATATCTGAGATTTACGTGATGACAATATATTTCCTATTGAAGACTTAGTTTTTACAACTCATTTCTTTCAGCCTTTAGCTTGTAAGTTTTAACTTTACAGAATGTAATATATCTGGATTCACAGCCGAGGTTCACATTCAATACATTATAATATTCTGTCTTTGACATATTGAATACTATTGCTTATTAGGCTTGCTGATAACTTGGTTCCCTGAGGTACATAATGAAAACTTTTTTTTAAACAATAAAGAATAAATATAAATATAAATATAAATATATACGTATATGTGTATATTATATATAATTATATATAGAATTATATTCCACATAGCCAAATGAAAAGTGTTTTTGTTAGAATATGGCCAACAGCTTCGTACTCCAATGTACCTCATTTTGCTCATGAGAAAAACAGAAAGCTCAGTTTTATATCTTTGCTTTACCATCCACATTAGATTCCATAGTCAACCCCCTAAGGTTACTTGGCTTAAGTGCAACTTTTTCATATCCTAGCACCACTGGTAAAACTTTAATTCGTAATAGTCCGGAAAACAATAGAATCATTTATAAGCTACCATCTAAGTGCGGTGGTTTTTATATAGGACAGTCTGGGAAGGCACCCGAGCTCATTTTAAATCATAAATATGAGAACAAACAATATAAGTAATCCCAAGTGTTTTCACAGTAGTACGTGTAGTTTAACAAATGACTGGCTCGGGTCAAAGATTTTATTTGAGAACACAGGTTCTTTTGAAAGAATTTGATGGACAGAGCTTGCATTGTTCACACCAAAGGAAAAAATTGTAATTTATCGACATGTTTCTATAAAGTAGAGCCTGTTATTTAACGTCATTGGATGTCAGTACAAATTGGATCATTTTATCCATTAACCATCATATAACATATGCTTCTTAATACGTACTTATCTGATATTTGGGTATTTTTCGTTTGTAAAAAGACTCTACCTGTTTAATTGTATTATTTTACTGTCGATTTTTTTTAGTTCAAACTGCTAGTTTCTGGTAACGGTATTTCTTAAGTTCAAGATTTTAGGCCTTTTTTCCCTCTCTATTTCCTTAATAAATGCTCCAAGAAGGGGTCCACTAGAGAACAAAACTGTTGGGCATTTTCTAATTAAATCACTTTTCATTTTCCTATGTGTTATACAACTGAACAACATATCTTCGTGTAAGAAGATTACCAGTACTATAGATAAGCATTTATATATTCATATATATACACATATATACATTTATATTACACATGTATATATATATATATATATATATATATATATATATATATATATATATATATATATATATATATATATATATACATATCTATCTATATATATATATATATATATATATATATATATATATGTATATATATATACATTTATCTATATATATATGTGTGTATATATATATAATATATATATATATATATATATATATATATAGATAGATAAATATATATATATATATATATATATATATATATATATATATATATATATATATATAATATATATATATAATGTGTCTGCATACTATGGTATATAGTATATATATACATATGAATACAATTACCAACTTTAGCCTTACAAAACCCAGGCCGAATTAATCCTGTCTGTGTTACAGGGAAACAAACTTTTCACCCTCACTTATGCCTGAACACTCATTCGAGAGCAGGGAAGACCCAACCATCTATTTCAGCTATAAAAATACGTAGTAGGGTTTGTCTTAAATGAACTGCAGGATTAACAAAAGTTAATCACCCTTTCCCACACGACTGGGCAAGGCCTGAAAAAGGTACTATAGATATTGACCTAACACCAGCAAGATGAAGAGGAAGGATAAAAATCACCGCAAAAAGGATGCACAATAGGCATCTGAGAGGGACGGAAGAGAAACTACCCATTACAGTGTATTGGTAACAATGGAAAAATACTACTGAATAATCAAACAACTCTGGTAAAGGGTATTATTATCACATTATTATTATTGTTGTTGTTGTTAAAGGATATTTCTGCATCAGCCATATTGATTTTGTAGTGTTTTCTCTATCTTACTTACTATGATAGCTTTCCCTTGGGTACTACAGTTAACAAGTAACCTTCCAATTCTTGGCATAATATGGGTAGTGAAATATAGAGTAATGTCAATAGAGTTTACTTGTAAAACTAAAATATTTAATATAAATATGATAATGCTAAAGTTAGTATTATAATTTTATTTTATTAAATATGTAGTATTAGGTCGAATTACAGGTAAACCCTACGGACATTACTCATCATATTTCACTACACCCCTATTATGCCTGGAATTGGGACTTTACTTGTTAACTGTAGTACCCAAGAGACAGCTATCATAAGTAAGTTAGAGAAAACTCTACAAAATCAACTCGGCTGATGCAGCAATATCTTTTAACAGTACCTGTTTGAAAGATGGTCTTCTACCTATTATTTTTATTATTATATATACAGAAGTTGGGCTCTATTCATATAGATCATGCCCACCATAGGAGCCACTGACTTGAAATTCACCCTTCCAAAGAATATTATGGTGTTCATTTGAAAGAAGTAACAGAAGGTAATGGGAAATATGGAAAGAGAGGATCAACTGCAAGAAAATAAATTAACCAATTAATAAATAAATAACAATTTAAGTAAAATATTAAAATGCAAGTTGAATTGCACTAGAGTAACAATGCATTGCATCTTCGCTTGAACGAATGAAGTTCCCAAACATTTTTAAAGTTAAAATGCCAACCACAGTTACAGATTGAATTCAAATAAATACCAGGATTATCAAATGACTGAAACATCAAATGAATCAAATGATTGAAACACCAAATGGCTGAAACATCAAATGACTGAAACATAAACATCAAATGACTGAAACATCAAATGACTGAAACATCAAATGGGTGAAACATCAAATGGGTGAAACATCAAATGGGTGAAACATCAAATGACTGAAACATCAAATGACTGAAACATCAAATGGCTGAAACATCAAATGACTGAGACATCAAATGGCTGAAACATCAAATGACTGAAACAGTCTAAAAAGAGAATTCACCAAACACAGAACACCAAAGCTACCCAAGTTGAACAGAGAAATGTGTGAACGGAAACAAATGAATGTCTAATCAAAATATAACGGGAAATTACAGCATACATACATACATACATACATACATATAAGTAAGATGGAATAAAGATAAAGATATTATGAACGGAGTACAGTAAAAGGAATGAAAGGGGTTACAACTACGGGTCGAAGGGACGCCACAAAGAACCTAATAAAGTAATGCCTACAGAGCCTGGCATGAGGTGCAATGGCGAAACTATTCCCCCCTACGGGGGAAAGGGTTTGTAGGTGTGAGAAATAAACAGCTGAGACAAAGGACTCACACTAACAGTGGAAGGTCTAACCAGTTGCTAACCATCGATAGTTTCACCATTGTTGGCTCTCACTGGAGGCATTCAGGCATAAGCAAAAATGGAATGTTTGTAAACTCTACCCCAGTCATATTACAGTGAGATACATAGAGTGACTCCTTACAGTCAACACTCACGCGGGTTATTAATATTCAACCTATTTGCCAAATGAAAGAGTACCTAAAGTCGTACACATTATCTGAAAAAAAATATAATGAAAACTTATTAAATGAAAGGCAAAATCCACTGATTCTATGAGCCCGATACAATGTACAATTGATACATTCTTCAGAGTATTTTTTTTTACCTTGAAAATAATTGTTATTTTCTTTAAGGCCACAGTGATGTATTTTCATTTTCCCTTTGTCATTGAAAGCTAAGCCCTTACATTCAGGGGCCACCAGGCTAAAGAAAAATCCTCTTGAATATTGCCAACACTAATTGACTAATTCTGTCATTTATAAAGTCAGAACGAGGAATATCATGGGAAAGCAATTTAACAGCAACTAAACAATAATCACCTTTTCAAAAAATAAATAAATAATTAAAGTATTCTTGTAATTTCAAACGAGAACAAATTTTTCTTTGTTTCTTCATCTGATGAGCTGGAGCTTCAATTCCTGTGTGTTGTGTCTGCCAGTGAGTGATCCCAGCTTCTCAAATATACCTGGAAAGCAAAGAACTTACTTTAGATTTCAAAGTGTGACTGTCATTTCAAACACTTCACAAATTTCCTTTTTAAAATTAACTCTGGATATGAATTCATGTCATGAATGTCATCTCAACACTTCATAGCCTCTATTTTTATAAGATTAATTCTGGATATGAATTCATATCATGACATTTTTAAGCTCTCTTGCATGTTGACGTCATGAGGTACAAATCTCTATGACCAGTGTTTCAAGACATGTCTGCTGACTTTACCTTGGGTGCACTTAGGAGAGAGAGAGAGAGAGAGAGCTGGAGAGAGAGAGAGAGAGAGAGAAATAAGATTGCAGGAGTATGATCTGCTGTGCCTCAGAGAATGTACTGAGTCAACTGAGAAAAATATTTCAAATTGATTGGTTAGTAACTCTGGCTCTATTGGGGTTAACTACAAGAGACCTTACCTTACCTTACAGACCTTACATCTTGTTCGGGTTGCCCCAGGTCCCTCAGTGTGAGGCACCTCTAATGTCTACCAGAGAGTTGCTAGTACATCTTCCGGTATATTTTGCATCTTCCAATCTTGGATGGTCTGGGATGCAGTTTAGATATTTGTCGAGCTTATTCTTAAACACATCTACGCTCACTCCTGATATATTCCTCAGATGAGCTGGCAACGCATTGAATAGACGCTGCATATCGATTGCTGGTGCGTAGTGGATTAATGTGCCTGTGTGCTTTCCTTATTTTTCCTGGTATAGTTTTGGGCACTATTAATCTACCTCTGCTTGCTCTTTCTGATATTTTTAGTTCCATGATATTTTCTGCTATTCCTTCTATCTGTTTCCATGCCTGAATTATCATGTAGCGTTCTCTTCTCCTTTCTAGACTATATAATTTTAAGAATTGTAGTCTTTCCAGTAGTCTAGGTCCTTAACTTCTTCTATTCTAGCTGTAAAGGACCTTTGTACACTCTCTATTTGTGCAATATCCTTTTGATAGTGTGGGTACCATATCATATTGCAATATTCAAGTGGACTACGAACATATGTTTTATAAGCATAATCATGTGTTCAGCTTTTCTTGTTTTGAAGTGCCGTAACAACATTCCCATTTTTGCTTTACATTTTGCCAACAGAGTTGCTATTTGATCATTGCATAACATGTTCCTATTCATCATCACACCAAGGTCTTTTTTAACTGCTTCCTTATTTGTGATGGTCTCATTATTAGGTCCCTTATATGCATATAGCTTTCTTTCTCTGTCTCCATAATTTATTGATTCAAATTTATCAGAGTTAAATACCATCCTATTTACCTCTGCCCAATCATATACTTTGTTAAGGTCTCTTTGTAGAGCGTTCCTATCTTCATCACAAGTAATTTCTCTACTTATTCTTGTGTCATCTGCGAAACTACTCACTACCGAATCCTTAACATTATTGTCTATGTCTTCAATCATAATAACAAACAGTATTGCAGCTAACACCGTACCTTGCGGCACACCGGATATTACCTTGGCTTCATCCGATTTCTCGTCGTTTGCAATAACTATCTGTTTTCTGTTGTGTAAAAATTCTTTTAACCATTTTCCTACTTTATCCACGATTATTGTGTTTTCTAATTTTCTTCGCTAATATTATGGTCTACTTTATCAAAAGCTTTTGCAAAGTCTAAATAAACCACATCTGTTTCATTTCCGCTTTTCATATTTTTGAATATGTTCTCACGGTGGACTAACAGTTGGGTTTGTGTACTTTTTCCGGGTACGAAACCATGTTGTCCTTTATTAAACAAATTATTTTTTATTAAATGATTCATAATATTTTTCTTCATTACCCTTTCATACACTTTCATAATATGTGATGTTAGACTCACAGGCCTATAATTACTTGCCTCTAGTCTTGATCCACTTTTGAAAGTAGGGGTAATATATGCTAATTTGTGCTCATCATATATCTTGCCTGTATCTACACTTTGTCTTAATAATATTGCAAGTGGCTTTGCGATAGAATGAACTACTTTCTTTAACAAAAGAGAGAGATTGAGAGAGATGAGAGGGGGGGGTGGGGGGGGGGGGGGGGGAGATGATGGAGAGAGAGAGAGAGAGAGAGAGAGAGAGAGAGAGAGAGAGCTTTGCTAAGTATGTTATGGGTTTTGGAATCCTTGAGAGTGATCCTCTTGTTTCTTGCAGGAAGGCTAAGGATATCTTAGACGAAGGATACAGGTGAATATCTGGACCAGATTAAGTGTTTCAGACAAGAGGTGCCCAATTCCAACCAAAAAGAGTGAAGGGGACTCATTCTTCAGTTTCTCACGTCTGACCAAAAGGATGGTGAAAATGGTGATAATGATAATGATGATAATATTAAGAGGCACAATGCCGTGGAGAGAGAGAGAGAGAGAGAGAGAGAGAGAGAGAGAGAGAGAGAGAGAGAGATTCAAAATCGTTTGCTCTTATCCACGAAAACAAAGTAAATTCATTAAATCTCGGTTCATCCAAAGGAAAATATAATATATTCTGAACAGAACAGAACAGAATAAAGCTTCTTTACAGTTTCAAACTACACAAGTGGGGGGTGGGGTGGGGTGTGGGGTGGGGCGTGGGGTGGGTGGGGTGGGGGTGGGGTGGGTGGGGGGTGGTGGGGGTGGGGGGGGGTGGGGGGGAGGGACTGGACCAAAAGATGTTTATCCAATATCCAAGGATCAGACATCTGTTAAACTGAAAGACACTTACGACATTACTATCAATGGGGCAAAAAAGGTTTTCTCTTAAAAGAATCAGAAACTGAAATAGGAAAAACCAAGAGAAGTTGACAGCCATGTTTGAACAGAAGTAAGAGGACCTGTGAAAAACTGTATACAGGAAACAAGCCGTGATACAGAAAATTAATTCTTTAAATCAATTATAAATGTCTGGGCAACTAATACCTACAATGAAAGGCAAGACATGCAATGAACATGGTTCTCATGATAAGTGGAATTTATTTTTAAGAATTGTTTAATGGAAAGGAGAAGAAAATAAGAAACAAAAATTCAATTCCACTGGAAATCACCCGACATTCATGTAACAAGATCCAGGAAACCTACAAATGTGTATCTGAAAACTTTACAGAAATTTAAGGGAAACTGAAGGTCTGTGGGATCGAGAGGCTATGCCACAGAAGAACTGCTATAGTAGATTCACATCATCCGTGCATATCATGTCTAGGCCCGTCCCTTACGACGCTCCTGATTGGCTGCTGTTGATAAGCCAGTCACATACCTGAAAACTCTCAGTCTCTCGAGAGAGTTCGCATAATCAGGATGTATGTTCCACCTCTCTTTTAGAGATACGTAATTCAAAAGTATCCCACAGGAGAGGTGGAACATATATCCTGCCAATGTGAACTCTCGAGAGAGACTGAGGAGAGTTTCCAGCCCTGTGACTGGCTCATCAACAGCCAATCAGGTGCGTCGTAAGGGACTGGCCTAGACATCAAATGCACGGTTGATGTGAATCTACTATAGTGTATGTACATATGCGTGCATTCACACAAGTATATTATGAATATGTAATACACAAATCGATAAACGCTCCTTTAACTCAGGGTCTAGGTATGTGGAGTATATCGTACACCTTTCAAAAACAGCACATAGCAATACGACAGGAAGCCAATAGATTGACCTTTAGGTAAACATCGTCTCTCAGGGACAGACATTTTTGGAAAAAGCACCATGAACATGGGTCTCTCTGTTGTTCAACCTTAGGTATTAACCTAAAACGAAGAGCAAGATAATAAATGATTATTAATAATTAATATATTCTCTACAACAGATCTATTACGAATGTGATAGCAAGCTATATCCATTTGCAAGCAATGACAAGAGCTGAAACTGCCTCGAAATAAGGCTAATTTACCAAAGTACCAAAGAGAGAGAGAGAGAGAGAGAGAGAGAGAGAGAGAGAGAGAGAGAGAGAGAGAGAGAGAGAGTCAGCTTCCCTGGTACAAATTGTTCTATCGTACGTAACAAAAATGAAATAGTCTTATTAAGGATTACTTTAATTATGACTTCACTTGCAAATCCTTCTGGTATGTGAAAGCATATGGGAAGGTATTCTACGTATATCATATCAAATATATAATGTGGAAATGTTAAAGGAGAGAGAGAGAGAGAGAGAGAGAGAGAGAGAGAGAGAGAGAGAGAGAGAGAGAGAGAGAGAGAGACTGACGTTAGCGCTCATGGCTCCGTCAAACTGCATAGGTACCATCCAAAATGGGTAGACTTCGGCGAGGTAATCCTTAATCCACTGGGATCCCCATTCGTAAGATACTCATTGCTGAAACCATATATTTATCTATGATTTTATTTAATGGAATGTTAGAAACAATACTGATAATTAGTCTGTACATTTTTAATAGCGTAACTAAATATTAATGAAAAAACTTTATGAATGATAATCATAGCAGTTTCCAAGGACAAAGGCTTCCGATTTCTTTGATTCATTTCCTGTAACGCGTCGACAGAACACTGGCGATCATCTATATGAGTACAAAAGCTTACGAATTGAAAAAAGTGATGTATATACTAGTACATCATTTTTATAGCAGGCAGGATATTTACAGTAGGATGGTTGGTCAGTAGGCAAGAATATTAGTCACAGGTTGGTGACGAAATTCCTGAGATGCTGAAATCATCTAGGGTCTAAACTAACCAGTATTGCTAGCTGGAAGTGACGTGTCATCTGCGTCCGGTCGTTTCTCTCTCTCTCCCCATGTGTGTGTGTGTGTGTGTGTTTTTGGTGTCTGCTGATTTTTATTTCGAATAAAGATGGGGAAGGGAGGGAATTGTATCTTCCACATTGACACCATTCATACATATTATAAATTAAGCTACCTAAAAAGTCTAGCACATAAGTTGAGCACTTTATTCCATTGCACTTATCAAGAGGGCCGTAATAAGGCTTTTTACCTTATTCCAACACTTGCATTCTACACAGCTGTGTTCAAGAGGACCTATACTACTCGACCAGTGACACTAGTGATTGAATGAAGGTAAGGGAAATTAAACTAAGCCTGAAAATTTCGGAAACTAGTTAATCCTATACTAGCTTTTATAATTACCATATCTAATTTTCATACTTCATACATTACTTTTAGTTTTTAACTTAGAGACAAAAGCAGTATGGCTAGGTATTACTAGCACTGCCTAGATTTAAATGTTAATGTAATAATCCAAAGAATTTTTTTGAAATCTCTAACACGATAACCCTAGTTTCTTGTACAGATTCTAATCAGTTTCTCCATAGGTCTAGACTTATTTTTGGCTTAATGGATATTAAGACCAACTCCCTTAAATCATTATAAAGTTAATATGGGATGTTAGTACTTGAATTGAGTGTTTATAACTAACTCCTCAACTCGTGTTTAATGGTACTGATTATAGATATTTTGCACTCTTCATTATATAAAACTAAAGGTCAACATAAACTAAAGCCTTCGAGAGATCTTAAGTTGAAGGAATAAGTACTCAAAACAGAATTTGCTGGTTAGACAGGAATAGTACCCGCTATTAAAGTATAAAAATCCTAAGTTTTTTTTTTTTTTTTGCAAGCTTATGTGAAACGTGATACTTACAGCTCGCAGTTTCTTATGCTGAGATCAAAGGCCGTTTTAACAGTCAAACAGCAATCTGTCAGTAGCACCAGCACTGCTGAGAGAGAACAGAATTTCAAACATGACTACACTGGAAGATAAGGACAACCTTCAGTAAAAACTATAAAAAAAAAGTGTTTCATAATCACATTCTCTCATTTTGTTTCAAATATTGTTTTAAAGTAATACCATTTCAAATATTGTTTTAAAACAAACTGCCTTTTCCAAGCCCTTTTTTTCAAGCATACAATAATGAAAACCAAAATACATTCACTAATTTATAAAAAAAACATTAGTAAATGATAAAATTATTCAAAATGCTATGCACTTAACAGGATACCAAGCAATACTGGTTTTATTACTAATAAAAAAATTAATGTACAGTAATTATTGGTAACTATTTACATTTTTCAGTGTAAATAATAATCTGCTCAATTTCCAAAGGACCCACTCTCCATATGTTACACAAGTGAAGCAATTTCTGCCTCACACAGAGTCTAGTAAAAGCAATGAAAGTAGATCAGTTGTAAGGATACCTAATCAAATCTGTCAACACTAGACAAAAGAGCGTTGAGAAGAGAGACAAATTCCAAGTGCTGGTAGAAAATCTCTGGAAGAATGCAACAAGAAGCAATGTTCTTTAAAACTGGCCAGAATTCTCAAGTTTCTGGAGTGGTTGTTTAACCTCTGTCTCGAGTAGTATTCGTATTTAATCAAGCTTTCACGTTGAGTACACTATTACTGAAAGGAAAAAATCTTCTTCAAACAATTCTTCAAAAATATAAAACTTCCTGTTCAGTATAAAAATACTGAATATTACGTTCAGTAACTCGGATCGGATTCAACTTTAAAAACCTCTACATATTTAGTTTACACAAAAATTTCCAAGTACCATTCTTGAAACACTAAGGACCTTTGGAAATATAGTTTAAATCATTACTAATGCAGTCATTTTAACATTCATATCTACCCTTATATTGCGCAGTCAAAATCGTTACTTTCAATAGGAAAGCATTTAAATTTAAACCCTCAATTGGTTCAATCATGTCAAGTTCATACCTTTCAGAGAAGTAAAATATTTCTACAAGACTTCGAGCGTTCCCGAAAGCTTTAGATCTCCAATTTAGACTCAGTACTTTTAAACAACAAAGTGACCCTCCCGTCATAACCTGAAAGTTACAATAATAAAGAAGACATTGGGTGTCCAAGTACATTTGAAACGTGAAATGCTGCACCATTAACCTATCAACCATCTAACTGCCTCTTGAAATATATGACTTTGATCCAGTTTTGGAATCTCAACAAACCGAACGAAACATGTCGAAGAACTTAGTCAGAAATTTCTGCTTAAAAGGTTTTGTGGGCAATTTCCAACAATCCTTTACCGTGAATTCCTCCGTCAATATAATTCACTTAGACTGAAAATCTGATAATATCAATGATGACCTTTGTGATTAAACCAAGTTGTGTTCTTTCTATAGAAGCAACTATGGAGTAGAACTGAATGCAAAATACGTCAGTGTCACTCTACACGATTATTATATACGTTCCCAGTTCATGATTTTCACTTTTTTTTTCAGAATTGAACTTATTCTCGCCTTACTCGAAATAATGATAGTGTCTCCTCCTGTCTAAAATGACGCCAGATAAAAGAACCCTACAAGTAACAACAGATGAGGCTGGTGAGCAACACTGCAATATTGTGATTGTCACTCCAACTTGTCCGCTGAAGTACAACTCCCC
Organism: Macrobrachium nipponense; assembly: GCF_015104395.2. Taxonomy (NCBI): domain Eukaryota; kingdom Metazoa; phylum Arthropoda; class Malacostraca; order Decapoda; family Palaemonidae; genus Macrobrachium; species Macrobrachium nipponense. The sequence continues at coordinate 97,940,260 of NC_087205.1, read as the reverse complement.
ATTTATATAACAACTGACTTAAAAGCCAGCGACAATCAGCATTCTGTGACGAACTTAAAGCTTCATTGACGAGTTATGCGAATAACCAGCAACATATAACAACATAGTGATGAGTTATAGAGAGTAACAACCTCAGTTTGGGACGCAACCAGTGGCCCTATATCATTCCTCTGAGCTGTGAGTTGTTCGCAAAGATAGGCCTGATGCTCTTTGCAATCATGATTGGTTACCTACACTCAAGTGTGGAGCAAAGTCTCATTTTTCTCTAACGATCGAAGCCTTTAGGAATGAATCCCAGTGTGTTTTTGCTACTCGTCCACTCTGTCAGTAAATCAAATATTTCTCTCACACTGTCAATTTTAGTACTCCGTATTCAACGCCATTTACATAATATTTCCAATTTTTACTGTCTAGTAATAAACCCTGCTTTAAAAATGATTCAAATGCCTAGTCAGGTATGCATAAACAAGGACAAAACCTACAGGCCTTACAAGCAGTCACCAAAAGGTACCTATAGTATTCCAGCTAAAAACTCCAAAATCCGGTGGCTTAAGCCACCAGCAACGCACTGTCAAAACAGTTTCCAGGAAAACAGGATTTCTGAAATAAAGAGTAAAACTATGACGAAGAGTTATATGCGTCTAAGTTTCTGAACCGACTGGAAACACTTTTCTGTAATTCATTCCGCCTCGATTGTCTTGCACGTATCAACACAAGCAGTGGACAGTCCTGTTTAACCTTCTAGTTCAGGAAAGTTCCACAGTATTTTTCACGTTCAATGTTTTACTGCAATAATATCTGTCAAATTTCCCAGCGCTCATTACTATTAGCAATACATAAAAAGCTCAAATGATTCCAGAATCCACAGCGTCATATTTTTAACCTGCCATGGAATAAAGTTCTCCCTTAATGATGTCAGCTATATTATACCTATTAGGAACCTATAACTCACAACAGATATAGCCACAGGATTACTACTTTTTCCATTTACCCTCGATCGCTCAGTAGTGGTATTGAGATCCTGTGGGAGTCCTTTAGTAGTAATGGCCTTTAACCTCCGGCCTACCAAGCAACGAAAGGGCACCTTGATTCACAAGGAACAACAGAATTACCTTCATAAACCAGTCTATATCCTATCTAGTGCACTTTGCATGTAAGCACCTCAACCTCCTCACTTCCATAAACAGGTATCAAAGACAAATCAGAAACATAGTATGAATCACCACATGAAATATCATTAGTACGAGCAGATCCTTCTGGCTGGCTTGGTGTTCAAATGAAATTTGGGTTTACATAAAGGTTCCCGACCTCTGTCTTTGCATATTAAAGATAGACACTTCTGGTCAAAAAGTTCAGACCAGTCCTGTGTAAGTCTGCTAGCCTATTCCTAACTCACTATTCATACATTTACATATTAAAATATGCATAGTGAATCTAGCAACGTTAGTGTTTACTGCAAAAAATGACTTATGTTTTTTGACAGAATGGATGCATTTTTGCACTCAGTCTCCAACCTTGAAAGATAGACGTGAGTTTTTTTTTCTTTACTTTTTAATTAAATAAAAAAAATGATAAACTTACTGAGTACAATTGCCGACTCTCGTTGTATTTGGGGGTGAAGTGGTTAATGGTTCCTCCTCCTCCTCCTCCTCCTCCTCCTCAGTCGTTTTGGTTCAAACAAAAGCCGTTAAAAGTCGTTTCAGTACATCCATAAAGGCGACTTCATATCAAACAGTTCGTCTCCATAAAAGCAATTTACGAGTGTTGTCATAGAAGATGCCGTCTTTGCGTCATACTGATAGACACTTACCCGACGCAAATGAAAAAATTTACCCCTTTCAGCCAAATAGAAGTTTATTCTATAATATGTATTTCAGATCTCGAGCTCGTTTTGAAATTCTCTTAATTACTCATTAATCACCGATCTGAACGGAACTCAATTTCGTCACCATTCATATAACAAAAGCTACCTCTGATTTCGCAATTATGAATCTCAAAAGTGTGTCACCGATTTACTTATTGGTTTCTCGATTTACTTATTTACTTACTGATTATCGATACCAACTGACTGGAAAACAAGATACTACATCAACTCTTTTTAGCTTTGCAAATGGTTCCTAAAGGTGGACTGATTCTTTCACAAGATTAATTTGCACTAATAGACAGCTGATACCCGATTTTCCCTTTGTTTAGGGACATTCTCTCTCTCTCTCTCTCTCTCTCTCTCTCTCTCTCTCTCTCTCTCTCTCTCTGTTAAAGGACTGGGTTTACAGATTTATTCCATCCTCTATTTGGATTTGGCGGCAGTCATCGATTCAATGACGTTTTTCTGTCTTATTCAGTAATCGAATGATCTAATAATAATAATAATAATAATAATAATAATAATAATAATAATAATAATAATAATAATAAAATGAATTGTATCAACTGTCTTCGTGGATGTACTGAAACGACACGGCTGGATTCGAAATGGCGCTGAAGTTAAAGCTCGTCTGTAACAAAAAATTGACAATAATCACATATAATAATAAAATGAGATGTTTGATGCAAATAACTAAAGATGGGCATGAAACTAAAAACGAATGGTGCCACTTAACCCCTCGGGTAATATTATGATCTTTGGGACAATAGGATACACTTAGTAATGTATATAAACTGATTAGAACACGCAATTTTACCCAAAATGCATGTATGTGTATTAGCCAATTATTCTTTACAATCAATTCCAACACCTATATGCTTTGCTTACACTAAAATATCGCCAAAATTAGTTAGCTAGACTTATTGCCTTAATACAAGCGAGTTCTGTAACACCTATATTTAATGGTAATGGGAGCTATGACTGAATTGAAAAAAACTCGCCAGAGTCTATCTGTATCTGCAATGAATGTCTCTTCAACACCTGTAGGTCCCCAGTTTATGGCTTTCATTGTCTGAAGTCAACTTAACACTCAGGCCCCTATCCGAAATGGTACTGTTCCTTCCAGCAGAAAATGAATCACTAATTTAATTCGCCAGTTATTTGCCATCATACCGCCCTCGGAGAAGGGCGCCTATAGGTAACCCAAGGTTAAGCTCACACATAAGCTCACACAACACACAGCCCTACAGTCAACGAAACCAAGATGAGCAGATATCAGCATTCTATAATTGATAATTGAATGATTAATGGCTACTAAAACTGGCGCCCCATATTCTATAAGGAACTTGTGAAATACATAGTTCTAAGATTTTCACTATTAGGAATTTGTACTTAACGGTTTGAAGTCTTTTGTATTATAGTGGACAGAGCTTCTGAAGGTTTGACCCACTTCCATAATCGAGCCTAATCATGACTGGAATGTTTAGCTACTATGCATGAACGATTACTGGAATATTGAACTCCACATTTTAAAAAGACCTTATTATAAGCTGTCTGCATCTGTTAAAATCACAGCTGATTGCTGTTACGAATAATTAAACCATTTTTGACTGAAATACAAGTAATAAAAACGTACAACAAATTCATTTCCTTATAAGAGCACCCATACCTGACTTGCAGTTAATGGAGATGAATAAAATCCAGATTTACCTACATGACAATGTACTACAAGGAAACTATAAGTATTAATTTGCATATGTGACATCAACAAGGGCAAGAGCCACTCCTTTTTAACTGCTCACAGCACATTTCCACAACATTGTTCTTGGTAAATGCTTTACCGAAATATCAATCGTAAAATACACCACAAGTTCACCACCTAAAACTATAAATAAAATCTTCAATGGCGCCAAACATAAGAAAATTCTTCCTAAATAAATAACATCACAGTTGCCACAGAAGGAACTTCAGATCACAGCATAGATCCAAGATGGAGGAGGGACACTTAACTCACTTAACCACTGATGGCCAAATCTTAAAAAAATGCAAAGGTTTGATGACTGATTCCAACAAATAGCTCACATTACCTGGGCAGCCTCAATTGTACTTTGGTTCAAAATAATTATGTTTAATTGAAGGAATCCTCCCCTGTAAGGAATTGCTATTAATCAGATGAAATTCTTAACAAATATTTAAAAAAGGTCCCAATTCACAGGCCAGGCTGCAGTTTTGAAAGTTGAATCACAAAACTGCAACACAATTAACATTGCAAGTTGATGTCTTGTACTGCAAGTTAATGTCATAAATTGCAATTTGATGTCTTGTGTTGCAAGTTGATGTCTTGTTTTGCAAGTTAATGTCGTGCACTGTAGTTACTGTCGTGTATTGCAAGTTAATGTAGTGTATTGCAAGTTGATGTCTTGTATTGCAAATTAATGTCTTGTATTGCAAGTTAATTAATGTCGTGTATTGCGAGTTGATGTCACGTATTAAAAGTTAATTCATGTATTACAAGTTATAGTCGAGTATTGCAAGTTACTGTTGTCGTGTATTGCAAGTTAATGTCGTGTATTGCAATTTGATGTCTTGTGTTGCAATTTGATGTCTTGCGTTGCAAGTTAATATCATAAATTGCAAGTTGTCATAAATTGCAAGTTTATGTCGTGCATTGCGAGTTAATATCGTGAACTGCAAGTTAATGTCCAATAACCACATTTACAGCAGTTGTTTACGTGACTCTAAACCTTTTTAATCTCTCTATTTGAACACTTGGCACCAACTCTGCCAATTACGAAATGAAATGAAGCACAGAAACCAAATATACCTTTGGTCCCCAGAGTCAAATTACGATGTAAATGACACCAGAATTATTAGATTTTTTTTTCTCAAAACGTTTAAGGTTTGGCGGCAGCCATTAACACTGACAAGTCGACCTCGTCTCAAGCAAGACAAGACATTAACTTGTAATACACCTATCAAGACACTACTCACTAGACGTAACTATGGCGGTGAACTTTATCGGAAACTAGTCTTACGTTAAGTAGCGCCAGATTTGTCTTTACGCGATAATTAATATCAAATTTTCATTCATATAACGACACGTAAAATATCCACAATACCATTTATATTTCCCCAAATTTTGACAAACCAAAAAGTGCCCTATGAATTGTTCCCTGTGTTTTAACACACACAGAGAGAGAGAGAGAGAGAGAGAGAGAGAGAGAGAGAGAGAGAGAGAGAGAGAGAGAGAGAGAGAGAGAGAGAGAGAGAGAGAGAGAGAGAGAGAGAGAGACTGACTCATGTTTCTAAGTATTCCAATATCCTAAAATACCATTTTCTATAAAGAATTTTTCGACCCGGAGAGAAAACTTAAAAAGTATTTTAATGGTAAACTATAGTAATCTCGTCTCCCTCGCTCCTAAATCGAAAAATTCAAAATACGTTCGTAGTAATAGACCACGTAACAAATGGAGCTTTACTGAGGAACATTCTTAATTCCATGCTATAAGATCTATCAATGGCTCTATATAAATGAAGAGATACTACACCTTTTTTCTGTTTTATTCGGTAACTTGATGACTTGACCCTGTTGAACTGTGAGCGTACCTAATTCTCTTCATGGATGTACTGAAACTACTTGGATCATCGAAATGGCTGTAGAACTTGAAGCAAAACCTCGTCTGTAACGGAAATGTTCTCCATTAAATACTTATTGCGGGAAACAGGAGACTCCATACAAGTAATATTCAATGATAAATACGTCTCGGATTAATAGACACACGGGACTATATAGTTCCTTAAGTGGCTATGATGCGATGGAAACAACTTTCTAAGGTTTGTTATAAATCAAAGAACTCAGCTGTTCTCAAGAATGTCCTCAATAGTTCTTTTTCTAGTTCTGGTACGGAATACGATTTGGAATGACTGAATGGTCAGTATTCTGGACAAACTGACGAATTCCTTTAAGGTTTGTGAGGAATTCCTCTCACAACGATTTTATTTTCTAATGTTTTTGTGTATTCACTTGTTTGCATGCTATTTGTCTTTTATTATAGTTATTAGTGTCCGTCTCATTAGAAATTATAGATTGATTTTCACTGCGTATTGCCGTCTGTCAGGTAATCGACAGACAGGAATAATGTTACTGTATTTGTATTCATGTGAAAACCAAATATATTTGCATGCCCATATATTTTGTAAAGATATGTACGTCTACATTGCATGACTTAATAAGGGTGAAAGAACCACATCTATTCGAGAATGACACTTAACATTATTTTATCTGATTTTGCTATGTTCTAGTACGTAGTATCTGTGGTGCGCTTAGCACCGAAAGGATGGTATTACACAAAGACGAAGTCTTTTGACATTAACGTCAATAGACGTTTCAGTAACGAAGTATAATTACTGTTTTAGCTATGATAATTTATTTCTCCTTATATATATGAAATTGCTCTTGGTGAATGTATTGCGCATATTACGTATGGTAAGAGTTGGTGTTATTGGATCTTGTTTGTGCCTCTCGCCAGAGAAGCCATTAGGAGAGGTCAAAAGATCGGGAGGGGAGAGGAAGGGTAGCAGTTCGCCCCTCTGAACGCTCCTTTGCATGCCCCTCTAGGGGTGTGTATGCGTATGTGCGTAGTACACTGTATGGGCATGATACCGCCCAAAATTGTATTGACACACACCAATTAATTCACTACATTTAATAAATATGTTGAAGTTGCACACTATTATATTTGGAATTTATTTTTGACAACGAAGTTGATAATTATTGTAGAGTTTTTTATGTTCATGAAAACCTTGTACGTCAGTTCTACATTCGTGGTAATTGAATAACTTGTCTCTTTTCCCCAACAAAACCCGAATGCAGGACGGAACGAACAGCTTCTTGGCTCAACTTTTGAGGTGACCTGTTATCTAGTGTTGTGTAGTGATGTGTGTGTGGATTTAGAAAGGGCGATTGCCCTGATTCTTTGAATTTTGTCGTAATTTGTTTCATTTGAGTGCCATTGATTTACAATTCCCCTTGAGTGATTAATTTCATTTGTCACTTATATGTTATTTCTCTTTGATATGTTTAACAATTAGTTATTAAATTAATTTTAACCTTACGTTTATCAAATACGTTTCAATATACCTCGATTTTATTTCATTTTTCCTATGTTTCAGTTTTGTGGATGGTGAATATAAATTGATCTGATAAACCTTTATTGTGTTCATACTTTAAGGTTATGCAAATAACTTTTAGAAACGAGATAACACAGCGGTCCTCTAAGGTCTGAAAATCAACCCGTGAGTACTCACAACATTTAGAGTTAGAGAGAGAGAGAGAGAGAGAGAGAGAGAGAGAGAGAGAGAGAGAGAGAGAGAGAGAGAGAGAGAGAGGGCGCGTACCTCTCGTCGTATCTCGTATAGCGATTTATGATCTGAGTTCATGTCTACGAGGACTGCTCAGAAGTGAAAGTACTTAATTGTGGTACTATTCATTAATGATATTGGTGTGTTATCCTCGTTAATAATGAATTGGGTTGAGAGATATCTCCCCGTAATTTGGGGAACCGCAAGGGAGTTTTGTGGAGTTGTTACGTAAGGCTTTTAGCGGTTTTTGATCAAGTAATAACGTTAAGCATATAATACAGTCCACTATAAGTCCATCTTTTTCGCCACAGCTTCTCTTCCTTCTTGGTCCTTCGAACCGGATGTTTAAACACTTCCGAATTGGTTATTCTGGATACTGAACAAATTATTTTGGACCTTTGTAACTTGGAATCAGATCATTCTATATCACCATCGTTTGTTGTTGGATTGTTTACAGCCCCTTTCCCTTAGTTAGAGTCATTTTATGCTGGCACATAGTTTTTTGAACAACCACACACACACACACGACAACCAAAGATAAAAGGTCGACAACTAGGTGAGTGTCATTCTCCTTTTTTGAAGGTAGATGTGGTTTACATATAAGTATTGAGATGTAACGAGACGATGTATATTCTTCCGTCTCATTGCAATTTGACTTTTGAATAAGAGTTTTGTAATACGGTATTGACCAGAATTATTTTTGTAGAACACAGATTGTTAACTTGAATGATTTTCTGTGTATCAGTGTTTTTCGAGGAAGTGTTGTTACTTCGATATTATTGAGATTTATATTGCAATTGTTATTGTCAACTTTGTATGTTTTGTAAGGTGATTTTGCCTTAAAATTTTCACCATTGATGCAGACAATTGTAGTAATGCACTCATTTTGTATGAGGCTCCTATAAGTGAAATCGAACGACGTTTGAATGAGGTAAAACGTGTTGAACAGTTGTCTACAGCAGTAATTAAGCTGCGTTTAGGGTCCCTTCAGAAAGCAGCTGATTCACTACAGACAGCAGCTTCTGAATATTATAAGGAGATTAAGGATCGTGAATTAGTAAATGCTATAACGAGGGCTAACAGTTACCTCTCTAGCGCGGACAATGAAATCTCCAAACTCACCGATCGGTAACTTAGCAGCACCCACACCCGCGCCCACCCTAGCGCCGCGCCCACACTTGTTAATCCGACACCTGCGGCACCTGCTACCCCCAGGTATTCCACAACCTAAGTTACCTCAAATTACACTACCTACTTTTGATGGCAAAATTGAGCAGTGGTATCCTTTTTGGACTTGTTTTTAAAGCAGTTATTCATGATAGGCAGGACATGAATGATGTCATCAAGTTTACTATGCTGACTAGTTATCTTAAGGGTAAAGCACGCGAAACCGTTGAGGGTTTAGCTATAACTCCAGCCAATTATACAGCAGCGATAAACCTACTGAAAACTCGTTTTTCCAACGTTGGGAAATTAGAAGAGAACTTAAGAAATCGTCTGTTAAGTTTACCGCACCCTGAGCATGATGCAGAGCAAACTGATGGATTTCCTTATGAAATGGGTATAGCATTGTTCATGGCAGTTTAGACGCTTTACCAGGTATTACGAGCGGCGACTCTAATGAGAAAGCAATTATCAAGCGGTGTTTATCAAAGGAAACATTGCAAGCCTTGTATCAGACATATAATACTTGTGAACTCAGTGTAGATAAATTGAGAAAGGGCATTGAGAAATTAATTGAGCGTTTAGGTAGAAGTAATATGCATAACCCCACGCCATCACCGTCCAACCCAGTTAAGAGTGGCAATGATCGTAACACGAGTTCGAAAAACGAGCGTCAAGCTAATTCGCCCAGTAGTGCTTTCAGAACTAATGTTAGAAATACCCCTAAGAAAATAACTTTTTCTTGTTGTTTTTGTCAAGGCGAACACAGCGGTAAGGTCTGCACGAAATACAATCCTTTAGAGACTAGAAGAGCTCGTATCAATGAATTACAACTTTGCTTTGGTTGTTTACGAAAGGGTCATCGTTTATTTGAATGTAACAGTAAGAGTAAGACATACTGTTTTAACTGTAATGGTAAACATCATACATTCCTATGTGCTAGACTATTACCTAATTCTACGAGCGTCAATGTCCCAAATTCGTCCTCAGGCAACCTTCTAGCACCAAATCAGGTCATAGTAGAGTTGATAATAAGCCTATAGAAACTGCTCAATCGCAGCCTAGTTTCAGGACTAGTCAGAAATCAGCGGCTACGAATAATCAGTCATTCTCAGAATAATGTTATCAGTAATCAAGTAACTGTGAAAAATGTCGCATCTCTTCGACCGACAGCGTTACCGACAGCCACCCTTCTATTGAGTAATGATGGGAATCGGATCCCGGTTCGAGCATTTTTAGACAGCGGATCTCAAAGAACGTTAATTAACCCAGATGTTGTTGAGAAATTGAACTTAGTGGCCATAAAGCAAGTGGAACTTACATTAATTCCGTTTGGAGATAATGTTGAAACTAAAATGTTTGATGTAGTAAGAGTAATGGTTCGAGCAGGTACTAAACGTATCAAATTAAATGCTGTTGTTTGTAATCATGTTAACACTTCCATACACACACCTGGTCTACACAACGTGTATCTGCGATAGCAAGAACGAGGTGTTAAACTGGCAGATAAGAATATTGAATCAGATACCCTCAGTGATATAGGTTTGATTAGTGGTGCTGATTATTATAATGCATTTGTGTATCGTCACGATAAATATGATGATGTATGTTTGCTTGGTAGCACCGCCGGTGCTGTTATTTTTGGTCCTATACCCAATTGGGCTTGTAATGTTATCAGTGATGACGAAAATGTAAGATCTGTAATAAGTACACAGAGTATAGTTTGCTCGAGAGTCCCAGCTTCTGTAAATCCTCTTGACGGTGAGGATATTTCTAGACTGTGGTCATTAGATACGATCGGCATCGGGAAGGATGCGCGATCCTATAACGATCAAGCAGCGATTGAACATTTCAATGAGACTATTGTAAAGACTGATAACAAATATACGATTGATTTGCCATTTAAGAGCAATGCCAGACCCCTACGGGTTATAGAAAAGCCTAAGGTCAATTATTTTCACTTAAGAGAACAATTATATTCACTTAAGAGAACCTTTCAGTCTAAATCAGTCATGTTTGATCAATATCAGTCTGTTTTAGATGAGTATGTTAAGTTAGGATTTATTGAGGAGGTAAAGTTAGAAGATAACTCCTTTGATCCAGTTGATGGCATTAATCATTATTTACCTCACCACCCAGTTTTTAAGGAATCTGCTACGACTCCAGTTAGGATAGTTTTCAATGCAAGTAGTAGGAGTCACACCATGCAAAGTCCCTCAATGATTGTTTACTTGCGGGACCTAATCTGGCGACGAAATTGACAGATGTGCTGCTGGAATTTCGTCAGAACAAATATGCCGTAGTAGCAGACATAAGTAAAGCTTTCCTTAGAATAGGAATGAATGAAAATCACAGAGATTTCACAAGATTCTTAGGGATTGCTGATAGATATTTTAAGCATGTCAAGACTTTTAGATTTAAGGTTTTATTGTTTGGAGGTACTTGTTCACCTTTTCTGCTGAATCAGACAATACAGTATCATTTGCAAAACCATTCAGATCCCTTTTATGTGGATAACTTTATGAAAACTTATGAGAAATGTGAAGATTTAGAACTCGAGAGTAATAAGGTAAACCAAATTATGTTGGAAGCTAATATGCCTTTGGGAGAGTGGGCTAGCAACTTGAGTTCATTTAATGATAAACATAGCCCAGATACTGTCAACTTGAATGCAGCAAAACTACTCTGTCTCTTGTGGGATACCTGTAATGACTCATTGAGTGTAAAGATGCCTTCTCAGATTGTTACATATTTGAATAATCTAGGAAATGTTTGTACTTTGACTAAGAGAAAGGTTGTGTCTCTCCTTTCAACCATCTTTGATCCTTTGGGAATATTAACGCCCGTAACAATCAAGGAAAAACTATTTGTGAAGAAATTGTGGGAACTGAAAACTGACTGGGATGACGAACTGATGATGGATTTAAAGAAAGAGTTCGATGAATTGTTAAACCAACTCGGTTCTATTGAGGAGATCAAGGTCCCTAGGTCTTGTTTTAATGAAGGAACTTGTAGCTTACATGTATTTGTTGATGCCTCTCATGTGGCTTATGGAGCCTGTGCGTATGTTGTTAGCAGTAAGCACACAAGTCACTTGCTAATTAGTAAGTCTCGAGTAGCCCCGAGCCCCTCACTCACTATTCCCCGTCAAGAATTACTTGCTTTGACTATAGGCATGCGCTTAGCTGTTCATTTGTTAGAGATTTTTGGGGATAAATTTTCAGATTGTACTGTTTGGAGTGACTCCCAAGTAGTTTTGAGTTGGGTATTTTATGAAAGATCTAAAGAAGTGATCGACAGAGTAAAGGCCAATCATAACATCAGGTTGTTATATGTCAAGAGCGAGGATAATCCTGCTGATTTAGTTACACGAGGTATTTCAATGTCTCTTTTGAGTAAGTCAGGTTTGTGGTTTCATGGCCCGACCTAAATTATTGACAAAAATAAGTTTCCAGAACAAGAGGATGTAGTTTACATAGAGTCTGTTAATGTAAATGAAATTATTGTAGAACCAGTTTAGTTTTGAGAAACCCTGATGATGATACACTTGTATTTCAATGTTCTGAGTTCTCCTCATTGAAACACGCATTAAGGATTGTAGGTACATTGATCTTGTTTGGGAGAAGAATATTTCCTGATAAATTCAGGCAAAGTAATAATTTACTCATCTTAATCAGAATCATGCAGCGTCAAGCTTTTCCAACGCTATATTATGCGTTGACTAATGGGTTACAAACCAGTTCTAGTGTTCCCTCTGAGTTAAGGAATCTTATCAGACAATTAGGGCTTTATGTTGATGAAAGTGGTGTCATTCGGTACCAAGGAAGACTTCATTATGCAGAATTGCCAGAATTCGCTAAGCATCCAGTATACGTCGCCAGCCGACACCCCTTATGGCAACTTATAGTGTCTCATTATCACATACTCAACTTGCACTGCAACACGAATACACCTGTGGTTATATTGAGACAACAGTTTTGGGCTGGAAAAATGAGACGGTCCGTTAAGAAGATCCTGAAAGAGTGCTTATTGTGTAAGAAAGCACAAAATCAACCTCTAAGTCTGCCTGGATTTCCCCCATTACCACCCGAACGAGTTAAACATCAAGTCCCTTTTTCCTGTGTTGGCGTCGACTATACGGGAAACATTAATGTGGCTGAAAATGAAGCAGAGAACGAGAAGGCGTATATCTTGTTGTTTACATGCGCTACGTCAAGAGCGGTTGCCCTATATATAATGTGCAAATCCATGAATGCACAAGAATTCCTCTTTGTTTTTAGACAATTCGCGGCAAGACACGGACTTCCGAAAGTTTTAATAAGTGATAATGCGCCAAACTTCATTGCATTGGCGCCCAGTAAGTTTCTGAGAGATATCAGCGAAGAGCCCGAAGTAAGAAATTATCTGACGGATCATAATTAGAATGGAAGTTCAATCAAACACCCCGATCACCATGGAAGGCGGCTTTACGAGGAGGATTGATCGGAGTGGTGAAATCGTGCTTACAAAGGGCCCTGTACAGAAAAAAGTCTCTCGTTTATAGAACTCAATTACCATCGTCGCCGAAGCCGAGAAACTTCATCAATAACAGGCCACTAACATATGTCAACGAAGAATAACGCCGACATCGCGCTCACCCCTGCCAGACTCTTATACGGCAAAGCTATTACAATGGCTCCTCCTTTGAACAAGTTCTTCGACGTACCTTTCAATGAGAACGTCGAATTGAGGGAGAACTATGCAAGACTGTGTGAGACGATAAGAAAGTTTGAGAAATGTGGTACTGACTATTGTCTTCTCTTAGAGAAAGGCACAGAAATACTGAGTCTTCAAACATCTGTCCATTAAGCATAGGAGATTTGGTCCTTATAGTAAATGATAATTGTAAAAGACACAAGTACCCTTTGGGAATCATCGAGAAACTCCACGCAGGTCCTGATAATGTTATAAGGACAGTCGAGATAAAAACAGCAAGTGGAAATTTTACGAGACCATTGAATCAAGTCATTCCACCCGAATGTAAAGTCAGAAGGGAATCAACAACAGAAAGCGGACACAATGAAGTAGACGAGACCAGCGAGGCCTCAAACGAGGCTAGTCATATAAACCAAGGTATATAGAATAAGGGCATTATATACCTTGATATAAACAAGACAACAAAGAAGACGATGGAGAGGGCCGAAACCAAGGACGTAGGAGACGGCCTAGAGAGTGTTGCAGAGGATGACCCTACGACCTCAACAGGTTCCCCACCACAAGTGATGTCTGATCAGTCGGCCCATGAGAAGAACTGCTGCTAAGGCCGACGAACAGTTGATTCGAGAAGGAGCGTTATAATTACACTATACATGTGTTGTATGAATTTTTGGTGGGGGAGGGTGCGAGGAATTCCTCTCACAACGATTTTATTTTCTAATGTTTTTGTGTATTCACTTGTTTCCATGCTATTTGTCTTTTATTATAGTTGTTAGTGTCCGTCTCATTAGAAATTATTGATTGATTTTCACTGCGTATTGCAAAACCAAATGCATTCGCATGCCCATATATTTTGTAAAGATATGTACGTCTACATTGCTTGACATAATAAGGGTGAAAGAACCTACATCTATTCGAGAATGACACTCTTAACATTATATTATCTGATTTGCTATGTTCTAGTACGTAGTATCTGTGGTGCAGTTAGCACTGAAAAAGATGTTTTTCTTTTACCAAAGACGAAGTCTTTTGACATAAACGTCAGTAGACGTTTTAGTAATGAAGTATAATTACTGTTTTAGTTATGATAATTCATTTGTCTTTATATATATGAAATTGTTCTTGGTGAATGTATTGCGCATATTACGTATGGTAAGAGTTGGTGTCATTGGGTCTTGTTTGTGCCTCTCGCCAGAAAAGCCATTAGGAGAGGTCAAAAGATCGGGAGGGGAGAGGAAGGGTAGTAGTTCGCCCCTCTGAACGCTCCTTTGCATGACCCCCTAGGGGTGTGTATGCGTATGTGTGTAGTACACTGTATGGGCATGATATCGCCCAAAATTGTATTGACACACACCACCAATTAATTCACTACATTTAATAAATATGTTGAAGTTGCACACTATTATATTTATAATTTATTTTTGACAACGAAGTTGATAATTATTGTAGTTTTTTATGTTCATGAAAACCTGTACGTCAGTTCTACATTCGTGGTAATTGTATAAACTTGTTCTTTTCCCCTTTCCCCAACAAAAACCCGAATGCCAGGACGGAACGAACAGCTTCTTGGCTCAACTTTTGAGGTGACCTGTTATATATGTTGTGTAGTGATGTGTGTGTGGATTTAGAAAGGGCGATTGCCCTGATTCTTTGAATTTTGTCGTAATTAGTTTCATTTGAGTGCCATTGATTTACAATTCCCCTTGAGTGATTAATTTCATTTGTCCCTTATATGTCATTACTCTTTGATTATGTTTGTTAACTTTTTAGTTACTTGAAATTAATTTTTAACCTTTACATTTATCAAATGCGTTACAATATCCCTCGATTTTATTTCATTTTTCCTGTTTCAGTTTTGTGGATGGTGAATATAAATTGATCTGATAAACCTTTATTGTGTTCATACTTTAAGGTTATGCAAATAACTTTTAGAAACGAGATAACACAGCGGTCCTCTAAGGTCTGAAAATCAACCCGTGAGTACTCGCAACATTTAAAGAGAGAGAGAGAGAGAGAGAGAGAGAGAGAGAGAGAGAGAGAGAGAGAGAGAGAGAGAGAGAGAGAGAGAGAGAGAGAGAGAGGCAGGCGCGTACCTCTCGTCGTATCTCGTATAGCGATTTATGATCTGAGTTCATGTCTACAAGGACTGCTCAGTAAGTGAAAGTACTTAATTGTGGTACTATTCATTAACGATATGGTGTTATTCTCGTTAATAATGATTTTTTTTTTTTTTTTATTTGCTTATTTCATTTTTATTGGTTCTCACTCATACATTCGGTGAATTGCAGAAATTAAGAGTAGCCGTATCGTACAAAGCCTGAGAATCATTATTGACGGCCTTAATTTCAAATTGCATATCTAAGAAATATGCAAAAAAAATGGGGATTTTACATTGGGGATTTTACAATTTGTCTGGAGAAATAAAATGCCTAAAAGAGTTGAGTAAAATACTTGTTGTAAATGCCATGGTCAATAGCGTTTTCGTATTAGTATTCAACAAAAGGGGAGCCGGCGGCAATAGAACGTGTGTAGCAGATTTACAAAAGGTGCAAAACTTTGCTCCAGTGATTGTAGTGGGAACAGGAGAGAAAAATTACCACGCCACACCATTCGGAAAGAAACTTTCCTTGGTTAAACATTCATCAGGTGTTACAATATAATGA
Source organism: Macrobrachium nipponense (assembly GCF_015104395.2). Classification (NCBI taxonomy): domain Eukaryota; kingdom Metazoa; phylum Arthropoda; class Malacostraca; order Decapoda; family Palaemonidae; genus Macrobrachium; species Macrobrachium nipponense. Next base: position 97,924,513 of record NC_087205.1, on the reverse strand, counting down.
ACTATTATTCACCTTTAAGATCTTGGACGGAAAATAGCCCTTCAGGGCATTTCATATTTCATACATGAACTCTTTGCATCAAACAAGACCGTAAAGTAACTGCATATCCCCAGGACTTTTTTTTTTTATTATTATTATTATTATTATTAACGACTTACAACTTTGAGATACATAGGAGTACATTTACATAGTGAAAATTGTACATAAACAAAGTGAAAATTATTTGCAATTAGAAACTCTTATATAAAATATTACTTTTCAGAAAAAAATCATTATAATTTAATTAAAATAATGTTCTGATCTTTCAAAAAACTAATTTTTCTAAAAAGGAATCGTAATTATTCTTTATTCTATTATCATGTATTAAACATAAATCTCTCCTGTAATTATTGATATTATTAATAAGTAATCTTATGATATCATTTGCAACCATATTCAAATCATTTCTAGTACACCATATCGTGTATATATAAGAACACAATAAAAAAATATACACATTCCTCCTGCAATTATCTTTGGTATTGAAGTCAAAATATAAAAATTTCATATTGTTCTCCGGCTCAAAATTACAAATATTTTTAAGTACACTTCTCAGCCATTTGAAAACTGGTTCAGTTCTTTACAAAAATAAAAAAAAGGTGAATAGCACTTTCCTCTATATTACATATTTCACATAAGGAATTGCTGGATAATTTAAAAGTGAAGACGTTTTTTCACAGGTTTAGTACATCATGAAAGATGCTTAAAGATAATCTCCTTTCCCACGAAACGGTCAATATCACAAAAATTCTTCCATATTACTTTCCAGTCAAATAAAGGATATTTATATTCTACAGAGATGTCATGTTTCTTTAAAATACTTCGGTAAACACTCTTAGATAACATTGGAAAATTATGAACCTCCTTTAATTCAACGACGAAGCCAATATGTAATATGGGGTGGGGTAGCAAAATATTTGTGGAGCTTTAAAGTCTAAGTCAAAGAACTTACACAACCTAAAATAACAATAATGCAAAATTAAGCTCTGGGGGCCCTTATTCAATATGACAGTTTTCAAGAAGGTATTAACAATAATAGCATTAGCTTTAGCTCTCACATCGAAAACAGCCAAACCACCTTCAGTCCTACCTCTAGTCATTGTCGATCGTTTAATTGGTTTATATCTACCACACCAAATATATCTAAAAGCTAGTCTCTCAACTCTGATGCCATAATTATGAGTTAAGGGATACACATGAGCAATATACCATACTTTTGCCAGAATGCACGCATTTGCATATGACGTCCTCTGAAAAAGGTTCAATTTCCTTGCATGAAGCAATTTCAAATGGTTGTCTATTTTACTTATGACATGTTCCCAATTATTCTTTAGACTTTCCTTATAATCATTACAATGATGGATACCTAGCGTGAACAAAGAAGTAACATTCTGCCTTATCCATGACAGGGGCCAGTCCCTTTTATTCTTCCAACCACCCATACTGAATAGTCTTGACTTTTCATTTCTATTTGTAGCTAACTCAAATTCCTGCACAATTTTATCCTCTTCTCTTAAACTATCTTCTGTTGTGATTATTATATTATTATCATCAGCATAACCAACTACTTTGAGAGTAGTGTGATCAGGTAAGACTAAGGGTTTCACATTAATATTTTCCTTAATTGCTATAAAGAACGATTCTTGATAGATTGCATATAACATCATGCTAAGTGGACATCCTTGCCTGACTGACCTTGTTATTTGGAAAAAGGAAGTTACATTATTATTTACACACATTGCACTTTCTATTTGATTATATAGCATACTTATTTTCCCTACAAACTCGTCTCCAAACCCCAGACACTTCAAAGACTTAAACAAAAATTCTGTATTAACCATATCAAAAGCCTTATACCAGTCTAATTTAAGAAAGGCAGCATTTATATCAGTAGAATTAACATAATACATAACATCCCTGATCAACATATTACAATGAACAATGCTTCGTCCTGGAATACAGCAAAACTGACTAGTATCAGTCACTTTGTCTAACACTTTCATAGGCATAGCTAAAAGTTTAGAAATTATTTTATAATCAACACAAAGGAGAGAAATTGGCCTCCAATTCTTCAGCTCTTTTTCGTCTCCGCCTTTATGAATAAGTGTAATAACTCCTTTCCTTTGCGAAACTGAAATCACCTTATTTCTCATTACATACTTTACCAGTGAAGAAAAATCATCCCCAATTACATCCCAATTCTCTAGATAAAACTCCACTGGCAGACCATCGATTCCAGGTGTACGATTCTTCTTAAAACTTTTGATAACTTTCAAAATTTCCCCTTTTGAATAATCCTTATTCAACTCTTCCCTATCACTGTCATCAAGCTTTATTTCTAAGAAGGATAAAAACTTTTCTTGCATTTCATTATTAACTGTCCTTGAACTATATAACTCAGAATAAAAGGAATTTACATAATTCTGTATACTAGCAGAGGATTGAAGTTTATTCCCTTATTATCTTTTAAACAAGTAAGTACTTCTTCGCCATAAATTTCTTGCTGTTTAGCTATTACAAATTTTGAAACTTTCTCATCATTTTGAAGATTTAACAAACGGGATCGAACCTTGATACCTTCGGCAAATTCATCTCTTATTTCCTCAATTTTCTTTTTCACATTGTTGATTTCTAACGTGTTAGGATTTCCGGTCTGATAGGAATTCTCATACAAGTATCGTAATCTACTTTCTAACAAGTTTAACATACCAAACCTCTGTTGTTTCTTAAAGGAACATGCTTTCATATAGAACTTTTTAACTTCCTCTTTAACCAGAATATCCCACCACAGTAATATATTAGCATATTCATCCCTTTTCTTCTGTAACTCAGTCCACTTTTGTTTAAAGTTTTCTTTGATTTCGGTATCTTTTAGAACTGAACAATTAAGCTTCCAGTAAGATTTCCCTAACTGTACTACATCAGGTAATCGTATATCACACAGGAAACAAGAGTGGTCTGAAAACGACACTGGAACAGTTCTAATTTCTGTGACACTATTTTTGTCTATCTGCATATAAATCCTGTCCAAACGCACAGCAATAGTTCCCCCTAACAAAGGTGTACTTTGGTAACCTATGACGGATGTATGACATCCTTTATCTTCATAGCATCAACAATACTCTTCAAACTATTCGAAAAACAAGAATTTTTTGGATGTGAAGAGTCCTTATCATTAATTATACAATTCCAATCTCCCCCAATAATCGCCTTATCACAATTATTTTGTATCAGTGATAACAAATCCTTCTCAAAAAATTCCTCTCTCTCTTTATGGAATTTATGCCCTGAATGAGCATATATGTTCACAATTTCTATAACCTTGCTTTGATACTTTAACGACACTTTACATATCCTTGACGTCGGATGTAAATACACATTTTCAACTACTACATCATTTTCTTCGTAACTAGTACTGCAGTCCCTCCCTTAATATTGATAGTTGGATTTAATATGATTTTATAAACCTCTCCAAAAAACCAAGAGAAGCTATGGACTTCGCGTTATGTTCTTGCAGTAACAGTATATCTATCTTATTATAATTAATGAATGAGTGTAGTTTAGTCTGCTTGTTAAAACTAGATAAACCATTAATATTAAGGGTTGCAATACGTAAGATAATTTTTTGTATAAATGATCACAAACATTATTACAAATCAACCAAGTTATCTGTAAACATAGGGGCTTCTTCGGCACGAATTTCAGTTTCTGTATATCCTAGATATTCATCGTCTTTTTTTCCCCGAAACTTGTCATCACTAGCCCGTTTAACAATACCCTCAGTATGTACTTTCCTCATTTTAGTCTCCTTGTCTTTCGACGTAAATGTCTCAACCGATCTTTTCAATCCTAGGGAACCCTGAGTTCTCTTAGATTGTATCTTATTTTTTTTCCTGATTACTAATTTCCCGTTACCTTGGATTAGTACTATCAACCACTAATGCCGCTTTGATCCCTTGTGTTGAACCTTCAGTATGAGAGGAATTGTCATCTTCACCTTTCAGAACATCAGGTATATTTTCCTCACTAGAGTCAAAGAACTGGAATAGCTCTTTATGTACCGAATCATCCGAGTTAAAATCCACATGTACATCAGCCACCGTTTTGTTTATCAGTAACACATTTGGACTACTATTGTCATCAATATTTTTCCCTTCTAAATCATAACAGGACATAGGGGTATTTTGACACTGAGAGGTCGTTACTTCCATATTCAAGTTATTAATCAATTCCACTGCATCCTGCTCCCTATTTGTAACAGTATCCTCAATAACGTTTCCATTTTCCTTTTCCTTTTGGCTTGATATCTCGACATTTCCACTAGAAGAGTCCTGTCGATCTTCCTCCAGATGATCTTCTTCCTGGCGTTCTTCCTCCTGACGATCTTTATCAATTCGACCCTCCTCCGTTCGATCCTCCTGCCCTTGTCTTCTCACTTCTTTATTCTCCACTTGTTCCTCTACCGAAACTTGCGTTTGAACCTTATTCCCTTATACTTCTTCCTGAATTTTATTATTTGCCTGGTCATTCCGAGAATTATCCTTCGGAATGCATTCATTATTTTTCCTAGGTAGAATTGGAAACTCCTTTTCATTTTGTGTCACAATTTCTTCTGCAGAACAATTAACAGCCAAATGGCCTTCTTTCCCACATTTGATACAAGTGCGTGCTTGTCCGCGATAATAGAACCACAGCAAAAATCTACCTAGTCTCAACGTCGAAGGAATAGGTTTCTTTAGAACCATCAACGCGGTTCTGTTACCATTGTTCTTCCCAGCTAAGGTGCCAGACGTATAAGCCTGGTTTCTGATACTGTTTGTTTGTATGGTGTTTTTACGTTGCATGGAACCAGTGGTTATTCAGCAACGGGACCAACGGCTTTAAGTGACTTCCGAACCACGTCGAGAGTGAACTTCTATCACCAGAAATACACATCTCTCACTCCTCAATGGAATGGCCGAGAATCGAACCTGCGACCACCGAGGTGGGACGCAAACACCTTACTAACCACGCCACTGAGGCGCTAGGTTTCTGATATTAAATACCTTACCATATGACGAGAGCATCTTACTTAAGTCTTCATTGGTTAGCTCAAATGGTGCATTTTTAATAGTGACAATGATTTTACTTGTTGATAGGTTAACAATTTGAATACTAACCTCTTTATTATCTAAAGCCAGAGTACGTCCTTCATAATCTCTCATGATTCTCTCAAATTCTTCAGCTGCATGGTCTTCAAATTTCACTATTATCTTGCTGAATCCTACTTGTTGAACTCCATATATGTTTATAAAATTGGCTTGAATCTTTCCTAATATACCAAATACATCGTCCGTGTCAGCACGTTCATTTTCCAGATATTGAAATTAAACAAAGTGTTTTTCCTTCTGAAAAACTCACCATTCTGGCTAAGGCCCTGGTGTGTTATGTATGGTTGGCAAGACAGCGTTGCCATGGCAAACCACAAGGAAATCGGGACGAGGTAAACTTCCTTGAAGTTCCCCCGGCCCTAGAAAACTCACTGTCACTTTCTTTACACTGTTAATTCACTGTCACTCTCAGTCATCAAAGCAATAACTGCAATACTTTTGCATCGATATGCTCATCACACGAGCTAAAACCTCCTTGGAATACCCAAAATCACACCAAATGATGACAGCCAAATTCGCCGAACCTTCTGTCAAAGATCAGTATTACCAACGTCCAATTTGGTGTTAGTTGGATCAGTGGTAGGGAGTTTTTCTTTATCTTAATTGTTAATAACGAGGAAAGTATTACGCCTACATTGAGTTGAGACAACGTAGACCCAATGGAAGCGTTTTTGTGGCCGGATAAAGCGAGGAAAACAGCAAAAACTGTAGTACTAAACTTTGTTGAGCTTTTTTTCGGATGATCTGCAGCCATAATGTCTAGTTTGGGGGAGACTTCTACGTTCTGAGTGAGGCTCCATGAGTGCCAAGGAAAAGTTGTTCGAGGGAGAGACGGCGGCAGTAAAACTTAGAAATGCCCCCCCGCTCCCTTAAAACTACCTGCTGGGGGACCACTTCCTCGATCTGTCTAGGGACTGAAGCAACTTTTTTTTCTCATGCCTTTCCATCTGTTATTGAATAATGTATGGAAATACCACTTACGTAGGACACGAGGCACATTTTGCATATCATTTTGGCGCTCTCTCTCTCTCTCTCGTGTGCGGTAGTATTAGTATTGGCAGTAACTATACAGCTCTATCTAGTTCCGTGCCTCTCTACCCTCTTATCCAAAAAGCGAATATACTAAAGAATGTTGTTAAATACAGAGAGAGAGAGAGCACGAACCCTATGCAAAAACAGCACCTTTCCACCCACTCGGTTGCTATATCCAGTGAGTGGTTCCCATAGGATGTAATTAAAGTGCCTTGCTTTTCATGGGATATTTTTTTATAGTTTACCGAACTCTCTCTCTCTCTCTCTCAGAGCACGCTTCTCAGATCTCGTGCGCTTCGTCGAAGGGAATTGTGACAGACCACTTAACTAGCTGTAGTATCCACAAATAGGATACTACTTAATGAGCTTTTGAAACAGAGAGAGAGAGAGAGAGAGAGAGAGAGAGAGAGAGAGAGAGAGAGAGAGAGAGAGAGAGAGAGAGAGAGAGAGAGAGAGAGGAAAACTCCTTATTCAAATGGATATCATACGCAGTAATCAGGAAAAGTGACTGGGTCCAGTCTCGCCCCTCCTACAAGAAAGTACTATTTCTCACTGCTACTTATTATCATTTGCAACTTTTGCCTTTAATTTTGTCACGGCCTTTTCACACCACCCCCCTGGAGGATCGATTGAGTGCTGTTGTACTAGATGGCAAAGACTCATTTTGTTGCCATTAGGGGAATTGGCCATCCCATGAGATACTGTGTGTGTGTGTGTGTGAGACAGCAGTAGATTATCCATAACATGAGCCATAGTACTATTTTATATAGGTCTATAATCCTTTCTGGTCTTCGTTTCCCGAAATTGTGACTTCAGAAAATCTATGATACTAGAGAGAGATTAGCTCTCTCGCTCTCTCTCGTGGAAACGTTGAACCAGCCACAGCAGAAGAAAGTTGTAGTACCAGGGAAGAACTATATAATGTGGTCGCTGCTATGTCGCCGCACCAGAAGCCTGATAACAATTGCCAGACTCACTCCTGACTTTCTATACAGGGGGTCCTCGAGTTACGACGTTGATCCGTTCTTACGATGCATCGTAACACGAATTTCAGCGTAAGTCGGAACATTGAAAAATACCAACATGAATGTAATGTAAATACCTATCAATAACAACGAGAGAACAATTCCTTACCTTTATTAGTTTGATTGGCTTGCACACTGGAGAGGAAGCTGCGGTGCTGGAGAGACTGGGGGAGGTTAGTGAAGAGAAAAAGAACCTCCAGAAGTTGCTGGAGATGCTGAGGCAGATGATTCTTGAGGTGAGGCAGAACCATACTAGTACTGGAGATGCTGAGGAAGGTGATTCTGAGGTGAGGCAGAACATACTAGTGGAGATGTTGGGGCAGGTGAGTCTTTAGGTCGAGGCAGGAACCTACAGAAGGTGCTGGAAGATACTGGGGCAGGTGAGTCTGGGTTGGGTAGCAGAACATTCAGAAGGTGCTGGATTAGCAGAGGCAGCTGAGGTAGAGGGTACAGGATCTTCTGCAGGCCTCTCTACCTCTTAAAATACTGCTCCAGGTTAGTCTGAAACAGAGAGCGACCTCTTTTCATCCAAGATCTCCTGTAACACTGCATCAAATCCATGACGCCTCTGGAAACCCTAGTGAACCTGTCCAAGTTGGATCCTGAGCCTCAAAAGTTGACAACGCTTGCTGCAACTCTGCAAAACCTCTTATCAAGTCCTGCCTTGTGAAAGCCTTAGGCTCTGGGGTGGGTGCTTCTTCTTCTTCCTCTATTATCTGCTTCTCCAGTTGTATCAGGTCCTCAGCAGATAACTCCTCGCCATGAGACTCCAGCAGCTCTGTAACATCATCAACCTCCATCTCCAAATTGATTTCCTTACTCAGGGCAACAATGTTCTTGACAACTAGCTGAACTGTGTCCTCAAACCCATGGAAATCATTCACAAATTGAGGACAAATTTTCTTCCAGACAACCATTCAGTTTGTTTGCTTGAACACCTCCTCCCAGGAATTAGCAATGTTCTTACAGCATCAAGGATGTTGTAGGATTTCCAAAAGTCCTTCAGAGTCAAGTCCTTCTTGGTTTCAGTTGCCTGTAAAGCCATAGCAATTGTCCTTCGTAGGTAGTAGGCCTTGAACGAAGCAATCACTCCTTGGTCATAGGCGGTGGGGAAAAGGGCCGTGGTATTAGGTGGAAGGTAAACCACCTTGACATTAGGGTTGAAGTCTTCCCAGCTGGGCAGGGTGTCCAGGGGCATGGTCCATTTCCAGCAACTAGTAACACCTTAAAGGGGATACCCTTGGAGGCGCAATACCGCTCCACACTTGGAACAAAAATGGTTTACGAACAGTCCTCAAACACAACTGCAAGTGTCACCCATGCCTTCTTGTTGGACTTCCAAATTACTGGTAGTTGACCCTTCCAAATGCCCCTTGAGTGCCCTTGGATTTTCAGCCTGATACACCAACAAGGGCTTCAGTTTGAAGTCGCCAGCAGCATTACCCCCAAAGAAGTAAAGTAGCCTCTCCTTGCTGGCTTTATGACCGGGTGCTGACTTCTCTCCTTGGCGATGTAAGTGCGGTTAGGCATACGCTTCCAAAACAAACCTGTCTCGTCTACGTTAAACACTTGCTGAGCAGAATAACCCCCCTCCTTAATTATCTCAGACAACGCTTTAGGAAATTCACTCGCTGCTTTCTCATCCCCACTAGCAGCTTCACCTTGCAATTTAAGGTTATGGTAATGGCCCGAGCCTTAAATCGCATAAACCAACCCCTACTAGCCACAAACTCTTCACTTTCACTTCCCTCCCCCTTTTCTTTTTCAACGCTTCAACAATCTTTTCGCCTTCTCCTGAATCACCATAAGGCTGACTGGGATACGCCGTTGATTTTGGTCTTCCTTCCCAACCAAAAGCACCAATAACCTTTCCATTTCAATTATTAGACCACTACGCTGCTTAGTTATCACTGTCGCTTTCATAGGAGCAGATCCTTTCACATGTTCAACGATGCGCTCTTTATCTTTGATAATGGTAGCAACGGTCGAACGGGCTAAGGCCAATGCAGAGCGGCCAATGTTTGTTGGCGTTTCTCCCTTCTCGGATCGCTTTATAATGTCCACTTTAATTTCCATGGTGATGGCCTTTCTTTTGTTTCTTCGATGCACTACCATCAGAAGAGTCCGCCTTGCGCTTGGGAGCCATAACAAAGAGCAAAAAGTTACAAAAACGATACAACACGAGGGAGAGAGAGGCAGTGTAAACAACCAAAATGGCGTATGGGCGAGGACTGAGCGTAGCGAAGCGACGCCGTCCTCTCCCCACAAAGCGTATTCTTCGCCGTGCGCCTGGAAACTAGTTCGCGTTGTTTACGTTGCTTACGACGCTAAACCGCGTAAGACGGAACAAACGCAAAATATTTTTTTTAGATTTTTATATTTTGGTGGGGGCGCGTTCGTAACCACGAAACATCGTAAGTCGAGGACCAGCGTAACCCGAGGACTTACTGTATATATATATATATATATATATATATATATATATATATATATATATATATATATATATATATATATACGATATATATATATATATATAATATATAATTCTCTTTGAAGGGAGGGAAGGAGGCCATAGCATTCGTATTTCCAAATTGTTTTCTTGTTTATAACGACGTTTTAAAACGCTTGTTTTGATCCCAAAAGATCATCAGCTGTAATTTTTTTTCCTGACCTTTCTGGTTCGTCGTATTTCAAGAGTTGATTATTTGTTTTATTATTTTTTTTTTTTGTTGTATTAAGCAGACCGTGGAGGGACCGGCATGAATGTTTTGTTATAATTGGGTGAAGACGTTTCTAGAAAAAGGCATATACATATATACCCCGTTATCATGAGGGAGAGAGAGAGAGATTCACAGGGGCATCAATTAAGGCGTACTACAACATCACTTCTACCAGCCGACCCCAACCCCACACCCGCCCCCCAAATATTAGCTGCTGCAGGGGGACCTCGGCCTGTCTAGCTACTGCAAGGGGCTGGTACTAAACACGCAAAAGGAGTTCAGAGTCATTGCATGAGGAAGGAAGGAAGCAAGGACAGCAGGGAATGTCCCATCATGCAAGGGCCACCACCTACCGTCACTGTAGGGGATGTGTTACGTTGTGAAGATAATGTGTGAGTGGTGGTGAATCAATCTAAAACGTTTTTTCGTTAATCCAAAGATGTGGGTTCTTGTCACCAATTTATTCTCATAACCTCAGAATTTTCACAGGGTATTCAAAACCTTTCACTCCTAACTCTATTTCTCCAAGCTGGAGAACACAAGGTTTTCTTTCATGCCTGACAATACATTCTTAGAGAGAGTTCCGCTTACATCATTGTGTGAGGAGTGCTCGCGCTCCTACTACCATGATAACTTTTAAGGAGGTTAACGTGTACTTTTCTTGAACTTTTTCTCCTATTAGGAGTATTTATTACATAATTAAGTTCATCCACTTTTTCTTTAATAAGGTAAGGACCTGAATACTTTGCTTCAAAAGGACCCCCTGAAACAGACATGAACACAAAAACCTTACTTACTCTTACGATCATAATAATGTTTCATTCTAACTTGGCTCTCTCAAATTTTCAGTGGCAATAGCTTGAACTTGAGCCAAATTCGTCTTCAGTTTCACAAAAAATTGAGTAAATGACTGTACTGTATCTGGTGGTTCCTGCAAAAGCAAAGATTCTTTTAAAATTCTTAAAGGCCCTCTTACCTCTTTCCCAAACAATAATTCAAAAGGTGAGTAACGTAAAGACTCATGCTTACTTTCTCTAATAGCAAATAGTAGATACTGATAACCTTCATCCCACTCTGACTGTGTCTCAAAGCAATACTTTCTGACCATTGTCTTGAAAGTCTGATGAAAACGTTCTAGAGCTCTCTGTGACTCAGGATGAAGTAAAATTTGTTCCCTGATCATGCTGAATAACCTTTGGGAAGCCAAAGTACGTAAAAAATTTTAACAATGCCTGAACTACAGATTTAGATTTAATATTCTTAAGGGGAACTGCCTCAGGATATCTTGTCATTGTGCTCGTAATAGTAAGTAGATAGTGGTTTCCTCTCCTTGTCTTAGGCAAAGATCCCGCATAATCCACAATAATCTTATAAAATGGTTCACTTACCACAGGCATAGGAGATAAGGAGCATGTTCACTTTACCGACAAGTTGGCAAACATGGCAGGTTTGTATATACTTTGAAATTTCGGCCTTCATTTTTGGCTAAAAGAAATGAGATAGGATTTTTTGGAAAGTCTTGTGAACTCCTGAATGACCTTGTATCCCATCATGGGCCATTGACAGCACCTTATCTCTAAAACATTTAGGGAGCATAACCTGATGTACTTCCGACCATTCTTCAGCTGGACAATCTATAGGACGGAATCTCCTCATCAAAACTCTACCTTCAAAATAAAAACCAGAATTAGTAACAAGATCCTTTTTGTCGACAGCCTTATTTAAAATATCAGTTGATGTAGGATCATTTCTTAGTGCCTCAATCAAGCTATCTCTACTAAAGGGCAACTGAAGATAATCAAAGGGGGAACAGCTCTCTTCATTATTTTTACAAACCTTCCTACTTTGTGAGCGAGCAACAGCACAACTGGCTGATGGATCGTCCAGTAATGGGCTTTCCACAATTACTGGGTCAGGAACAACATGTGTACCAGCAAGATCATTGCCCAACAAAACTGTACATCATTCACTGGTAATGGCTGAAATATTACTCCAACAATTACCGGACCTGAGGTCAGTTTACTTACCAAGTTAACTTTGGCTAAAGGGAGACTAGGATTTCCTGACAAATCTTTCAGCAAGACTCGTTCACCTTTGAACGAACTTCTCAACACCTACCAAGATACTCTGAGCTGATCCTGTATCACGAAGAATAGTTACATTTATGGAATTTCCACAGTCTATTAGAGAAACTTTACAACTAAATCTAAATCATTTAAAAGATCCTTTTCGTCTTTATCTGCAGACATTTCGTCCTTACTACTTTGATTTCTCAAAATATATTCAGGTTGTGCATTTGGCTGAATTTCAAATTTCAGGTGGGGGCTGAGTCGTATCATTGTGTGATCCTGGACCGTTAAGTACTTGAAATGCTTAGACATTTTACACCTTTGGACCAGCAATCATTAATGCTGTGACTATCTTCTTACAATAAGAACAGGATATATCAAGATTTGTTACTCTTTGAAAAGACATTCAGAGACAGCTTATGGTAATTCTAAGCCCTCATTCATCGGTAAAGTAGACTATGGAAGTTGACGTTTTCCTACGTTATTTTACTTACTGAACAAGAATTTAAAGTAATATTTATTCGGACGACTGTAATTAACCCCCGGGGGCCAGTACTAAACACAGCGAAATACATTGGACGCCCCAATCCCTAGTGGATGTCGTATCCGTGGTTACGTTCCCTTGCAGTCCGTGCGGAACTATTCTTTAGAATTACCCTGACCCTGCAAGAAAAGTAACATAGCTTTCGGAATTGATGACGATATCCTTCAACAGTTAATCGGAAGCTGCCATAATAGTGGTTTTCACCAGTTCATAATCTGTTGATTCCTCTACTGCAAGATTGGCATAAACAGTCCCCTTTTCCAAACCAATACTGTTTTGTATCAATATAGTCCAGAACTCTCTAGGCCAAGGAAGTAGTGGCCGTCTTCTCAAATTGTCTAAGAAAACCTCTGGATCTGACTCCTCAAATTTCGGTACCAACCTACGTACCTTAGCCACATCAAAAGGAAGGGATTCCGACATAACGTTAGGCGAACGCCGTTGGCTCTTCAGCTTAGCGAGTTCAAGCTCTTTGCCCAATTTCTCCTTTTCAAGGGCAAGCTTCTCGTTCCCTAACTAAGTTTCTAAATCTGAAAAACTCTCGCTCTTTGAGCACCATCCATTTCCAGTATTTGCTTACTAGTAGCTTCCAGATTTTGAAACTGCATACTTAGACGCTTTTCTGCATCAGACGTGTACAAATCAAGAGCATCCCCGGGCAAATCGTTATTAAGCCCAAGATCATGGATAACGGTCGTCTTAACCCTTAAACGCCGGAGCGGTAAATAAAAAAATGACTCCCGTATGCCGGAGGGGTTTGAGAGTGAGCGCGTAAGCGGAAAAAATATTTTTTTCAAAAAATCACAGCGCGCTTAGTTTTCAAGATTAAGAGTTCATTTTTGGCTCCTTTTTTTGTCATTGCTTGAAATTTAGTATGCAACCATCAGAAATGAAAAAAAGTATCATTATCATATATAAAATAATGCGATATATGATAGCGCAAAAACGAAATTTCCTATATAATTGTATTCAAATCGCGCTGTGCGCAAAACGGTTTGAAGGTAACAAGTTACTTTTTTTTCGTTGTAATGTGCACTAAATTGCGATCATTTTGATATATAACACATTGTAAAACGATAAAAGCAACACAGAGAAAATATTATCACAAAATAATGCATGAATTCGTAACGCGCCTTACGTAAACACATATTTTTTTGTTTTTTTCAAAAAATTCACCATAAATCTAAAATATTGTCCTAGAGACTTCCAATATGTTTCAGAATGAAGACAAATGATTGAATATTACTATACTGTAAGAATATTAGCATACAAATGCAGTTTTCGACCATATCCGACGAGCTAAAGTTGACCGAATGTCGAATTTTTTATATATATATTTTTTTGTTATATGCAATTATTTCGGAAATAAGAAAAGCTACAACTTTCAAATATTTTTCGTTTTATTCTACATGAAATTGCGCACATTTTCATATATAAAACTCTATGAAATGCCTAATATGAAACGGAGCAAATATCCGAGAATGGGACTTACGCATTTCGGAGATTTGTGGTGGAGAATCCGCGCGCGGAGGGAAGGAAAGTTTTTTTTTTAAAATTCACCATAAATTTAAATATTGTGCTAGAGACTTCGAATATGTTTCACGATGAAGATAAATGACTGCAATATTAACTAGACTGTAAGAGTTTTAATCGTTACAATTGGCGTTTTTTCGACCATTTCGGTAGGACGTCAAATTTGACCGAACGTGGTTTTTTTTTTTCTATTTATCGTGATTATATGCAAATATTTCGAAAATGAGAATAGCTACAACCTTCAACTATTTATTGTTGTATTATACATGAAATTGCGCACATTTTCATATATAAAACGTTATGTAACGGCTAATTTAAAATGGTGCAAACATTACACAATCGCACGTATGATTTTTTTCGGAAGAGTACCGCGCGGACGTAAAGAAAATGTTATTTTTTCATAAATTCACCATAAATCGAAATATTGTGCTAGAGACTTCCAATTTGTTGCAAAATGAAGGTAAATGCTTGAATATTACTAGAATATAGGCGTTTTAGCTTACAATTGCGTTTTTCGCCCACCATTTCGGTAGAGTCAAATTGACCGAAGGTTGAAAATTTGTCACTTATCATTTTTTATATGAAAATATTTCCAAATTGATAAAAGCTGCAACCATGGTTGTTTTTAGTTGTATTGTGCATGAAATTGCGCACATTTTCATATATAAAACTTTATGTAACGCTAATTTAAAATGGTGCAAACATTACCACAATCGCATGTATGATTATTTTCGGAAGAGTTACCGCGCGGACGTAAGGAAAAAGTTTTTTCATAAATTCACCATAAATCGAAAATATTGTGCTAGAGACTTCCAATTAGTTGCAAAATTAAGATAAATGATTGAATATTACTAAAAATATAAGAGTTTTAGCTTACAATTGCGTTTTTCGACCATTTCGGTAGAGTCAAAGTTGACCTAAGGTTGAAATTTTGGCACTTATCGTTATTTATATGAAAATATCTTAAAACTGATAAAAGCTACAATCACGAGTATTTTTTTTGTGTATTCTACATAAAAAATGCGCACATTTCATATATAATACTCTATGTAACGGCTAATTTAAAATGGTACACAATTATGTCAAAGTGACGAAAAATAATTTCAGAGATGTGTACAGATACTTTTTAGTAGCGGCAAGAAAGAAATTCGCGCCTGCGCGCCTGCGTAACGATTGTAAAACAAAACAACACTTGATCCGTGAAAACTCCCAGCATCCCCCAAGGCGCGTGATTCAAGAGTTTTCGGCTAGTAGGCCTAAAAGTATTTTTCCGCGAATTTTTAAAAAAAAACTTTTGTATGTCGACGTAAAATACGTCCAGTCGGCACCCGAGAGACAAAAAATGTCGACGTAAAATACGTCCAGTCGGCGTTTAAGAGTTAATTTCATTTTTGGTCATTCCAGACTTAATCTGCACGTGATAATGTCTAACAAGATATATCCAATCATCCTTTCTGGGCGAATTATCGGCGATTAAATCCAAGGAGGGGTTACCTGTAAATTTGTGCACATCGAAAGGCATGCTTACCTATATTTACCGAATCTGAAAAATAATGGTCCTCCAACAAAGTACCATAAGGCAAAAGCTATTCGGCTTTCAAAACTCGAGTTAATACGGACAGGAATGAATTAAGAGAATTATAAGTTCAAATAGGATCATTAGGATTCAACCAAATGATAAGGTATGACGGCAATGTCATACGAGGGTTCTCGTGAGGAATACCAGTACACGAACAAGCAATGATGTAAGAAAGAAGAGGTTCCAAGTTATCAGGCAAAGAGTCAATAGTAAACAGTTAACCGAAATCCCGGACAGGCTCCCCACTTGTAACAAACCCAACTCTTCTGACTCTAACTTTTATACCTGCTTCATTGTAGGATTTACTACAGAAGGATTGTTAAAAAGAAAAAAAAACAAGGTTACATTGACAATACATTTCATTTATAATTAAACAAACAATGACAATTATTACTCAATATCGCTAAACAAGACTAAAGAAAAATAAGACGACATTGTCGCTCTGTACTTTGGCCTTTATTTTTTGGTGATGTAATGTAATGTAATGTAGACTCAAGCACTGATAATAATGCATGGGGCATCGTGAAGTGATGTGAGTGCACAGACTTAGGTGGAAACTTTCATAAGTACGGGAATAGTGCCAAATAGACTAAAATACACGAGGTATTTGGAAAAGTTTGTTTATACCCCGAGGCGTTTGCCTTGGGGAAGGTCCGTTTTCTATGATAAATTTTATCCGTTCTCTTTGTTGTTTTATGAGATACAGTACTAAAACAACATGGATTCGTTTCCAAGCTTTTTAAGGAGAAAGGACTCCATTGGTTTACAATTCATGGGAGGTTATATGTCCATCGAAAATGTATGTATTGTGTTTTTCAGAGAATTGAAACTTGATATTGCTGACATCTTGAGTGTACAGAATGTGAGCAGGAATAAAGTAGTATTAAGTTCACCTCGGAGAACAAATTCTTGGAGATAGCAAGACAATTTGAGGATAAGCAGATCAAGATAAGTGAGGTAGATAGTGTGAAAGTTGTGAATACAAGTACCTCGTATACATATGTATCGATAAGGAATGCTCCCTTTGAATTGTCTGATGAATTGATAATAAACATTATGAGCAGATATGAAAAAGTGGATTTAATAAGAAGCAACAGATTCAGTATGGGACCCCTGAAAGGCCTGCTGAATGGGATACGGACAATAAAGATGAAGATTAGAGACAATATCCCTTCATCGATAAGTGTGTGTGGTTTTAACTTAAGTATATTATATAATGGGCGGAAAAGAACCTGTTACAGATGCGGACAAGAAGGCCATCTAGTGAAAGATTGTAACATCGATATTATGGAAGGAACTAGTATGTGGAATGAAAAAGACTTTCCTGACATAAGCAGGCAAAGAAATGATAATAAATCAGAGAAGGATAATGGTGAAAACAGAGAACAAACAAGAGAAGGAAATAACATTGAGGGACAAGAGGTAAATGATAGCCAAAGAGGAATTGATATTAGTGAAGATGAAACCGATGTATACACAAATAATGCAGCTGACAAAGGTCCAAGAGGAAATACTCAGGAAAACCAAGAAGGAAAAAAAATAAATAAGGAAGAAGGATCAGAGGAGGGGAATGAAGATTATCGAATGAGCGAAGACAGTGGCGACGAGATATGTGCTCCTTTGCAGTTATCTCCTGATGAAATTGTGCAAGTAGAAACAGGAGGAGAAGATGTGCACAAGAAGAAATTAGTGCCACCAAGGAAGAAATAAACGGAAGAAAGGAGGAATACGAAGACGACATGCAAATCGTAACCCGAAGAAATAGTCAACAGTGAAGAAGACGAGCAGATGTCAACGGAAAAAGAAGTTCATAAAGAAGAAAAGGGTGAAGGTGAAAATGGTATGGATGTTGAATCTATGAAGAATACTAAAATTCCTAAGGAAACCTTAATAGGGAGTGGAAAGAGAGGCAACAATACAACTAAAGAAAAGGGTAATAAGAGTAGGAACGGAGATAAAAGTCAAATACCAGTACGACAAAAATGGCAAGCAACTGTTAACGACAGTTCAGGTGTAAAAAATACCATTAAAAAGGACAATGGACAGAAAAACTTAAAAGTATCGAATAATAGCGAAAGAGAATTTTTGGTTTTTTCTGAGTTGTCAAACCCCTGAAATGAAAGCCAGGATATGTTTGTTGATAATGTAGTAGATCATGGTCTATTTAGTGATCAGAATTCTGGAAAACACAAACATGAGGATGATGATAATAGTAATGGTAAAAATAAATGTTCTAAACTGGCTAAAATAGGTAAATAATTAGTATGTATTTATTTTATTATATCCTTAAAAATGGCTCTAGTCACTGCTTATTAAATATTTGTGGTTTAAATGAGCTTAATAAGCAGCTGAAGGTAAAGATGTTAGTTAATAAATATAAAATTGATGTATTATACCTTCAAGAACATAATATTAGAGATGTCAATAGGATAAAATATTTAGAGGACTACGTTGAGGTTGTAATGAATATGCCTACTAGCTTTAAAGGTGGTACGTGTTTTCTGTTTAATAAAATGTCAAATATTTCAGTTATTAACAGTGAAAAGGATGACACTGGAGACATTATTTACAAGGATATGGTATAATGATATAAAGCTCTCCTTATTGAATGTATACGCACCATCAGGCTCAAGTAAAAAGAGAGAGAGGGAGAACTTGTTCTCTGTTGATATTTTGTATTATTTAAGGAACAACATGTCAAATTTGATTTTTGCTGGTGACTTCAATTGCGTACTTTCGGGTAGAGATGTTAGTACAGGTAGTGAGAGGTATGTATCAAAAGGTCTTAAATCTTTAGTACAGCATTTGGGATTGAAAAACACTTGGTTTTCATTGAACAATATTCCCGAATATACGTACATTCTAGGTAATTATGCTTCAAGAATTGACCATGTGTATGTAACTGACTTGTATAGTAATATTAAGAATTGTAAAAATATTCCATTATCTTTAACAGACCATAATATGATATTAACTGAATTTCTGCTTAATAATCGTTGTAAAATAGGTAGAGGAATATGGGAGCTAAATGTTTCATTATTGGGGAGGGACGACTTCATGGAGAAATTTGAAAGATTATGGCACTTTTTAAGAAAGGAAAGAATTAAATACTCCAACATTATGGAATGGTGGGATACATTTGTGAAACCAAAATTAAAAGTGTTTTTCATAAGACTCTAAACAAGCTATACAAGAGAAGTATGGCACTCTAAAATTTTTTGCAAAATTATCTTGAATACTTATCAAGTAAACCCTCTGTAGGTTACAATAAATTTGAAGAGATGAAGGCTATAAAAGATAGAATGAAATCAATAAAAAATGAAATAAGTGATGGTATAAAGATTAGGTTAAGGACAGAAGAGGAATAAAAAGAGAGATTATCTGCACATTTATTAGGTAAAGAGAAACCCAGAGGGAAACGAAATAGCATTAGGCAACTGAGGTTAGAAAGCGGTGTGACGCTCGACAACACAGGCGATAGTCTGTCATGTAATGGATCACTAAGCAAAACTGTTCACAAAGATAAATACTGATGAACAGCTACAAGATAGTTTCCTTAATTGTATAGAGAGCACAATAACTGATGATGACAATGAAATGATATGTAGAAAGGTATCTGTCGATCATGTATTAAATACGTTAAAGATAATGAATAAAGGTAGAACTCCCGGTGAAGGTGGTCTTCTTCTGGAATTCTATTTAAAGACATGGAAAGATTAAGTTTGCGATAGATTTAGACCTTGAATTAGGAAAAAGCCAAAAAAAGGGTATCTTAAAATTAGTACCTAAAAGTGGTGATTTGTTATGTTTAAAAAACTGGAGACCTATTTCTTAACTGAATACGGATTACAAATTTATCGAACAAATTTTGGCTAATAGATTAAAAAGTGTTCTTCATAAAGTTATATCACGAGAATAGTCTTGTTCGGTTAAGGGAAGATCAATAGTGAAATGTAATACTCTAATCAGGGATGTAACTTATTATGCAAATGAAAATAATTTGGATTGTGCTCTAGTTAACCTGGATTGGAGTAGGCGTTGATAGTTAATTTGAGGTTCATGTTTAAAACACTCTCACAGATGGGTTTTAGTGAGTTGTTTATCATGAACATTAGAATGTTATATGTAATATACTGGATTCCTAAGTGCAGTTTGTGTAATTGGGATTGTTAGCGGCTTTTTTCCTGTTGAGAGATCCATAAGGCAAGGATCTCCTATGTCAATGATAGCATATATATATTGTTTCAAGAATCTCTATGCAGGACAATTAAACAAAGCAATGAAATTCTGCCAGTGAACCTCCCTAATGGGTTCCAGTGTTCTGTTGTAGGTTTTGCTGATGACAGCTCAGTTTTTGTTAGCAAAGAAAGAAGTATTAAAGTAGTATTTAGTATTATAAAGCAATTTGAGCTAGCTATGGTGCAGAACTAAATAGAGATAAGACTTGTGTCATGGGTTTAGGTAATTGGAAGGACAAAAATATATGGCCACTTGATTGGATACAACCGAAAAATAAGTGTATGGTATTAGGCATATTGATAACCAATGATTATAAGGAAATGGTAGATGAAAACTGGGATGCTTTAATCAATAAAGTTGAGGTAAAAATTAATATGCTTTCGACTCTATACTTGTCTTTATATCAAAAGGCTATTCTTGTTAATTGTCGTATTTAAAGTAAAGTTTGGTACATGTGTCATGTATCTCCATTAGGGAAAGAGAAAGCAAAAATTAAAGAACAATCTGTTTTCCGGTATTTGTGGTGTGGAACTTACCAACCAATTAAAAGGGATTTTTGTATCTGTCAAGAACAGGTGGTGGTATTGGGGTTATTAGTGTGTTTTATAAAGCAGCAGCTATTTTAACAAGTACATTCTTGAATATTATGTTATTTGATAGTTATGGACGAGAATTAGCCTTATATTACACATGTATTAGAATAAATTTGTTGTGGGTTGTAGAAGATTGCCTTAATATGTCTATGTTGATACTCCTTTTTATATTATCATTATTGATAATGTAAGGAAATTATTAAGAATGCCTAATTTTTCATACGTCAAAAGTAAGAATATTTATCCGTATTTGATGCCAACCCATAAGCCCATTGCAATTAAGAGATACCCGTTGCATAACTGGGGTAATATATGGAGTAACCTTGTATGCAAATGCGTTGACCCCTATCAAAGAAGTATTATGTATAGATTTTTGTATGAATCTTTGGCTACTACGGAAAGACTGAAGATATTGAATATTGCTGATAATAATTTTTGCAATAAATGTATGGAAAATGAAAATCATCTGCATATTGTCTATTTTTGTAAATATGTTAAAAAAATTTGGAATTGGTTCCAGAATTTGAAGAGTTATGTGATAAAGTTCAGTATCCAATAAAAGTATTGATGTTGGATTTCGATTATAAAGAAAAGAAGAAAAATACATTAAGTATACTTATTACTGAGTATATAAATTGTTTGTGATACAGCATTTTAATAAAAAAAAGATAAGTTTTTTTTATAAGACAGTTTATACTTACAAGCAGAATACCAGCTCAAGGTAGATGTCAAAAGTGTTTTGCGTAAACTTACTCGATGTGGTTTTGTGCAAGCTACAACGAAAATGAAAAAATTCTACGTTTTGCCTAAGCCCTTATCTAATACTATGTTGGCCATGTTTAAAAAGTTGGGTGAATTTTTTCTATTACCAAAAATATTATAACAGCACATAGTTTAAAGGTGATTCAACATTTGGACTATACCTGAGAAACATGTCACCCTTACTTGAAGATGTCCTCACACAGAAATGACACCCGAACCTATAAATACACACAAAAAAATATTGAAAACCAATTATACTTAACTGAACACAAGGCTTTCACGACAGAAATGTTACCTGAATCTGTAAATCCACAAATTATACTTTACTGAACACGAGGCAAAATTCAATCACCCAACTAAACAATAGAATTCAACACTAAAACAAAAGATTCCATACAAATCTGCAAGAGAAATACTGTCTAATCAAGAAAGAATAATGCTTATAAAACATAAAAAAAGGGGGGGGGGGGGAAGGAACAAGGATGCAGATTACAAGAAAGGCACTGAAATAAAAAAAAAATATCATTAGTATACAATGGGGAATCTACAACACAGAAAACCTCAATATAACCAACACCAAATAAATTTTCAAAGGCTCTCACGTAAGTGCATATTTAAGAACTACACTGCTCTAATCTGGATTCCACATATCAGTACATAATCATTTTTACACTGTCACATCTTGTTTCACATTGCTTATTATAAAAACATTCGGCGAACAACAGGCCTGTGCTATACAAGTGTCATACCGAATACAAATAGCAACATTGGACAACAGAGAAAACCCAACAGTTTCCTGTGCGAAATTTCAAAATACACACCTGAAAACAGAATGCCCAGATTAGTAGCTATCATTCAAAAAAGTTAAGT
The DNA here is from genome assembly GCF_015104395.2 of Macrobrachium nipponense. NCBI lineage: Eukaryota > Metazoa > Arthropoda > Malacostraca > Decapoda > Palaemonidae > Macrobrachium > Macrobrachium nipponense. The sequence continues at coordinate 97,902,355 of NC_087205.1, read as the reverse complement.
TTTAAATTAGTACCCTAATCACGAATTTAATAACCGTGTTGTACCATGTTCCAACCACCACCAAATAACATCCCTATATACTACACACACTGGTACCATAAGCGTTACAATACAATCTCTAGCTGATAACGCTTATTTCAAACCGATTACAACACATCACCCACCTTCATTAAAACTAAGATTGCCACAAAATTCGAACGAGTATCATCTATTACCTTCACCTATACCCTCAACTTAATATTAGACCATTCCTAATTTTATAATTCTAGCACACACGTAACTAAAACGACCATTCATTAAATTTATAATTCTAGCACACCGTAACTAGAACGATACTGATAATACCTTAATATCCGCTCAGCACTCTGCAAGAATCCCTACTCAACCTTCGCTTTTGATAATTCACTTTCCCTCATTACCTCAAAATAAGGCCTTGATACGCTTTAAGCGAGTGTCCCAATCATCACTATAAATAGTCATCAATATAAACCACACCCTTCTAAATCGTACACCGTGTTCTTGATCAAACCGTGTTTTACCTATACGTACGTACATATTTCACCTCCTTTGCAACAACCGCTCTTAAAAGGATTTAATCTATAAGGATGTTTCACTGGCGTGGCAATAACATCTACGTCAAGTTCTTAGACAGATGTTCGTTCAACCTGGTATACCCGAAAACAATTCTTTATATTCGAACACAAACTTCTTCAGATACCTACGTTTCTTATCTTATTACCTGATGGCCAATTACTATCAATACCAACCATATTGACCCTCATTTGAGTTTTCTCTGCAAAAAGAATAAAGGCTATTGACCTCGAGTGATTTCTTTCATATTTTTCCATGGAGATTGTTTCAGTGGCGTGGCATTTCCAACATCAACGTTATGCTCTAAGACAGATGTTCAACCTGGTACATCCAAAAACAATTTTTCGTATTCGAACACTAACTTCTTCACTTCAGTCCTAAGTTTCTCATAACTCTCATGAGAAACTGAACCATCAATTTTCCAAAGAAGTCTTAATACCTGATGGCCAGTTACCATCAGCAATACCACATTTACCATCATTTAAATTCTTCCTCTGGAAAAGAATAAAGGTTATTACTAATCCTTCCCAACTATTGCCATAGGAATAACTCTACCCCTTTCATTATATTCCTTTAACATATTGATATGGCAAAGTTGTCAAGGTTTTCCTCCCACCTCTTCAGAGCACCCTGACTTTCAGGATAAGGAGATGAAGTCATATGTTTAATACCCAACTCTGCCATTTTCTCCTTAAAATAATCTTTTTAAAAAGTTTTAGCATTTCATGTAAATAATAGTTTAGAATTTCATGTATACTGTTACCAACCTGTAAAGAATGTTCATTATCTTAAACTTTGGGACTGTTAAATAAATCATCCACCTACCTTGACTCAACTGGAAGGTCACGGAATTCGTTTCCGAGCTTTAATTAACAATATGAAAACCTATTATACTTAACCGAAGAAAAGGCAAAAAGTTTTTAGTAATGCAACGATGAAGGTCCAGAGAACAACTGTCTGAAACTCCCACATAGTAGTACACTATCCCTCGGCCACCCAGGAGTCACACACACACACACACACACAGGCTGAAGAAATGTCACGTGGTCCGAGGGAGCATCGTCAAGCCCGAACTCTCACCGCACTACAGTTCAACCACAACTCTTAAAAAAAAAAAAAAAAAAAAAAAAAAAAAAAAAAAACAAAAAAAAAAAAAAAAAAAAAAAAAAACATACTTAGGTAGTTTTGCAACGAAAGGAGGAAACACGGAACAAAACAATTTAAAAAAATTATATTAATAACAGAGAAGTACAGCTGCTGAACCGAATAAAAAAAGTACCCATATGAAAAACCCATTATATTAGACTGGAGAGAGAGAGAGAGAGAGAGAAGGGCACCCTTCAAAGCTAACAGACTATTATACCAAATTCTTAGTAATTTGTATTTTTGTACAGAACTTCCCTGCCAGATATATACTTAGCTATAGTCTCCGACTTCCGACAGAATTTCAAATCTCGCGGCACACGCGACAGGTAGGTCAGGTGGTCTACCTTACCCGCCGCTGGGTGGCGGGAGTATGAACCAATCTATCTCTCCAGCCAGATTTTTTTCTGTCGCTGAAGCGATAACAACTGTTGTCGTTTCTTCGATATATTCTTCATTTCTCGCTTGCCTGGAGATTGATTTGAACATTTTGGTGACGTATTCGCTCTATGTTGGCTTGGCATACGCTTATTGTGGACCGTTATTGACTTTGCGCTGGATTTTTCCTGTAGAATGTCTGATTTGATTCTGTTTCCAAAAACTCCGGTTTTTGTTTAGAGTATGTGTGACCGATGGATGTAAGGTGAGGTTACCGAAAGCTGCGGTGGACCCTCACACTTTCTGTGTTAAATGTAGGGGGAATGAATGTTCGTTTAGTAACCCGTGTCAAGAGTGTGAGGTTTGAACGAAGATGAATATAAGGCTCTTTCTTCTTATATTGGAAACTTGAAAGGGATAGGGTACGTAAAGCTTCTTCAAGGAGCTCGAGCAGGTCGAGAATGAGTGAGAATGAAACTAACATTAATGTAGTTTTAGAACCTTCCTCCCAGGTCTCAGCTCCTGCTCCCCGCACCGAAGCCGTAGATTCGTCTTCGGAGGCGGCGGCCTCAAAAGCTTCCCTTGTTGTTCTAAGGAAGACAAGAATCTTCGTACTGAGCAGGTAAGAGTGTCAGTGATGATAAGTGAGTGTACCCATGTGTGATGTGGAGGGTGCGTCTGACCGGCTCCTTAGTGCCTCCAGGCCTAGACCTCTTCCAGACTCCCAGTTCCAGTGGAGGAGGAAAGAAGTCGAAAGCCGCAGGAGGGCTAGGGAGAGCCCCCACCGGTCAGGCGTCCCCTCGGCAGATCCTGAAGTTCGCTCCCAGGCTGCCTTGGATCGTAAGAAGAAGAATATTCTTCGCCAGTGTTTTTCGTCATCCTCTTCTCCTTCGCCGAAGCGTGGGTGAGCTCTAAGGAGGCGTCACGCCCGTTGAAGAGGGCTGCGGAGGCTCCCTTCAGTACGTTAGCGTCCAGCCCAGAAGACTTTTCTGATGTAGCTTCCTTGCAAGCAAAGAAGCCTAGGAGATCCGGTGATCGCCCTCCTTCTCCCGCGCCTCGCGCTGAGCTTGCTTCGGAAGAAGATCCTGGAGGACTCTCCTTCTCGAGTACTAGCGGGCCTACAAGCTCAGATCACAGCCTTGGCGGACTCCTTGGCATCGAGATCGCGTAGAAGGAAGGATTTGTCTCTCCCGATCAAGAGATCGAGGCGCGTTTCGTCGGAAGAGCGCTCTCTTGCAATCGGCGTTCTCCTTCTTTTGAGGATTCTTCTACTCATCGTAACATTTCACGAGAGGAACACCACTCCCGCTCGGAGGTGTCGAGACGCCATTCGACGGATAGGCGCTCCATTGGACTATGAAGATATTTCCTCAAATCGGTATTCCTGCCTCGGGTAGACCGGCGTCAGCCCCTTCTGTTTCTCCTTCTTCTAGAGTTCGTGCAAGAAGAGAGAGTCGCTCAGGTCATAGAAGACTTGGTTCGTCGTTCTTGCCGTCCTCTCTTCTTCTCCTCGTCTTCTCAGAGAACCTAGGGAATGCCCTTCTGGAAGTAGGCGCACTTCTCCTTCCGACTACTGTAGTCGGGCGTCGGATAACGTGACTGGTAGGCGCTCATCGCATGGAGTTCGCTCCTCCCCTGTAAGACATCAAGAGTCTAGTAGGAGCCCTGCTCCTGGTAAGCGTCATTCTTTTAGTAGATGTTCTCCTGGAGAAAGACACCTTGATCCTCGTTTGCTTCGTTCTCCTAGTAGGCGCTCTTCGTTCTCGAGACTCCCTACTCCTCATCGGTCTCCTCTTGCTAGAAGTCAAGAACGCCTCAAGCGCCCTGCTTCTGTTAGGCGCTCGGAGCCTTACAGACGTTTCTCCCCTCGGTAAGGACCAAGATCTCGCCGAACCCCGCCCTGTTCCGTTTAAGAGCGCTCGGAGCGTAGCAGCCGCTCTCGCTTCGTAGGCATCAAGAGCCTCTCGAGCGCCCTGCTCCTGAAAGGCGCCCTATTTTTTAGCAACGTTTCGCCGCTTGGTAGGCGCCAGGATTCCCCCTCTAAGCGCCCTGTAACAGATAGGCGCTCGGCTCCTAGTAGCCGCTCTCCCTCGCGATCGGCGCCAGGATTCCTAGCAGGCGCTCTCCTCTCCTCTTAGTTTCCCTAGGGATAGACGTGGGTCTTTCTAGAGAATGCGAGTTTTAGACAAGAATTTTCGGATAAGCGCCCTTCTTTTTAAAACAACTCGTCGTTCTCCTCCTCCTGTACGCCTTTCTACTTTGGAATCTCTCCTCATTCAAGACGTTTGTCTCCTTCATCGCACTTACCCCAGCTAGGAAATCATCTAAGGATTCTCATAAGGATCCTCATCCCCGTTTCTCCTCCTCAAGAAGACCAGGAAGCCTCGAGGAAGAAAACTAATACATCGGCAACAGTTTCTTCGTACAAGAAGCTCACAGAACTTCTCCTTCAGGAGTTCGGAGAGTCTTTGAGCCCTACTGCTCCTCCTTCTCCACACTCGTTGTTCTCCACAGCGAAAGCAACGAAAGGATCTTCGTGTGTGAGAATGAAGCGACTCTTTCTATGAAGAAAGCGCTCAAGAGTTTCGGTTCATGGATGCGTACTAAAGAGGAAGCGGGAAAAACAATGTTTGCCTTCCCTCCGTCGAAGCTTTCAGGAAGGACAGGATTTTGGTATGAGAGGAGAACCTTGGGACTGGGCCTTCCGTCTTCAGCTGACGCAGATTTTTTCGGCACTAGTAGACGCCACTAGAAGATCAGCTTTGAATTCGGCCAGAACAACGTGGGCAATGAATGAAATGGATCACATTCTAAAAGGCATTTTTTAGAGTCTTGGAAGTTTTCAACTTTCTCGATTGGTCCCTCGGAGTCCTAGCCAAGAAAACTCAAGGACCGGACACGTTTTCTCCGGAGGATTTGAATTGTGTCTATCCTGTATGGATAAATCGGTGAGAGATGGGGCAGCGAAATAGCTTCACTGTTTGGAGCAGGGGTCAGGGGTCTGAAGAAAAGATCAGTATTTTTTTGCTCATTTTTAACAAAATCGGTCTCACATGCTCAGAGATCGTCTTTGCTTTTTGCCCCGCTCTCTACACAGCTGTTTCCTAAACACCTGGTTCAAGACATTTCGAAGGCTCTCTCTGCCAAAGCTACGCAGGACCTTCTAGCACAGTCTGCAAGGAAGCCGCCCGCCCACCTTCCAGACTAAGACAAAGAAAGCTAAGGCCGACCTCTCAGGAACCCTTTCGAGGGGCATCTACCTCTAGATCCTCTTCGTTCAGAGGTCGGAAACCAAACAGAAGAGGGAGGACTTTTACGAAGTCAATCAAACCTCCCAAGTAAGACTCAAGTCCTTCAGACAACTGTAGGCGCCAGGCTTTTACAGTTTGCAGAAGTCTGGGCCCGGAAAGACGCAGATGCCTGGACCCTGTCTATTTGAGGAAGGGCTATCTAATCCCGTTCTTTTTCGAGGCCTCCCTTGACGAATACCCCGAGGGAGTTGACGGCCAGATACAGGGACCCCATCATGAATCAAGTCCCTCCGGACTAGGGCGTAGACCATATGCTGGGAAAAGGAGGCCGACGCTCGAACTAGTGGCAGATCATCTTTCGGCAGGCTTTTACAACCGCCTGTTCCTAGTTCCAAAATCCTCAGGAGGATGGAGACCGGTGTGGATGTAAGCGCCCTGAACTTCTTCGTCGAAAAGAAGAAGTTCACGATGGAGACCACTGCCTCGGTGTTAGCAGCACTCCGTCCAGGGGACTGGATGGTGTCCTTGGACTTACAGGACGCTACTTCCACGTACCAATCCATCCTTCCTCGAGGAAGTTTCTAAGATTCATGATGGGGGGAAGAATCTTCCAATTCAGGGCCCTGTGTTTTGGCCTCTCCACGGCCCCCCAAGTCTTTACGCCGGCCATCATGAGGAATGAATGGCACAATGGCTTCACCTGGAAGGGGTGAGGATTTCGCTCTATCTCGACGATTGGCTTATAAGGGCCAATTCCAGAGATCGTTGTCTGAAGGACTTGAAGAAAACCCTGGATTTGACTTATTCCTTAGGACTTCTGGTCAATCTGCAGAAGTCAAGTCTGATTCCCGCTCAAGAGTGCGTTTATCTGGGGATCCAGATGAACTCTCTGAGTTTTCGGGCTTTTCCGTCACAGGAGAGGATAGCCCGGGGACTCGAAAAAGTAACAACCTTCTTAGGGAAAGAAGTATGCACAGTGAGGGAGTGGATGAGTCTGCTGGGGACGCTCTCCTCACTGGAGCAATTTGTTTCCCTAGGAAGGTTGCACCTGAGACCGCTCCAATTCTTTCTTCATCGGAATTGGAGTCGTCCTTCTCAGGATTGAAGTTCTCCCTGTCAATTACTCTTCAAATCAAGAAGGAGTTAGCATGGTGGGCGGAATCCCGACCAAGTTCTGCGCAGGGACTGCCTCTTCAATCCCAGAAACCCCAGCCTGGTGTTGTTCTCCGATGCGTCGGAAACAGGTTGGGGGCGACCTCTTGAACCCAAAGGAGGTGTGTCCAGGAACCTGGATGGGGACCAGTCTTCCTGCACATCAACAGGAAAGAACTAATAGCCGTGTGGCTTGCTCTGAAGGAGTTCGAGTCAGATGGTGGACAGGAGCAGTTGTGCAAATAAACTCGGACAACACACGGCTCTGGCATACATCAGGAAACAGGGGGGACGCATTCCTTCTCTCTGTACGAAACAGCAAGAGATCTTCTTCTGTGGACAGAAGAAAGGGGGATAAAACTTCTCACCAGATTCGTACAGGGAGAAGGAATGTAAGGGCAGATCTCCTCATGCAGGAAAGATCAGGTCCTTCCCACAGAGTGGACTCTGCACCAAGATGTTTGCCAGAGCCTTTGGAAGTTGTGGGCAGGCCTCTCTTAGACCTGTTTGCAACTGCAAAGAACAAAAGACTGGATCTGTATTGCTCTCCCATCTCGGATCCAGGAGCAATAGGGATAGACGCCCTCCTACTCGATTGGAAAGGACTCGATGTATACGCGTTTCCCCCCTTCAAGATTCTGGGTTTGACTTTTAAAAAAGTTCGCAGAGTCGATTCCGCGAGGATGACTTTGATAGCTCCCTTTTGGCCAGCACAAGATTGGTTCACAGAGGTGCTGAATGGGCTAGTGGATTTCCCAAGATCGCTTCCTCTAAGGAGCGATCTACTCAGACAGCCCCACTTCGACAGGTACCACAAAAACCTCCCCGCTCTCAGTTCTGACTGGCTTCAGACTGTCCAGAAACTGTCAGAGCGAAAGGCTATTCGTCAGCAGCTGCTAAGGCAATCGCTAGAGCGAGAAGGTCTTCCACATTACGAGTGTACCAATCGAAGTGGGATGTCTTCAGAAGATGGTGCAAGAGGAATAACGTTTCCTCTTCCAGTACCTCTGTGAATCAAATCGCAGACTTCTTTTTATTCTTAAGACAAGAATGTGGCTTAGTCGTTTGTTTTTCGACGATTAAAGGCTATCGTAGTATGTTGGCGAATGTCTTCAGGCACAGGGGCCTCAACTTATCGGAAGATAAGGACCTACAGGACCTTATTAGGTCGTTTAATACAACGAAATGCAGTATCCTAAGACACCTAGCTGGAATTTGGATGTAGTCCTTCAATTCCTTGGGTCCTCTAGGTTTGAACCCCCTAATTCAGCCTCATTCAGAGACCTTACCAGGAAGACTCTGTTTTTGATGGCTCTAGCTTCCGCCAGAAGAGTGAGTGAGCTTCAGGCGATTGATGGTAATGTGGGTTTTAAGGAGGAATTTCTCTCATTTGCTCTTTCTTCCTGGTTTTCTTGCAAAGAATGAGAACCCCTCAAGTCCATGGCCCAAGAACTTCGAGATTCGTGGGTTATCTTCTTTGGTAGGAGAAGAAACCGAGAGAACTCTTTGCCCAGTGAGAATGGTGAAATACTACCTTAGAAGAAAAGAGCAACTGAAAGCCAACCGAGAGGTACTGTGGGTTGTTCAGTAAAAGAGGCCTACTCGTCCATTGTCGAAGAACGCATTGTCCTTCTTCTTGAGAAGCCTCATCAAAGAAGCACACGGATCCTGCAGAGAAGAACATCTTAGGCTTCTTAAAGTGGAAAGCACACGAAGTAAGAGCCTCATAGCAACTTCTCTGCTTTCAACAAGAATATGTCCGTGCGAAATCTGATGGAGACAACATTCTGGAGATGTCAGTCAGTGTTCGCGAACCACTACTTACGTGATGTGAGAATCACTTACGAAAAATGCTTTCGCCTTGGGCCCGTACGTATCTGCGGATTCAGTGCTGGGGCAGGAGCTGGAACTCATCCTGTTTAGTAGTATAAATTTTTCCCCCTTGTATTTGTTGTTGTTGGTTGCCTTAAAGAGGATGCATGAAGGCATCTCTTTAGGTCGTAATACTAATCTTTAGTAGTTTGGTTAGGTGGTCTGATGAGTGTGGCTCCTTGCAGTAGTAGTGGTTAGGACCTGTTAACAGATAGGGACTAACTCCCTTTAACAGGATCCGACTTGGAGGTTCTACACACAAAGGGATCACATATCCCAGTGGTAGATCCGAGAGTCTTTCAGCATCAGGTCACTCTAGCTGTAGCTCTCCAGGCAACGCCAGACTCAGAGATAATATCAATGAAGTCTTCTGCCTGAACAGGTAAGAACCAAGGTTATTTATATCCTACAACATCAGTTGTTTCTTATCTCTCCTTATTACTTTAGCTGTCTTCTTATCCCTCCACCCAAGGGTGCCAATCAGCTAAGTATATATCTGGCAGGGAAGTTCATGTACAAAATGATATTGTTAAACTACAATAAAGTTTTGTACATACTTACCTGGCAGATATATACGTCTAATGGTCCCACCCAGCCTCCCCTCAGGAGACAGGTGAAAGAGAAAAATCTGCTGGAGAGATAGATTGGTTCATACTCCCGCCACCCAGCGGCGGGTAAGGTAGACCACCTGACCTACCTGTCCGCGTGTGCCGCGAGATTTGAAATTCTGTCGGAACGTCGGAGACTATAGCTAAGTATATATCTGCCAGGTAAGTATGTACAAAACTTTATTGTAGTTTAACAATATCATTTTTCCTAGCAATACTTACCTCAAACTACTTTTTAGGAGATACCGGGATTTATCAAATCCCGACCAGAAAATTCCCGTTGTACTCTTTGCTCTAACCCGCCAGGTCCAGTCCATGCCTTGTTCGAAGCCGCCCAAGACTTCGGCAGCATAGTTGCGAAGTCTCCCGAGACTTCGGAGACTTCGGATCGTCGTATGAGGCGACGGGAGCCTACGGAGGCCTCAGATGCCCCTACCGCGCTGGAACAAAATGTTTTTAACATTTAACATTCAATTTTCAACTAATAATATTAATAAACTCTAATTACATGACAAGATGAAATACTCATATACTCAATACCAAAAGTTCTAAAGATTATGAAAAGCTCAATGCCTCCAATAATACTTAGTATGAATCATTTCTGATCCATGGAAAACAGTATTATTTAATGTCTCAAACTCTGTATGACTTAAATCTAAATATCTAACACAAAACATTATTTCACTTTGTTCTCTTACTCTATCGCCTAAAAATCTACATTACTGTTTTACATACCAAGTTACATACCATTTCTTTCACATTTTTCATGACAGGATGTCTGCCCATTTTTTAATGCTCATACTCTTCGTGTACCAAAAGAGTTCCAAAGATTACGACAATCTCAGAGAGACTCCAATAATACTTAGTATGACCATTTCTGATCCATGGAAAACAGTTTTTGTTTAAAGTCTCAAACTATAATTCCCATGTAAAAAGACTTGCATTTTATAGGTTTCGGCATATTTCACCAGGTATGACCCTGATGAGGGACCAGATTGAAATAGGCATGATTTGCCATGAATTAAATTTAAATATCTAAAAAGGTCTAAATCACGATGTGCAATAGTTCTATTTATCATACCTACAAAAAGACTGGAAATGAGAAGACCCGGAATTCCTCCCTATCGATCTCAGAGAAAATTAATAAAAGACTTCTCAATATGTAAATGAATCCACTGTCAAATAATTAGCTAAAGGACATTTACTTAAGTGAACTGCTTGACTACTGAACGACTCCATAACCTATAATTATATATTATTTAAATATATGTACAAAATATTTTGAGAAAGAGACCAAAAATAACACACCAAGTTCAAAACAATAAACAAAAAGAAAGGACTATGATTAATAGAGTTACAAACAAGAGCAGAAAGAATTTCAGAAAAATGAATGGAAAAACAGTAAAGAAATGATAAAAAGGATTCTTATATTGCTTGGACAACTTCGCCTTCGTAGTTCACATGCAGTCACTCCTGCTCTTTTCTGTAGGTCTTGAATAAATGGAGGGTGGGTCTCCAAGCAGGGCCTGCATCACCTTCAAGATGAAACAAGAATCCTATTTAAAAAATTGAAAATAAAATGACATCCCCATCAAACATATATACATACATACAACATGTATATATACATAAATACAGATACACACATACATACATATTATATATAAACATGCCTCAAATTTGTCAGCAATCTGCCCCCGGTAACTATAACGTTATAATAAAAAGTAACTAACTTCAATATCACAACTATAACTTCATTAATATCAATTGAGCAACAAGTTCGAGAAGAGATCTTTATCTACAAAATTTTCTTGTCAGTATGCTTAAGATATAATGTGAAACAAGGAAGGTGCAAGAGAAGTTCTCTCAGTATGAAACCTGAGAGACAAAAAAAATCAGTCTATTTTAAGCGACTGTGAATATTTGGGGGGGGGGGGGGTTGGGGGGGGGTTTCATTTAGTCAACTGAAACTAGCCTCCCTCCTAAAAACATAAAAAAAACAGGGAAAAAGCTGTCCCTTCTTGTATGTCGTCTGATAATGAGTTGCCATGTGTCACTAGACTGCATAAAAATGAAAAACTTTTCAACCTGACAATTGTTCACTGGGAAGGAATTGACATTTATCCATTATCAATATTTTCCATGACTAACAGAACACGCATCCATTGGCTTATCAGCAATTTATTTAGTGGTATGAGGTAACAGTTTTTGTACGTGTATGTATGTATGTATGTATATATATATATATATATATATATATATATATATTATATATATATATATTATATATATATAATGTGTGTGTGTGTTTATATATATATATATATATATATATTATATATATATTATATATATATATATATATATTTAAAAAAAATCCTCCATCATGTCATAAGATACGTATAAATATTCATCTTAATTTCTTTTTGGTTTACCTCTTGGTACTGGCGAGTTCCAACCAACCAATAATAATATTAATACTTTACAATACTCGCGGTACCGAGAGAGACAGAGAGAGAGAGAGAGAGAGAGAGAGAGAGAGCTAGGGGGTTATTCATCGCTGACACGGAACTTGACAGTCAGAAGGCTGTGATGGAACAATTGTTTGGAGAGGGTTGATGAAAATGAAATCAGTTTGAACAAAATAAAATATGAACGAAGTTACAGTAAAACGAATGAGGGGTTGCAGTTAAGGGTGCCGAAGGGACGCTACAAATACTAGGGTTCAAGTAATGCCTCGAGTGTACCAGGAACAGTCCAACGGTGTGAGCAATAAAAAAAAAAGGGTCTCAGGAAAGGACGGAGAGATAGAGAGAGAGAGATAGAGAGAGAGAGAGAGAGAGAGAGATGATAGAGAGAGAGAGAGAGAGAGAGAACCGAGCGGTGGCGATAAAAATCTATGATTTAGGTGTATTAAAAGTATCCAAAATTAGCATTCATTAACAAAGAAGACTCATAATTAGCAACAATAGATTTATAAAATACTGAAACTGATGATAATGATATTAACGATAAATTAGAAAGTAATATATACGAAAAAATAACGAAATTTAGTTCTGTCACCGAGCCAAATTAAAATTGAAAACAGAAATAAAACACGAAGCGTCTTATGGATACTAAATATGAAGAGTCCTGTGACCAATATTCAATAATAAATAAGAATGATTAATAATAAATAATTAAATTAAATAATTAAAATAAAATAATCAAAATATATGAAGACCAGTGAAGACGAGTGGCTCAAGAGTGCATGGGAAGAAGGACTGCTAAAAGTAGACGAAGACCCAGAAATATACAGACAGGAGAATGTCAAGCAGAACAGAGGAATGGCATAACAAACCAATGCACGGACAATACATGAGACAGACTAAAGAACTAGCCAGCGATGACACATGGCAATGGCTACAGAGGGGAGAGCTAAAGAAGGAAAATGAAGGAATGATAACAGCGGCACAAGATCAGGCCCTAAGAACCAGATATGTCCAAAGAACGATAGACGGAAATAACATTTCTCCCATATGTAGGAAGTGCAATAAGAAAAATAAAACCATAAACCACATAGCAAGCGAATGCCCGGCACTTGCACAGAACCAGTACAAAAAGAGGCATGATTCAGTGGCAAAAGCCCTCCACTGGAGCCTGGGCAAGAAACATCAGCTACCTTGCAGTAATAAGTGGTGCGAGCACCAACCTGAAGGAGTGATAGAAAACGATCAGGCAAAGATCCTCTGGGACTATGGTATCAGAACAGATAGGGTGATACGTGCAAATAGACCAGACATGACGTTGATTGACAAAGAAGAAAGTATCACTCATTGATGTCGCAATACCATGGGTCACAAGGGCTGAAGAGAAAGAGAGGGAAAAAATGGATAAGTATCAAGACCTGAAAATAGAATAAGAAGGATATGGGATATACCAGTGGAAATTGTACCCATAATCATAGGAACACTGGGCACGATCCCAAGATCCCTGAAAAGGAATATGGAAAAACTAGAGGCTGAAGTAGCTCCAGGACTCATGCAGAAGTGTGTGATCGTCGAAACGGCGCACATAGTAAGAAAAGTGGACTCCTAAGGAGACAGGATGCAACCCGGAACCCCACACTATAAATACCACCCAGTCGAATTAGAGGACTGTGACAGAGCAAAAAATAATTAAATAAATAAATTAAATAAATAAAATAAATATAATAACAACAACCATCATCATCAATTATGGAAACTCATTTGTACGCAACTGTACATAGTTTCTTTTCACTGGGAGTTCATTGCAAGACGTAACCCTGCTTGCGTTGCTAATCAGTCAAAGGGGTATGCACAGTAATTAATTTTAGGGATCTGATCAGAGATCAAAGAGTTGGTAAGAAATTAATGTTAGTTTATTTGAGAGTTCTCCGTGGTAATGGTAATGGAAGTTTTTGACACCGGTGGATGGTAATAAGTTTCCATTTGTCTGAGCGGTTATTCGAAAGTTTATAAAACTCACTGAAACATAACCAACTGAAATGGTGAATGAACGTGATCTTCAATACGAAAAGTTAGCAGCATGAAAGGAATGCTATCTCTCTCTCTCTCTCTCTCTCTCTCTCGAGAGAGAGAGAGAGAGAGAGAGAGAGAGAGAGAGAGCGCTTACATCTTGCTCGGGTTGCCCCAGGTCCCTCTGCTTGCTCTTTCTGGTATTTTTAGCTTCATGATGTTTTCGGGAATTCCTCCTGTTTCCATGCCTGTATTATCTTCTTTCTTGACTATATAATCTTAAAAATTTAGTTTTTCCCAGTAGCCAAGATCCCTAACTTCTTCTATTCTAGCTGTAAAGGACCTTTGTACACACAATATTTGAGCAATATAGTTTTGGTAGTGTGGGTACCATATCATATTACAATATTCAAGCGGACAACGAACATACGTTTTATAAACCACAATCAGAGAGAGAGAGAGAAATGTTCCAATATTCAAGTGGACAACGAACATACGTTTTATAAACCGCATACGTTTTTACGTTTTATAAAGCATGAGTGAGAGAGAGAGAGAGAGAGAGAGAGAGAGAGAGAGAGAGAGAGAGAGAGAGAGAGTAATGTTGCAATATTCAAGTGGACAACGTACATACGTTTTATAAACCGCATACGTTTTTACGTTTTATAAAGCATGAGAGAGAGAGAGAGAGAGAGAGAGAGAGAGAGAGAGAGAGAGAGAGAGAGAGAGGTATTTAAGAAGACTCATACTTAGCAACTATAAATTATATAAAATATTAAAACTGATATTAACGGTAAACTGGAAATAAATATGTAAAAATCACGAAATTCAGTTCTGCCACAGTCAAATTCAAATTGAAAACAAACTAAACAGGGGGCGGTTAATGGACACTAAATATGAAGTCCTGTGACCAATAGTCAGAAATAAGACTAAGGGAGAGAATTGTGCAAATTGAAATTTCTATTAATCTATAAACTGCAATATATAAATGTATAAATGTTCTACTAATAATAATGTCCAATTTTAACAGAAATTATGGGTGAGAGATGCATTCTAAAAGATGAAACGAAAAGAGCCAGACGTGAATAATGGAAAGAGAAGGGAGTGACTTGTGTACAAATCTTGTATAATTCATGCATGAAAAATCCCTGAGCAACCTCTGATTAGAGGTCACTGACAAAACCGTATCGAATCGTCCTACAACCCCCTTCTAGTCCCAACCCCCAAGACAATTACAAGGAAACATTGCACGAGAAAAAGAGCAAAATTAATAAGAGGGAACACGACATTAAACAAATACTATGATAAACGGAACAGAAATAAAAAGTTGAAATAATACAACATGACAAACAAATGAGGAAAACGTATAATTTGCAACTCATGTATGAATCCCCTCCCCCCGAAATCTCTTCACTCGGTTCTAAAGCAATATAGGGTTAATATTGCAACGTGATTGGCTAAATACATGTCCCCCTCAAAATACCAACCCCTCCCCCCCTATTTTTCCACCATTCCTCTCACTTAGGTGGGTCTAAAAGAAAAAAAAAATCCTCTCACTTATGTGGGTCTTAAAAAAAAAAAAAAAAAATCCCCCTCCCCCTGTAACATGGCGCATGCGCCGTAGGATTCGGCATCGCTCCCCCCCTCCCCCCTCCCCAATAACAGGTAGTAGCAATAGGTGGATTTTGCCTATGAAACGGCTCCAAATTCGATTTTTTTATCGAATATTTTCGCTCTTATTTGAAATGTGTTTCAAATGTCCCATATTCGTAATTGGAAACAGATTGGTTTTTCTGACATTTTCACGTGTTTATAGGAATCTGACGACGATTATGTTCGGAAATCAATAGTAGTGGAGTTAGGGTGTAGGGTGTCGATACCCTTACCCCAAAACTTTGTATTTCCGACGAAAATCGACATCAAATTAGTTCAAAATGCGTGAAAATATTCCAGAAAAACCATCCTGTTA
Source organism: Macrobrachium nipponense (assembly GCF_015104395.2). Lineage (NCBI taxonomy): Eukaryota > Metazoa > Arthropoda > Malacostraca > Decapoda > Palaemonidae > Macrobrachium > Macrobrachium nipponense. The sequence goes on along the minus strand of NC_087205.1, from coordinate 97,886,916 downwards.
TACGTGAACTAAAGATATTAGATGGTGATTCATTAGAGGCTTGTGGTTCTGGCAAAGTAGCCATAAAAATGTTGTTGCCTGATAGTAAAGTGAAGAACTGTACATTGAATGATGTATGTTTGTGTAAAGCTCTACAAAACTTGTAAATGTCACTCCGTTTTGTGGGGATGTGTCAAACTTTTTTATGCCAATAAGTTGATTGCATTTGCAGAGAAAAAAGGTAATTTGTATTATTTAAAATGTGCAAAATATTATCATGAGTACGTTGTCTGTAATAGGGTTAGGCCTAATGAAAATGTGGCATAGAATGTATGGCCATTTAGGTAGAGATAACTTAAGGCTGTTAGTGAAAGAAGGTTTGGTAGGTGGTTTGAAATTTGATGTTAATAAAGATTTGGAGTTTTGTGAAACATCTACTAAAGGACAGTTGCCTCAAATTTTAGGCAGAGGCATTGTCAACTGCTTATTATCTGAAAAACAGAAGTCCTGCTGGAGCACTTCATTTACTGGAATTAAGCCAAATCTTAAACATTTTAGTTTTTGGGTCTGTTTGTATGCTCATATTCCTAGTGAAGCGACCACCAAAGATGTACTATGGTGAGTGGGTTTCAGTTGCTCATGAGACAAATGAACCAGCATCATTCACTGAAACACTGATGGGCTATGAGAGAGTATTGGATTAATGCAATGAGAAAATTAATTCTCTTCATGATAATGAAGTTTATGATTTAGTTGAACTTCCTGAGGGTAGAAAAACCCTTAACAGCGGATGGGTTTTCAAAAGGAACATGTACAGTTTTTTTCACAAGTTTGGTGTGGATTATGATGAAACCTTTTGTAAGATTTGAATCTAATCGTATTGCGATTGTCTTTGCTGTTCTAAAAGGTATCTACACACACACACACAGACAGAGAGAGAGAGAGAGAGAGAGAGAGAGAGAGAGAGAGAGAGAGAGAGAGAGAGAGAGAGAGAGAGAGAGAGACCTTGGTGAGCTTAATTATTTTTTAGGTGTCAATGTTGTACAAGATTCTTCCAAAGGTCAAGTGAGGATTGGTCAACCATCTTGTACTGAGAATGTAGCGAGAATTCAAAGCCTATAGAAACACCAATTGATTCAAGTCTGAAGTTATGTAAAGCATCTGATCAATGCATAGAATTTGACCAGAACATGTCTCAAGTCAGCTGTTGGGAGTTTATTGTACTTGTCTGTAAAAAAAACAAGGGCTGATATCGCATTTGCAGTGAGTAGTGCTGATAGGTTTTGTGCTAAACCTACCATTCACCATTGGAGAGCAGTGAAGCGTATAATGGTATCTCTAAAGGGTACACATATTTTGGAATTTTATTGATGGTATTTCAGAGATCACTGGCTATTCAGATGCTGATTAGGCAGGTGACATCAATGACAGCAAGTCAACTTCTGGTTATTGTTTTCACTTTAGTGGTGGTTTGTGAGTTGGAGTAGTAAAAAACAAGTGTGCTTGATCAACTGCTGAAGCAGAGTACATAGAGTTAGCTGTCGCAACACGAGAAGCTGTTTGGTTGCGGAAGCTAAGAGGAGAACTGAAATTAGAATGTAAAGGCCCAATGTTGATTATGTCAAGGAATCCTAAGTTTCATGGTATTGCAAAACATATTGAAACTAAATTTCATTATGTACAAGATCAATGTGACAAAAATGCAATTCAGTTGCAATATTGCCCAACAAGTGATATAATTGCCGATTTATTCACAAAGGGTTTAAAGTCAAGAAAAACGTAAAAAGTTAGGACAAATGTTGGGAATGTGTAAAAATTAGTTATTTGTTGGTTTTGCTCATGCACACTGTATTGATTAACTTTGTTTTAAGTCTGAGGAGTGTTAAAATTGATTGCATCCTTAATAAAAAGTTCAGTGTACTATGTGTAACGCAGTCTGCTTTGGAAATAGTTTGTTCTTTGCTGAGAGGCAGATTGCCCGTAACTGTATTGCAGTGGAAGGGTTCTTCAGAAGTAAATACACGAAGGAGCTAGTTGTGTTTTTCTGAGCCACGGTAGTCTGCCTTGGCACATTCCACTAAATGGACATAATGTGGTTTTCAAACCTAATAACCGTGTCTTTAATTCAAGAGGAGGAGGTCCGGTGTCAAAATTCGAGCTACAGATCGGTATATTTACCGTCTGTTATTTATGATTCTACATCTAATGTGTATGTGTGTATTTGAAGTCGTTGTACATCGCGGGAAATATTTCGTTTACCCCCTGCGTTCACTAGGCACGATAAATGGCACGCCGCTTTTGTCTACGTGGTAGTGTTGAAAATATGAATGAATTCGCTGTTGGCAAAAGCAAGCCTTAATGATGGAGACTTTTCCTTTCGCTGTTGGCAAAGGCAAGCCTTATTGGTGGAGACGTTTCCTTACCAGTTAACATATTTTCACTTGCTTATTTGAAAAGAAATAAAATGACCTGACAACTACAATGCGATTCATGGTTTTATACATGATTTTTCAAGATTATATAAAACGGTTTGTCAGAGGGAAATTACAAAAAGTAATATCATACACTTGCGTTTGGTTCTAGAGACTGACGTAGAAAATGGAAGAGCAGGATCGGGGAGGGGGCGTTCGGGAAGAGGGAAGAAGAGTTGTTTGTGAGGTAGACAACTATCCAAGCATGTATAACTTCGGTAACGATTTTCTCTTACCTCTTCAACCCTTTAAAGCTAGTTCTGATTTCTCATTGAAACGATAAATAATGTACGTAAAACGACCGAAAAATATTGATACTATTTATATAATATATTGACATAAACTATCCCTATACACGAAATGAGAGAGATGAGAGATATTTTTACCTAGAACTTCAAACGAATGACTGGACAAAAGGGTGCCTCTGATTGGCTGATTACAGTATTGGGTATTGATTCGTTTATCAATATATGCAATGAGGCTCATCGTCTGTTTCGTGTAATCCAATTATTTTCATTTGAACATCATCTCTTCTACATTGAGTGTCCTTTCAAATTTGTGTAATTCAATCCCAATCCAACAGCGAAGGAAAAGTAGTTCCATCTTGAATAGCCAACCGTTCTGTATATCGTTAGCACAAAAGAATAAAAAAAAATGCTCTTTTAGTAATAATATAAATGAATAAAATTATTGAAAATATTGAATTCCAAACTGTCTGAATACTTAAAATGCTAACTACATCAGGATTTCGGCGCATGAGGCCATCAACTACCAGGTACAAACGTTGTTATGTAACAATTACACCTGTGCTGTCCTCGCGTTCAAGTTTTAGCGGTAAATTCCTATCACAAAGTATAAATTAGAACCAGTCCTAAATCATGTCAAATTAGAAAATACTTGCTTAATATAATAAATGATGTGCAATCTCGAAGGTAATTCAAAATAATATGACAATATTTCAAGTTTCGTCCTTCCTTGGGATGACCAGCAGTTTAACAACTAGCAGCAACCAGCGTTCTCCTCCCCTTCGTCATACTGGCGAGGAATCGAAAACCTCAGTAGCCTCCCACAAATCCTACAGGCAGCTCAGTAAGGAAACATACACATCAAACACCAAGTTATCGAGTCAGGATAGCAACGAACAACATTTGTAATCCCTTCTCGCCATGCTTCTTAAATCCCGTAGAGGAGTGATAAAATGTCGGTGTATCCAGTGGAAAGGACCTTGGCCCAACCAGCCAACCTCGGTGTGTCCTTATTGTATTAATAAAGCCTCCAGCGCATCGCCAAGCTCTCTGCTAAATGGAGTGTGCGAGTGCTATCTCTGAGTGTTCTAGAGAATCAAGTCATTACTGGATGTTCTGTAACTGGCAAAAGTACGAATAAAGGTAAATTTCTCGATATTAATTGCTCGACAGTAAATTCCTCGAAAACTATCGCTCGAAAAATAATTCTCGAAGCCAGTATCTACTTTTTTCTACTTTAGAAACGATTAGCATTCCGAACAATCATTACCAGGTCTGTTAACGAGCACTATTTGACAATGTTTAAATGTTACAATATATTTCTTTTCAACTTAAAACCTTGCGATTGTATTTTTTCCTTTTAGTTTTTCCGGCGGAGTATTTTTAGTTTTTCCGGAAGTATCGAACCCTCAAGATGGAATAACCGTATGTGGAGAGCGAAAGGGGAAAAAGTAATGAAGTTTGGACGGCTATCTATATATCAAGGACAAGTCTGTGAACAACAAGATATATTGGGAATGTGGGAGGTGCCGGCAACTAAATGTTTAGCTCGTGCTATCAATATCGATGAAAATATCCAAAAACGAAGCGATCACAACAATGCAGGAGACTGTACTAACCCTGATGCTGCTAAAATCGAAGAAAGTGAAATGGTATGCAAATAAAATGGGTATGTGGAAGGGGTGCTGTGGCGGTGAAGCTCCCATCAGTAGCATATATGAAAAAGTACTATATGAAATATACGAGCAAAGGAAATTGCTGGCCTTGCTTTGCCTAAAAGCTGCTTCTATCTTATCATCCCGGGATTTTATAAAAACCATCAAAGATGTTTTCTTTATGACTCTGGCCCTGCAGATGGTCGTAATGTAATTCTTGCAACTCAGAACAATCTCTACACAATCTTTTGAGGACACTTGGATTGGGTGGCCATATAGAAATAACCGTAGCCGCGCTCCTTTCTTCAAACATGAATTATGGAACTGTTTTCAGTATGTCATAGAAGGAATGCGAAAAACAAGCAACGCAGTCGAGGGGTGGCACAACAATTTCGAACACCAATGAAGTGCTTGCCATCAATCCAACTATTGTATAATACTTCATTTTGACTGAGTCAATTTTGGCAATAATACTTGATTTTGTTTTACTTTTTTAACCTTTTCACTTATGAAAGCTAAAGAGTTGAACATATTTGCAAAAATATTTTTTAAACGTATGAAAATGAACAACGATAATGAAAACGTGCCAGTCATTATTTCAAGTAAAAATTTGTTCGATAAACAAAATAATTTCCGTCTTACTTTAACCTTTTTACTCGTGTAAACTAGAAAGATGTTTGCAATATTTTTTAAAAGTATTTTTCTCGAAAGGCATATTACACGAAAGCCAACATCTATTCTTTAAATGGTCAATAATATTCTCAACAATATTGGCTTTCGAGGAATTGACAGTTCGAGAAATTATTTTTCGAGCAATGGCTTTCGAGGAATTTACTGTGGAGCAAATGATTGAGAGACATTTTGCCGCACACCCAAAAGTACAAGGTATCAAAGGGATACACCACATACTGCAACCAGGGAAAAAACTGGAGTGTCCTGCCAAAGAAAATTCCCAGCGTTTCGTGAACATCATGATCGAGAATGGCAAAGGGAGGTATGACGGCACCTCGAAGCACTTACCACGTCACAATAATACAGCAGCCTTCAATGAGAGCTGTTTTGACAAATCGTACAGAAGAAAAAAACTGAGTCCTTCAAAGTTTAGACGGAAGACAGGACAGGTACCCCTTCTCTGGAAACACTCCAAATTATCGAAGTTAGACGCAAGTGAGTGTCTCACATGTAAAGCCAATGTGTCTCGCATATAAAGCAAATGTCTTGACGACATGTCCTGACAACAAGAATGGCCTCAACTTTGAAATTAGGAACACAGGAAAAAATGAGAATCTCGTTGCATGAAAACGTTGAGAATAGTCATCCGAGAACAGTCAGTGTAAAAGTTACTAAAGGGCCTTCAATAGCAGCTGATGTATCTCACGCACAAATGCATAATGACTTGCTAGATGTGAATATTATACAATTAATTAACACGTTAACTGGTGGTTTCTGAATGTCTACACATGAACTGCGAGTTCAGACCTGAAAAAAAAAGAAGTTTTAATGAATGTTCTGCCAAACCATCAACTTTTGCACCTAATACTTCAGCTAAGACTGTCTGCAGTGAGCCAGGTACTTCAAGTTGGCTGACAGAGACAAATGGACAAAGTGAAACGTTCACAGTTAGTACAAACGGATCTAATTTTGAAGTGAGACGAGAAATTTATTGCGATGATGCTCAAATTCAGTTATGCTCATGAGTCATGCAGTTATCTCCCGAAAATGCCACCTCCAAAGATTCTACGAGAAGAAACAATCAATGTGGATTTTAATCAACAGAGAAATCCTTCTTACGTTGAGTGGACAGCTCTGCATCCCCATTTCATTCAGAGTCCCATCTCCAGAAGTCAGAAGATGCAGGTGAATGAGACTCGTGCAAAATGCATTTTATTATATTCTAAGGAGGAAGCAAAAGAAGGAGAAAGGCTTTGCAAGAATGCCAGCCAACTTATAACGAGACCTGGAGAAGGAAAGGCCCAGGCGACGCAGCTTAACGCAAACTTGTTTATTTCAACTTAGAAACCGGTAGGCTCAATGTAGGAGTTGACATACTGCAAATAGCAGCTGTGCACAATGAGGGCGCGTTTATGCAGTATGTAACGCCCTCAAAGCCAGTTCATCCCAGAGCTCAAGATGAACGAACTGAAAAACGAAAACGGCACTCTCGTGAAAAGAACGTCTGCGAAACCGTTGACGTGGGAACCGTTGGAAACGTTGCCTATGAACAAATCACTGCAAAAGTTTCTAGAGTGGCTGGAGGCTATAGACCCGTGTGTTTCCTAGTTGCTCACAATGCTACGATCGACAAAAACGACTTCCTGTACCACGTGCATGCATATATATATAAATATATAGATAGGTAGATAGATATGTATATATATATATATATGAGAGAGAGAGAGAGAGAGAGAGAGAGAGGAGAGAGAGAGAGAGAGAGAGAGAGAGGAACATATGCTGGGGGTGGCCATAACAACAAAGGAACATCAACGCAACCGTCCCCAGTCTCGAAAGTGCAATACTCCTTCTGATCTGTTCTCCGGCCACAAAACCTTCAAGATCTCCAAGAACAAACATGTGCTTTGGCAGATACCGACCTTAAAAAAAATAAAAACAAGCAAGGGGTCCATTTAAAAATCAAACTCCGCCTACTTAAATGCTCCACCTACTTACATGGTGTATGGTGCATTGCGTTTTACGAAATGTATATTAAATAATACAATGGCAGTGAATGTAATTGACCATTATTTATGAATAGAAATTCAAGAAACACTTCAGGTGAACAATTTTCGAATTTATTTTCACCGCTCAATTGGCGACACTATTGACCAAAGGTTGAAATAAGCGTGGGGCGAGAAGTGCTGATATTATTTAGCAACCCCCTCACCCCCCCCCCCCCCACAAACACCGTGCACGGTGACAATATCCACTTCCAGATAGAAATGTAATGTTAGAGGTGGCTGTAGTCTTCCGAAAAATAACCCATCAACAATGTTCGAAAACCTGGTTTTTAATTGGCTTTCGGCTCCATTTTTTATAATCAATATAAACTGGCTATAACCTAACCTGGTTAGAAAACCTGGTCACTTTAGCCACTCTCTAAGGGGGGGGGGGGGGGGGGGGGGGGGGGATGGGGGGAGTGGGGAGAGCAGTCAAGAAACCGCCGTTCGGAAATTCATTGACAAGAAAAAACCAACAATCGAAATGGTTGGACTTCGTTGTCTATACCTTTACCCCCGCCCTCAAAATTTTAAAATTTGTATTTTCCGACGAAAATAAGACACCTAATTCGTTGTCAAAACAAGTGAAAATATGCCAGAAAATACCATTTTCTTATACCGTAACTAAAGGTCCATTAAAAGGCATCAACGTAATTTGGTCATTTCGTCATCGGAAGCAATTCAAATTCATTGGGAAATTCGGATGCGTGGTAGGGTAGGAGAGAGAAAAAAAACAACACCGGCCCACTGCAACAACACCGCTGCCCACTGGAATCAAACTCGTTGGACAGCGATTGGGTCATTAAGAACTGATCTGCAATTCTCGAGGGTGATTGGCACTGCTGCCATATTTTTCTCAAACTCGTTCAAACCTTTACAGGAAATAAGTGACAATCTGGTGGATTTGGCAGGTTTTTGAGCGGCGCTGCCATTCCTTCGTGAAAGGATGATTAAGGGAAGTGATCACTAAGGGTCACTGTAACTGATCGGTAAGGGTCACTGTAACTAGAGGATTCTTTGCAACCTCCCTCCATTCGTTGGTACAAAAACAAAACACGTTGATCAAAACATTACACTACTGGGACCTAAATTCGGTAGATCTATTACTATTCCGCGGCGGCCTAGACTATGGCAGTTGCGGTTTTTATATGCAGTTTTGTCTCCTAAACAAGAATTTTGAGTAATATTTAATCGGATGACTGTAATTAACCCCTTGGGGCTCGTACTAAACACGGCAAAATACATTTAACGCCCCAATTCCCGGTGCTTATATAGAAGGCACGGGATATTGGTAGGACAGTGAATTGCGCATGCGTCAATTTCAGATTCCCTGCCGTACAAATAACAGTGCAGGGGTGGATACGTCAGATTCAGTAATGGTGCCGTATTGCGCTCTTGACTTGCTGTAGGTACGGCAGTTTGCTAATCATGCTGCAGTTGCCGTACACTGTTGCTTTGAGCTATAGATACGGCACTAGAAGATCAGCGACAGTAGTAATAATAGTCGAACTGAATTGTTTCGCTGAACATGTTCAATTCAAAATGTCAAAGAGAAGCACCATACTGTCATCACCAAACATTTTAACAGTAAATGAAAATATGAAAAATTACAATAATACTTAAAACATACTTAGATTTTGACTATATAGATGAAAAATAAAACTAAACTAATCTATCTGCGTACTTTAATTCTTTAACTCTCCTCTGAACCGTGTAATAATACATGTTTTCACCGAAAACCAGAAATGGAAGTGCGGGGTAGAAGGAAGGGAAGACCAAGAAAGATTGTGTGGGGAAGATATGGTATTGAAAGGTATAAATGAGAACGAGGCACAGACAGAAATCGATGGAGACGACTCATTCACAATGGCGACTCGATATAAACATGGGTTTAAGCTAGGAATATATATATATATATATATATATATATATATATATATATATATATATATATATATATATTATATGTAATGAATACATAATAAAAATATGGAATGTTAGTCCATATATATAAAAGACTAAAACTAAAGAGGTCAACCAGATTGCTTGCAGGAATGTGATCAGACTAGAGACGCTAAAGATGACGTATACAATAAAGTATGTAGGCTAAGTTGACATGCCGTCATCTGTGGTCATTCATTTGTTTTGAAACATTAGTCCAAGCTCCCTGCTTGAGACAACTACCGCGACCTATAATTCAAACGGCCTACGTGATCTGTAGTGTGTCTCATTGTATGGTATGTTTCATATGTTCGAGCTACTGTCTGTTCCTTTATGACTTGTAACCGAGATGGTAGACAGGGCAGAAATAGAGTTAGCTATCGTCATTAGAAGACCTGGTTACCTCTTACCTAAGCTTTATCATGTAGAGAGAATAGAATTAGCCATCATCATTGGCAGAAGCGATCAAGCTATCGTCATTAGAAGACTTGTACAATCCTACTTGATCTTCACCATGTAAATTCAGAGAATATAAGTATTTTTGTACTTCGTGTTTCTACTAGATCCTCACCTCATCACCGAATCATCATGAGTTTAACACATCGTCGTCATAACCAAGAAGATAATACCGACTTCGTAAGTGATCTACAAACCCCAAGACACTCCATTGAATATAGAAGTGCAATACCAACGACTTAGCATAAGATTATCGCAAGTCTAACATTACCTCATAGGGCGCCTTATTATACAAGGCGAACAGCCCTAAAATATATATATATATATATATATATATATATATATATTTATATATTGTGCCAAATACGAACTGGATATTGGTACGGCAGCCGTATCCCTGATTACGATGGATATTGGTACGGCAGTGTATTGCGCATGCGCGAACCCTTGGTTACCGACTGAGGCATATCAGTGACAGCAAGAAAATGACGACAAAACATGTTTTCAGGTTTCAACAAGCTGAAAAAGGCAATAGACATCTATGAAGAGGCAAAGTTCCAGAAATGGTATATCCGTAGGTTACGAACGATCGAATCGGCCCTGAAAAGAGCTCCAAAGAGAAGATTCAAAGATTTGAAGCTTAGCTAGTAAGGCAGTGCAGCAGTCAGTAGTGCGTCCAATATGGGAAACATGCTGTTAATATGGACCTGATTTAGATGGTTACTTAGGATTGATTAGGCCGTTTACCAGAGGATTGACTTTGGTAGTTTTCCCTACTACCATGAATACAGCAGAGCACGGTTTCTGTGTAGTACTTAAAGTTCTCTTTGAATCTCCTCTTCGAGCTCTTTTCGGGGCCGATTCGATCGTTCATGACCTACGGATATACAATTTCTGGAAGTTTGACTCTTCGTAGATGTCTATTGCTTTTTCAGCTTGTTGAAACCTGAAAACATCTGGTCTTCGGCGAAAACCGGTGTATTATTACACGGTTCAGAGAGATTCAAAGAAGATATGAAGTACACAGATAGATTAGTTTTATTTTTCATGTAGTATATGGTCAAAATCTAAGTATGTTTAAGTATTATTGGGATTTTTCATATTTTCCTTTACTGTCAAAATGTTTTGGTGCTTTGGTGATGACAGTATGGTGCTTCACTTTAACATTTCGAATTAAACATGTCCAGCGGAACAATTCAGTTCGACTATTAGTACTACTGTCACTAGTGCCGTACCTATATCTCTTAGCAACAGTGCACGGTAACTGTTGCATGATTAGCAAACTACCACTACTATATCTGCAGAAAGTCAATAACACAATACGGCACCACTGACAGAATCTGACGTACCCCTACTATACACGATGTTATTTGTACGGCAGGAAGTCTGAAATTGACGCATGCGCAATTCACTGCCGTACCAATATCTATCGCAATCAGGGATACGGCTGCCGTACCTATATCCTGTGCCTACAAAATATATACAATCATATATACATTTATAATATATAGATGTTATATATATACATATACATACACACACACACATATATATATATATATATATACTATATATATATGTATAACCTCTGACATTTTGAAAAACCTACTCAAAATTTTGCGTGTAAAATATTTATACATTCACATGGCGTATTACTTTATAGAACGAAATCAATGTGAATAAGAGCAAACAGCTGGACTGTACGTTCACATATATGACCGACCACTCTCGGGATTAACGTTGACCTCCAGGTTAATCCAGAAAATGTTCCTTTTGGGATTAGGATTACATGCCTCCTTTGGCAAGATGGGAGACGTGTCAACGCCGCTAATTGTAATAGTCTCTCAACCTTTCGTTGCTAGAGTACAAGGTAATGTAAAAATGACGTTATTTCAATTAAATTCACTGTCTGTTTATGGGGTTCAAAATTACGAGTGAGGAGCTCTTTACAAACTGTAGGTTACAACTTCATGTTTATGGGGTTCAAAATAACGAGTGAAGAACTCTTTGCAAATTGCAAAACAACGAATAAAAAACTCTTTACAATATGTAGTTACAATTTCACATCATATAATAGCAACTTATAAAAGTAATAACAAGAGTATCAAGCCTATAGACGTAAACACATTATCCAAGTTATTTATAATTTGCCAAGTGTTTATGGGGTTCAATATAACGAGTGAAGAGCTCGTTACAAAATTGTAGGTTGCAACTTTATATGTATTGGAATATAGCCCCGGGGGCTACCTATAGGAAACAGCAATTATCAATTTACACTTTAAGACGTGCAACGCTAACTAAGGCCTATACAGCTCCTGTTCCGTGTCTACATTACGCATCTCAATAATAGGGTATAACCAAAGAAACACTTAACGTCAAACTTGAACGTTAGGGTGACGGAGATGGGCCATCTTTCTGCACACAAGAGTTGCATCCTGAAAAGGAAATTATTCTCAATAACAATCGGTGACAAAACCAAATAACAAAATAAGGGAAAATGTAATATATACGAGACTGGAATATTAGCGTAACATACACAAGAGGTATAAGGCTTCGCTTAACCTTCCTTAGCCCTCATGTATACGGAAGGTTGGGCCATCTGGAACGCCGTATATTCTATATATAAACAGGATGAATAAAAGCCAGGGTAGCATTATTCATTTATTATCCAAATTTTCGAGACTTTGGGTCTCGTCTTCAGGAGCATCTCCGAGATAGCCCTGAAGACAAGACCCAATTTCGAAATTTTGGATAAATAAATAAATAATGCTACGCTGACTATTCTCCATGCTGTTTCAATTAAAATTACTATGCGATACATTGGATAGAGAGTGAGCGAGTTGAGAGGAAATAAGGGAAAACATATACTACAATGATCTCACCTAAAATTCAAGAGCAGAAGGGATGCTAATTTGATGGACGCTGTCACGTGTCTGTTACTATGAGCTGGTGGCCGCCGTGGGTTGGCTGCCTCTCGCCGCGGCCGTCTGGCGTCAGACATTAGCACACGTAGCGACCGCGTATACTGTACGCCTATCACAAGGATTGTTCGTTGGTGAAATGTATCTGATTGATCGAAGAATTGCGGGGGGGTGTGTGTGGGGGTGCGGGGTGGATTTCACAAGTTGTGTGTTGGCGATGAAGACTCACGATTGGTCGGAGATGCTGTGTTTTTAAATTTTTAGTGTGTATGTGTGATGCCTTCATGATGAGGTATTTATTTATTTATTTTTTTTAATATTGCTTCCTTTCCCTTTTTTATGCTTGTACATTACTCTTTTTTTTTTTTATAATATATACAATGAAACCTTTGTGTAACATTTCTTCATGCTAATGATCGATCGTAATTTATGATGATTTTTTTTTCTTTCTTCTGTGTTTTTGTATAGACCTGGATGATGGAGACCAGTTTACTCCGAAACCGGTAGTCATAAGAAAAATAAAGGATGTTTTATGTACAATTGCTGGTTTTTACTCTTTGTATATATATATATATATATATATATATATATATATAGATATATATGTAGTATATTTATATATATATATTATATATATATATATATATATATATATATATATATATATATATATATATATATATAGATATATATATATAGCATTAATCTTGCATCCATCTTATCAAATACCATAGGCTCAGGTTTATCGTTGTCTATCGCTTATAACTATATCTTCATCCATCTATTCCTATCGCATATATATATCTATCCATCTATCTATCTATATATATATTATATATATAATCTAGTATATATATATATATATTGATAGATAGATAGATAGATATAGATATGAGCGACTAGACAACGATAAATCATCGTCAACACACCAAAAGAGCTTTTACAAGCACAGAATGATGATGGAATTTGCAAAAAATGAGTTAGAAAATGGTATCGCACATTACGTCTGTATAGCGGTTCCCAACCTTTTTATATATATTTTTTTTGTGGGGGGGTTGGGGGGAAGGGGCCATATCCCCCTATCAACGTCTAAAACCCTGTGGTGAGATATATGATATTTATGATATATTCACATGGAGGAAGCATAAAAGGCTTCTGTGAAGGCAAGATTTCGTTAGTACTAGTGCTGGACTCTCTCTCTCTCTCTCTCTCTCTCTCTCTCTCTCTCTCTCTCTCTCTCTCTCTCTCTTCTCATGTGACGCCCACGAAGAAAGAACAGGGCGAGATATGTGGGGGACAGGGCGAAGTCCTAAAAAAGCCAGATATAGGCCTAGTACGACTTTCATAGCCTCATTGCGGAATCATGGATGGATGAAAGGCATAGCAGGTGAAAGCTTTTTCACAGTTTTAGCTGCTGCCTGTATATTAGAGCAGCCTAGTAGACAGGCAGCTAATAATAATACCCTTAGCTGGCTATTTTTTAGGCATTATGTTCACATAAAAATAAATAAACAAAATAAAAAAACCAAAATGGCTCCACTGAATACGACCAATAACGACCACAGAGAATGGAATAACCATGATTAGACTTTAAGGAAAGAATGAAGGAAGGAAAGACAGCAATAATAATCCAAGACAACGTCAGAGAGAGAGAGAGAGAGATGACACAATGAAACCGAGAAGACTCATAATGAACCTCGATTAAGATACAACTGATGATGATGATAATGATGATATTAACGTTAATATGGAAAGTAATAACTATGTAATATCACAAATAATAGTCGAGAATAATAATAATAATAATCCCCAAATACTCGAGCCGACTGGGATCTTCCCCCCTCCCCATCCCCACCCTTACCGACTTATTTCACACAAAACGCCAACGCCATCCCCATCTCCAACGCCCGCCTTCTCCCCCCATCTCCTTTTTAGACACCCGGAGATTTCTTCAAAACTTATTTAAAATATTATCATCATTAATTATTATTATTATTATTATTATTATTATTATTCAGATGATGAACCCTATTCATGTGGAATAAGGCCACCACAGGGGGCTTACTATACTAGTTATGGCCCATGAGAGAGAGAGAGGACCTGTTACAATTCAGTGAGAGAGAGAGAGAGGGGGGGGGGACCTGTTACCAATTCAGTGAGAGAGAGAGAGAGAGAGAGAGAGAGAGGGGGGGGGGGACCTGTTACAATTCAGTGATCTTTGAAATACAAGATGTCCATCAACCTACTAGTGTCAACTTTATTGAAAATAAGTTCAATATGTCGTAAGAATCAGCCGTAATGGTTATATACGACTGGAATGAGATGGAGTACTGAATATCAGGACGTCTTCCTGCTCAAAGACTCAACAAGGTGGCACGGATGGGATAAGACAGCATAAGACAGAAAATAGAGAAGTATGAGAGGACATTCCGCTGCTTGGAACTTGAAATAATGCCATACCTGGAATTAGGGACATGGCAAAACAGAATATTAATATGACAACCAATCCCAGGAGAGAGAGAGAGAGAGGAGAGAGAGAGAGACGAGAAGAGAGGAAGATGGAGAGGAGAGAGAGAAATACTGAGCGTCCATTTCTGGTCCTGTACTTCTTGGGAAGCTTAGCGTTAAATGACAGCAACTCCCCTCCCCCTCCCCCCCCCCCCTCCCCCCCCCCCCGCCCCCTTCCTAACTATTCTATTTCATTTTTTTTAATTATTCCACCACCTCTACCTCCCCGACCCTACAGCTTATTCTTCACTTATAGATGAGGAGGCCTTGAAGAGAGAGAGAGAGAGAGAGAGATTTGACAGGGGTATTTGCTTCAGGCAAAATGCTGCAGATTTACCTCTGCATTACATTAGTTAGCCATTACATAGTCATGCTTAGCTGAACAGAGAGAGAGAGAGAGAAGAGAGAAGAGAGAGAGAGCGAGAGAGAGAGAGAGAGAGAGAGGGGGGGGGGGGGGGGGGGGGGGGGGGGGGGGGGGGGGGGGGGGGGGGGGGGGGCGGTAGCATTGCCAAATTGATTTACATGATAGGAATATCTTGTTACATGTTATAACCAAAGAGAGAGAGAGAGAGAGAGAAACACTTCGGGGAAATTCAAGTAAAGGAGTCCATGGTGCCACGCACGTATAAAACAAAACAGAATTGTGTACGAAGTGCTTGCTAAGCAATAGTGCTTAGCAATAGCATCGACCTCTTTGTCACATTACCCAGCACATACTACATACCATCGAATATAACCAAACTGACCCTTCACGACAAAAAACGCAAAACAAAGGACCTCAACACACAGCCAATCACAGATGTAACATCTAGAAGGCCTGACTGATCAAAGGAATTAGCCTTAAACTGAAAATTTTCAGTTTGTCCCTTGCCTGAAAATTCATGGCATTTATAGTTTTTTTTTAACATATTTCCACCTTCAACTGCTTATAATTTACCAGCATGGAAAAAACTGAGCCCTGAAATAAGGTTTCTCGCGATTCATTGGTCTCTGTAAGTACTGGGATTGCTATCAAAACAATTATAAATGCCTGTGACAATCGACCTTTACCCGGATGAGCGGCAACAAATATTAAACCTAAAAGCAGCGCAAAACATCTAACAAGAAAAAGGTACTTACTGAAAAATATTCATTTGTCCTTTTTTCCCAGTCATGGCTGCCTGAAAACTGCTCAAGATTTTCTCTCGGGGCCAATCAGAGACCTCCACCAAAGAACAGAAACCATTTCCATCGCCTCTCTCATTGGCTGGAACCTGGAAACTGGAACCTTTAAAGGCCAG
>NC_087205.1:97817329-97870246 GCF_015104395.2 Macrobrachium nipponense | reverse complement strand
TGTAAATGGCGTGAATACGAAGTGCTAAAATTTACAGAGAGAAATATTTAATTTACTGACTGAGTGGGTAGGTAGTAAAAACGCCCAGGGATTTATTTCTTTTGGTTAGTGTTGTTAAAAAAAATTGCTCCACACTGCATGTAGTTAACCAGACATGATTGTAAAGATCATTAGGCCTATGTTTGCCACAACTCGCAGGTCAGAGGAATGATATACTATAAGATCATTGGTTGCTTCCCAAACTGAGGTGTTACTGGGAACGTATATAATAGATGTGTAGAGTGACACTGAAGTGTTTTGAATTCAGTTATATTCCATAGTACTAAATATAGAAAGAAGACAAACTTGGTTGAATCACAGATGACATCAATTGATACTAGTTTTTCAGTGGAAGTGAATAATTATATTGACGGAGGAACTCAGGGTAATCATTGATTGTGAGAAATTGTCCATAAAACCTTTTAATTAAGCAGGAATTTCTGACAAAGTTCCTCGAAATTTTTCGTTCAGTTTGTTGAGATTCCAGAACTGGATCAAAGTCATATATTTCAAAAGGCAGTTAGATGGTTGATAGGTTAATCGTGCAGCAGCATTTCACGTTTCAGATGTACTTGTGCACCAGAGGGCTAAAGTTTTCCCAATGTTTCTTCATCATTGTAACTTCTAAGTCAGTCCCGCACTGTCCCTGATGAGTAAAGATTCCCGTTTTCTTTCAGGTTCATGACGGGATGGTCACTTTGTGTAAAAAGTAATAAGTCAAAACTGGAGATACTATTAAGCTTTCGGGAAAGTACGAAGTCTTGTAGAAAAATTTAACTTCTGTAAAAGGTAAGAACTTGATATGGTTAAACTAATTGAGGGTTTGAATTTAAATACTTTCGCATTTAAGTAATAATTTTGACTGCACAATGTAAGGGTCGCTGTGAATGTTAAAATGACTGCATTAGTAATTATTTAAACTATATTCCAAAGGTTCTTACTGTTTCAGAATAGTACTTGGACATTTTTGTGTAACCTAAACATGCAGAGTTTTTTAAAGTTGAATCCGATCCGAGTTACTGTATGTCATATTCAGCATTTTTATACTGAACAGGAAGTTTTGTATTTTTGAAGAATTGTTTGAAGGAAGATGTTTCATTTCAGGAATAGTGTACTCAATGTGAAAGCTTGATTAAATACGAATACTACTCGAGACATAGGTTAAACAACCACTCCAGGAACTGGAGAATTCTGGCCAGTTTTAAAGAACATTGGTTGTTGTTGCATTCTTCCGGAGATTTTCTACCAGCACTTGGAATTTCTCTCTCTTCTCAACGCTCTTTTGTCTAGTGTTGACAGATTTGATTAGGTATCCTTACAACTGATCTACTTTCATTACTTTTACTAGACTCTGTCCTTGAGGCAGAACTTGCTTTGCTTGTGTAACATATGCAGAGTGGGTCCTTTGGAAATTAAGCAGTTTATTATTTCCACTGAAAAAAGTAACTAGTTACCAATAATTACCATACAATAATTTTCTGGGTTAGTAATAAAACCAATAGTGTTGGTATCCTGTTAAGCGCATGGTATTTAGAGTAATTTTTTAATATACTAATTTTTTTTTTTTTATAAATTAGTGTCTTTAGGTATCATTGATTGTCATGCTTGGAAAAAAAATTGGCATGGGAAAAGGCAGTTTGCTCTAAAAACAGTATTTGAAATGGTATTACTTTAAAACAATATTTGAAACAAAATTCCATAACTTTTAGTTTGGCGAGAATGTGATATGAATATTTTTTTCATGATTGAAAATCTGTTTTCTCTCAACAGTGTTGGTGCAACTGTGAAACTGCTGTTTGATTGTTAAAAGGGCCTTTGACCTCAGTATAAGAAACTGCGAGCTGTAAGTATCACGTTTCAATGAGATGCAAGAAAAAACTTACGATTTTGATGTACTATTTCTTTAATATCGGGTACTATTCCTGCCTAACCAGCAAAGTCAGTTTTGATTACTTATTCCTTTAACTTTAATATCTCTCGAAGGCTTTAGTTTATGTTGACCTTAGTTTTACGTAATGAAGAGTGCATCTATCATTAGTACCATTAAACACGAGTTGAGGAGATAGTTATAAGCATCCAGTTCAAGTACTAACATCCCATTTTAACTTTATAATGATTTAAGGGAGTTGGTCTTAATATCCATTAAGCCAAAATCATTCTAGACCATATGGAGAAACTGATTAGGAACCTGTACAAGAAACTATGGTTATCGTGTTAGAGATTTAAAAAAGAAATTCTATGGATTATTGCATTAACATTTAAATCTAGGCAGTGCGAGTAATACCTAGCCATATTGCTTTGGTCTCTAAGTTAAAAACTAAAAGTAATGTATGAAGTATGAAAAGTAGATATGGTAATTCTAAAAGCTAGTATAGGATTTAGTAGCTTCCCAAATTTCAGGCTTAGTTTAATTTGCCTTACCTTCATTTAATCACTAGCGTCACTGGTCGAGTAGTATAGGTCCTCGTGAACACAGCTGTGTAGAATGCAAGTGTTGGAATAAGGTAAAAAGCCTTATTACGGCCCTCTTGATAAGTGCAATGGAATAAAGTGCTTAACTAATTTTTAATATGTATGAATGGTGTCATTGTGGAAGATACAATTCCCTCCCTTCCCCATCATTATTAGAAATAAAAATCAGCTGACACCAAACACACACACACACACACATGGGGAGAGAGGGAGAGAGAGAGAGAGAAACAACCGGACGCAGATGACAAGTCACTTCCAGCTAGCAATACTGGTTAGTTTAGACGCTAGGTGATTTCAGCGTCTCAGGAATAAATAGATTTCGTCACCAACCTGTGACTAATATTCTTGCCTACTGACCAACCATCCTACTGTAAATATCCTGCCTGCTATAAAAACGATGTACTAGTATATACATCCCGTATCTCGATTCGGAAGCTTTTGTACTCGTATAGATGATCGCCAGTGTTCTGTCCACGCGTTACGGGAAATGAACCAAAGAAATCGGAAGTCTTTGTCCTTGGAAACTGCTATGATTATCATTCATAAAGTTTTTGTCATTAATTTTTAGTTACGCTATTAAAAATGTACAGACATAATTATCAGTAATGTTTCTAACATTCCATTAAATCAAATCATAGATAAATATATGGTTTCTGCAATGAATATCTTACGAATGGGGGTCCCAGTGGAGTAATTACCTCGTCGAGGTATACCCATTTTGAATGGTACCTATGCTGTTTGACGGAGCCATGAGCGCTAACGTCACTCTCTCTCTCTCTCTCTCTCTCTCTCTCTCTCTCTCTCTCTCCTCTCTCTCTCTCTCCATTACATTTCCACATTATATATTTGATACCTTCCCTTATGCTTTCACATACCAGAAGGATTTGCAAGTGAAGTCATGATGAAAGTAATCCTTAATAAGACTATTTCATTTTTGTTACGTCCGATAGAAACAAATTTGTACCGAATTGACTCTCTCTCTCTCTCTCTCTCTCTCTCTCATTGGTACTTTGGTAAATTAGCATCATTTCGAGGCAGTTTCAGCTGTTGTCATTGTTTGCAAATGGATACGAATAGATGATCACTGAGTTATGCACATATTATTGTATAATATCATAAGCTGCTATCACATTCGTAATAGATATAGTGGTAGAGAATATAGTTGTTATTAATAATCATTATTATCTTGTTCTTCGTTTTAGGTTATACCTAAGGTTATAACAACAGAGACACCAGGTTTGCGGTACTTTTTCCAAAAATGTCTATCCCTGAAACACGATGTTTGCCAAAAGGTAAATCGATTGGCTTTCTGTCGTATTGCTATGTGCTGTTTTTGAAAGGTGTACGATATACTCCATATATATACCTAGACCTAGAGTCAAAGAAGCGTTTATAGATTTGTGTATTACATATTCATATTATAATTGTGTGAATGCATGCATACGTACATACACTATAGTAGATTCACATCAACTGTCCGTTTGATGTCTAGGCCAGTCCCTTACAATGCACCTGATTGGCTGTTGATAAGCTAGTCACAGGGCTGGAAACTCTCCTCAGTCACTCTCGAGAGTTCACATAGGCAGGATGTATGTTCCACCTCTCCTGAGGGATACTTTTGAATTACGTATCTCTAAAAGAGAGGTGGAACATACATCTGATTATGCGAACTCTCGAGAGAGACTGAGATTTCCAGGTCTGTGGGGGGGGGCGAATGGCTTATCAACAGCAGCCAATCAGGAACGTCGTAAGGGACGGGCCTAGACATCGAATGCACGGTTGAGGTGAAACTACTATAGTAGATCTTCTGTGTCATAGCCTCTTGATCCCACACACCCTCAGTTTTCCTTACATTTCTGCAAAGTTTTCACATACACATTTGTAGTTTTCCTGGATCTTGTTACTCATGTGAATCTCTGGTGATTTCCAGTGGAATTGATTTTTTTTTCTTATTTTTCTTCTCCTTTCATCGTTCTGCATTGTGGCTGTTAGTTGCCACACATTTATAACTGATTTAAAGGATTGATTTTCTGTATTCACGGCTTGTTTCCTGCATAGACTTTTTTTCGCAGGTTCTCTTACTTCTGTTTCAAACATGGCTGTCAACTTCTTTGGTTTTTCCTATTTCAGTTTCTGATTCTTTTAAGAGAAAACAAACCATTTTCGCCCCAGTGATAGTATTGAGGTAGTTTCCACTTTTAAGTCGAACGACGCATACATAACATTTTGTGTCATTCATTTTAGCCAGGTGTCTGATCCATGAATATTGGATCAATACCTTTGGTCCATTTCCCCCAACTTGTGTAGTTCGAAACTGTAAAGGAGTTTCATTCTGTTCTGTTCAGAATATAGTATATTTTCCTTTGGATGAACCGAGATTTAATGAATTTACTTTGTTTTCGTGGATAAGAGCAAACGATTTTGAATCTCTCTCTCTTTCTCTCTCTCTCTACACGGCATTGTGCCTTTTAATCATCATTATCGTTATCATTATCACCGGGGGGTTGTTTTAAAACAAATCCCTTTTAGTCAGACGTGAGAAATTGAAGAATGAGTTCCCGTTTCACTATTATTTGGCATTGGACACCTGTCTGAAACACTAAATCTGGTCCAGGAATTCACCTGTATCCTTCGTCTAAGATATCTTTAGCTTTCCTGCAGGAATCAAGAGGATCACTCTCAAGGATTCCAAAACACATAACATACTTAGCAAGGCTCTCTCTCTCTCTCTCTCTCTCTCTCTCTCTCTCTCTCTCTCTCTCTCTCCTAAGTGCACCTAAGGTAAAGTCAGCAGACATGTCTTGAAACAGGTCACAGAGATTTGTACCTCCTGACGTCAACATGCAAGAGAGCCATGATATGAATTCATATCCAGAATTAATTTCATAAAAAGAGAGGCTATGAGGTGCTGAGATGACATTCATGACATGAATTCATATCCGAGTTTTTAGTTAAAAATTTTAAAAAGGAAGTTTGTAAGTGTTGAAATGACAGCCATACTTTGAAATCTAAAGTAAGTTCTTTGCTTTCCAGGTATATTTCAGAAGCTGGGATCACTCACTGGCAGACAGACAGCGCACAGGAATTGAAGCTCCAGCTCATCGGAGGAAGAAACGAAAAAAAATTGTTCTCGTTTAAAATTACAAGAATACCTTAATTATTTATTTATTTCTTTTTTGAAAAAGGTGATTATTGTTTAGTTGCTGTTAAATTGCTGTCCCATGATATTCCTCGTTCTGACTTTTAAATAACAGAATTAGTCAATTATTGTTGGCAATATTCAAGAGGATTTTTCTTTAGTCTGGTGGCCCTTGAATGTAAGGGCTTAGCTTTCATTGAAAAAGGGAAAACGAAAACACATCACTGTGGCCGTAAAGAAAATAACAATTATTGTCAAGGTAAAAAAAAAAGATACTCTGTAGAATGTATCAATTGTACATTGTATCGGGCTCATAGTACAGTGGATTTTGCCTTTCATTAATAAGTTTTCATTTTTTTTTTTTCAGGAAACTTAATGTGTACGACTATAGGTATTCTTTCATTTGGCAAAAAAGGTTAAATACTAATAAACCGCGTGAGTGTTGGCTGTAATATTACCTTAGGAGGCACTCTGTGTATCTCAATGTAATATTAGGATGATCGGGGGTGCAAATATTCCGTATTTGCTTTTGCCTGAACGCCTCCAGTGAGAGCCAACAATGGTGAAGCTATCGATGGTTAGCAACTGGTCAGACCTTCCACTGTTAGTTTCGCCAGTGCACCTCACGCCATGCTCTGTAAGCATTACTTTATTAGGTTTTTTGTGGCGTCCCTTCGACCCGTAGTTGTAACCCCTTTCATTCCTTTTACTGTACTCCGTTCATAATCTCTCTATTCCATCTTGTTTGTTTGTATATATGTATGTAAGTATGTATACATAAAAATAGCCTTCCTCTGCGTGAATGGTCCACTGTCACATGAACTGGAGAGGTCTTCAAACGAGAAAAGAAAACGGGATCATTCCCCTTTTTGTGTTACTTTGCTGCAATTTCCCGTTATTTTGATTAGACGTTCATTTGTTTTCCGTCACACGTCTATCTGTTCAACTTGGTTCGCTTGATTTGCTGTGCTTGGTGAATTAATCAAACATTTAGCACCTTTCTTACCTTTCCGAATTACTGTATGTTAGCATTCTCTTTCTAGAATGTGTTTCAGTCATTTGATAAACCTGGTATTTATTTGACTTCAATCTGTAACTATGCTTGGGTTTTTAACTTTTGATATGTTCGGGAACTTCATAAGTTCAAGCGAAGATGCAGTGCATAATGTAATTCAACTTATATTGTAATATTTCACTTGAATTGTTATCTATTTATTAATTGGTTAATGTATTTTCTAGTAACTGATCATCTCTTTGCATATTTCCCTTTATCTTCTGTTACTTCTTTCGAATGAACACCATAGTATTCTTTGGAAGGGTGAATTTCAAGTCTGTGGCTCGTGTAAGTAGGGCCCATCTTCTGAATATAATGATAATAATGATGATGGGTAGATGACCATCTTTTATATATGTACTGTTAAAAGATATTGCTGCATCAGCCGAGTTGATTTTGTAGAGTTTTCTCTAACTTACTTATGATAGCTTTCTCTTGGGTACTACAGTTAACAAGTAAAGTTCCAATACCAGGCATAATAGGGATAGTGAAATATGATGAGTACGTAATGTGCATACAGTTTTGTAATTGCAAAACTAAAATATATTTAATGAAATAAACTGATAATGCCAACTTTAATTTAAGTTTTACAAGTAAACTCTATTGGCATTACTCTGTATTTCAATACCTACCCCCTATTAGTTCCTCGTTGTACGAGTGGTTTTTGTGCACGGCTACCAAACGGTGGGGCGAAGTTCGATCCTCGACTTCGGGCACAACGCGGAAGTAGAGGAATTTATTTCCTTAGGTTATAGAAATTAATTTCTCGATATAATGTGGGTCGGATCCCACAATAAGCTGTAGGTCCCGTTGCTAGATGACCAATTGGTTCCTAGCCACGTAAAAATATCTAATCATTGGGCCAGCCCTAGGAAAGTTGTTAATCAGCTCAGTGGTCTGGTTAAACTATTATGCCGGGAATTGGAAGGTTACTTGTTAACTGAGGTACCCAAGGGAAAGCTCTCATAGTAAGTAAGATAGAGAAAACACTACAAAATCAATATGGCTGATGCAGAAATATCCTTTAACAACAACAACAACAACAACAACAATATTACCCTTTACCCAGAGTTTGTTTTATTTTAAGCAGTATTTTGCATTGTTACCAATACACTAATGGGTAGTTTCTCTTCCGTCCCTCTCAGA
This sequence comes from Macrobrachium nipponense, assembly GCF_015104395.2. Taxonomy (NCBI): domain Eukaryota; kingdom Metazoa; phylum Arthropoda; class Malacostraca; order Decapoda; family Palaemonidae; genus Macrobrachium; species Macrobrachium nipponense. Next base: position 97,862,396 of record NC_087205.1, on the reverse strand, counting down.
GGTTTATTGTGCATCCTTTTTGCCAGGTTACTGTTAAGATATTCAATTATTGTTGTGATTTTTATCCTTCCTCTTCATCTTGCTGGTGTTGGTCAATATCTATAGTACCTTCTTTAGCTCTTGCCCAGTCGTGTTGGGAAGGGCGGTTAGTTTTTGTTAATCCTGCAGTTCATTGAAGACAAACCCTACTAATTTTTATAGCTGTAATAGATGGTTGGGTCTTTCATGCTCTCAACTGAGCGTTCAGGCATAAGTGAGGGTGAGAAGTTCGTTTCCCCTGAAACACAGACAGGATTAATTCGGTCCGGACTTTGTAAGGCTACAGTTGGTAAATGTATTCATATGTATGTATGCATACATATAGATAAATGTGTGTATATATATGGAGGTTTATTATATGTATACATATGTAACATAAATGTATATAGGTGCATGTATGTGTATATATATGAATATATAAATGCGTATCTATAGTACTGGTAATCTTCTTAGACACGAAGATATGTTATTCGATTGTATTCCACATTGGAAAGTGAAAAGTGATTTAGAAAATGTCCAACAGTTTCGTCCTCTGGTGGACCTCCTCTCGGAGCGTTTATTAAAGAAATAGAGAGAGAGAAAATAAGGCCTAAAATCTTGAACATATGAAGTACCGTTACCAGAAACTAGCAGTTTGAACTACCCCAAAAAAATGACAGTAAAATAATACAATAAAACAAGAATGCATGGTAGTTTTACAAATAGAAAATACCAAAATATCAAATAAGGTGTTATGTCCATTTGAAACAGCTTAACACTAAGTAGATATGAAGAAGCTTATATTATATGATAGTTATGGATAAAATTAATCATTTTGTACTGACGTCTCATGAGTTGTTAAAGAAAAGGCTCTAATTTATAGAAACCTGGCGAAAAAATTTAAAGTATTTTTCTTTGGTGTGAACAGTGCAAGCTTTGTCTATCAAATTCTATCAATAGAACCTGTGTTGTCAGATAAAATCTTTAGCCCGAGCCAGTCATTTGTTGAACTACACGTACTACTGTGAAAACACGTGGCATTACTTGTATTGCTTGTTCTTATATCTATGATTTAAAATGAGCTTTTTGAGTGCCTTCCTAGATTGTCCTATATAAAAACTATCGCACTTAATGATAGCTTATAAAGGTCTCTATTGTTTTCCAGACTATTACGAATTAAAGTTTTGCTGCTAAGATATGAAAAAGTTGTACTTAAGCCAAGTAACCGCAGGGGGTTGAGTATGGACTCTGTGGGTTGGTATGGGAAAGATATAAAACTCAGCTTTCTGTTTTTCATAAAAATCGGCTTTCTGTTTCTCTCCCCATATGAGTAAAATGAGGTCCTTTGGAGTACGAAGCTGTTGGTATATTTGAACAAAAACACTTTTCAATTTGCTATGTGAAATACAATTAAAAGAAGTGCATATATAATACACACATTTACATTTATATCACTTCATATTTATATATTACTTCTTTATTGTTTTATTTTAAGAGAAAAAGAAGGTTGTAATTACTATAATGTTAAAAATATTATAATGTGTTGAATCAAGTGAACCTCCTCGCTGTGAATCCAGATATTTGCATTCTGTAAGGTTTTAACAAGCTTACGAGCTAATGCTGATTAAAAAATTATTGTAAAAGCTAAGTCTTTCAATGGGGGAAATATATTGTCATTTCAGTGAGTAAAAGCTAAGTCTTCAATGGGAAATATATTGTCATCATGGTGATTCTCAGATATACAAATACATTGGTTCTCTGCAGTCTTGAAGTGTCACTCAATGAAAATTTATTCCGAGGTAATATTTTATTCTTGCTCTTCAGATCAAATATAAAATTGCATATCTGTGATATTGTACACAAAGAGAAATTAATGTGTTTTGGCCTCATTGCATTTGAAGTAGAGATGGATTTCCAAAGTATAGGAAGTGTTAGACATGGAGGGTGTATATCTGTGTGTGTGTGTTATTGCAAAAATCGTCATTTCAAATGGACCACAACCCAAGATCCCGTAGTCGGGCACTGCCATCAGTGCACATCAAGTGCACTTTGTGATTACTTAAGATTCTGTGGTAGCGTCCTTTCGGCCTGCAGCTTGCACCCCTTTCATTCATTTTTGTGTACCTCCGTTCATAGTCTCTTACTGTACACCTTTTTTAACAATTTGTCATAGTGCAACTGCCCAAAGGTTTCCTTCCTGTTACACTTCTAAAGCCTTTTATTCTCAATTGAGCTTTCAGCGCTTATTGACCTCATAGATCCCATCTCTTGACTTTTGGCCTAAATCTTAAATACGGCACCAGAAGGAAGGATTGCTAGGTGCCATACTTTCATCTTTGCCGTCTTCAATTGTGTATTTTGGTGAGATTTAGAATTTGTGGTAACTTCTGTGTTTAGAAATATTTGTGTAACTTCAGATTTGATGTTTGTTTCCCAATTTTCAGAATAGGTTTTGTTCTACGTAAAACCCTGTGCTGAAAGTTAATTTTAATATGGAATCATTAGGGATCCTAATCTTAGGATGGCAGGTGTTCCCTTTTGATTTTTTTATTGAACCTTCTCCTCTGCCATCAGCCTTGTTTGTTCATTCTCTCTCTCTCTCTCTCTCTCTCTCTCTCTCTCTCTCTCTCTCTCTCTCTCTCATGAACTAGATTTTTGCATTAAAGGATACATGATTTAATATTGCCAGTGCTCTCTCTCTCTCTCTCTCTCTCTCTCTCTCTCTCTCTCATGAACTAGGCTTTGGCGTAGGACCATTGAAGAATTCATAAAGTTATCTTGTGGGTGGCCTGGGTGTCAATGATCAGTTCAGTTTTTTTTAACCTGTATTTCATCATCAATATGAAAAACATAGCATCCTCATCTCATCATCCTATTCAGTTTATGTATGGTAGGTTTCTGCTGTACGGGTTTAAATGGGTATGAAGCTCTTTCCAAGCTCGTTTTCAGTCTGAATTCCCACCTGTTCCCGGCATTCACATGTGCTTTCCTTCATCCAGCTATTTTGTCATTTCCGAGTCTACTAATTTGTGGGTCTTTGTGAGGGTAATAAGGCAACCAAAAGCCTTTCTTGCAAAAAATATTTTTTCAGCTTCCTTCGATTCGTGCTTTTATTGCCTTTTCACACAGCATCATCAGTGCCACTTTCCTGACAAGATATTTTCTCCTCGTCCTCTTTCATTCACCCATAAACTTTGTTATACTGACACTGATTTGATTCATCTCCATTATACTTCAATATCCTGGTCTCCTCCTCCTCTGTCTGTCTCTGCTGTGAAGACCAGGTCCTGTCCATATAGCAGCTCCCAGATGCCTTCATGTTTTTTTATTCCTTTGTAGCATCTCCCAAGACTATGATTTCAAATGAACACCATATTCTGTTGCTTGAATTTCAAGTGAATGGTGCGCTTAATTCAATATAAATAGGGTTCACCATCTGAGTAATAATTAATAATATTATAATCTTCCCTAAAGCTTCTCTGTTATTCTATATGCGCTCTACCTGTACAGAGAGTCTAGTACCCTTTGGTTTTCTTAATATACCGTCAGATACCCTTGGCTTCATGACCGAAAATGTTAAAGTTCCCTTTTTGCTTGGTACTTACATGTAGATGCCCTTGTATAAAGATGGTCTATTGTTGATTTTCCTGATGTAAAACAAAACTGACAATTATATCTGGAGTCTTCCCAACACGAGGGTGTGGGGGCGCATTTCATATAGTTACAAAAATGTCTGTAATGGGGACCTTCTGTTTTTGCTTGGTACCTTCATGTAATCTCTCTCCATGAAGATTGTCTGCTGTTGGTTTTCCTTTTACAGAACGAGACTTTCCATTCTACCTGAAGCCCTTTCTTGCACTAGGGGTCCAGTTCAAATAAAGAGTTAGAAGAATGATTGTAATGGGGAATTGAAGTTATCCCTGCAGTAACAAAACTTAAATTGTATAAATACCATGGATAACACTTCCTTAGGTTAGTTTTGTTTTGACCAAATATTTAAAGCTACTGAACGTTATGTTGATACAAAGTAAAGTGCGTGATTGGCCAAAATGCTCGATATAATTGTACGATGTGCCCTTTATATACTAAAGTTAATATTTACTCTAGTGAATGTATAATTACATTTCATTAAATAACTGCCTATTTTCTGAGGAATTTATGAAAAGTACGAGAAAGAGATTGGAATGTTTCGTGTCAAGTTCATTGTTATGATTCGTTTTAACGAGCTTCATTAAAAAAAATATATGTATGTGTTTTTTATAAAATATTTCTCTCTCTTTTTCTCTCTCTCTCTCTCTCTCTCTCTCTCTCTCTCTCTCTCTCATAATATTTCATTGTAGTGTGGTAAAATTCTCTAATTCTCTCTCGCACTCTCTCGTGTAACATTTAATTGTAGCGTGGAAAAGTTTCTCTCTCTCTCTCCTCTCGTCTCTCTCTCTCTCTCTCTCTCTCTCTCTCAAACATTTCATTGTATCATGGTAGAATTCTCTTTCTCTCTCTCTCTCTCTCTCTCTCACATTTCAAGGTAGCATGGCAAAATTCTCTTTCGAAACATTTCATTGTAGCATAGTAAAAATCTCTCTCTCTCTCTCTCTCTCTCCTCTCTCTCTCCTCTCTCTCTCTCTCTCTCATACCTTACTTATATACATAAAAGAATATTAAGGACTATCCATAAAAACTGAGATATCGAATATTATCGATATGAGGTATTAGAGAAAAAGACTAAGATTAAAAGTACTAAATGAACCATCAAAGAACTGCCCCTGTAGAAGGGCATGAATGGATATATTTCGTGACGTCACAGGTGTGGACGTCATTATTCCGTTCCCTAAAGCCATATATAGTAAGGCTGTGACGTCCATCGATGAACTGCCCGTAGAAGGAATGGATATATTTTGATGACTTCACATGTGACGTCATTATTCCGTTCCCTAAAGCAGTATAGTAATCAGGGTGTGACGTCATACGTTTAGTGTATTAAAACTAAGTTAATAAATGACGTCATTAAAGAACTGCCCCATGTAGGCATCAATATATTTTTAATGTCATATGTGACGTCATTATACCGTTCCTAAAGCCACGTAGTAGTGACGTCATTCTTTTTCTTTAGGGAAAGTACTAAATGACGTCATCAAAGCACTGTTCACGTAAAAGGGTATGAATGAGTGATGACGTCACAGTTGACGTCATCAAGCTGCTCATGTAGGGCATGAATGAGTGGTGACGTCATTGTTCCCAAAAGACTGTAATCGAGGTTTTAAACGTCATAGTTGGCTTTAATATATTTGTAATATGCAATCTGTATATTAAAAGAAAATAAAAACCACTAGATAATCGGACAGTCTTTTATTTAAATCCAAGAAATAATTTCACCGGGAGGGTAGAAGAGGTCAATCTTGAAAATTAAAAAAATGAAATTGTGTTTCTTTCCCCTTGAAGCCAGCATAGCAATGCCCCGAAGGGAGGAATGCCACAGCAGGGGGTATACAGCCAGTCTGTTACCAGCTGTTTGAAGCCGACCCAAAGGGCTTCAATTTTCTAAGCTGGCAGCTGATTAGCCGAGATGGGAAAAATTCTTATAGATGCTTCCCCTGTGCTTTCCCAAATGTCTTTCAGTTTTCTATGTTACTAGTGAGGATTCTTAGACCCATTTCAAATGTCAAAAGAAAACGTAAGGATTCTTCCATGATGGGCGTGGTCAAGTTACTACTGAGACAAGCCTTGGCTTACGTTCACTCTATGGCTATGGTTTTGTACTTGGGCAAATGCAACGCTTGCTTGACATGTAGTGTCATAATGAAACATGGCATGTTAAAACCGTAGAATATTGTCTCACAGCATAATGGCCAAAATATTACTCCTAAAGTCCAGTTTTTCTGTGGATAACTTATAACAAATCTACTGGTTGTATATATACACTGACATTCTGCTTCCCGTTTTCATTGAATTTCGAAGTCTAGTGTTTCTCAAGTCTTCTTACTAGAAAATGGGTTTTTAAATACTATTAATTGAACCCCAAAGAAAACAGGAACTACTATGACAAAACAGGATAACGACTATAAGTGTTTAGCTGATATTTTCAATATTGAAATGATCAGATTTTCCTTATACTTTTGATAATTTTACAAAACGGTAGCTCCACGTTTCTTAAGAAGGGCCTTTTTTTCAGAAATTAAATGGGCATAAACTTTTAATAGCATGAAACTAAAAAGTAAAAAAAAAATGCTGTAAAAAAATATCTCTCTTCAAAATCACGTTTGTTCATTTTCGTATTGTATCAATGTACTTACTTTACATTTTTAACGGAAAATTTTGCAGCTTAAGTTATTTCACTACAATTTTTAGGCTTAGCCTAACACACACCAAAATGCATATTCAGAACTAATTTCCTAATTTTTTTTTTTTCAGTTTACGTGATCATTTTATCTACAAGATTTAAAAAAATTGAATACTTATTTGTATTCTCAGATGTCTCTCTGAACAAGAAAATTACAGGAATTTCTAAATAAACCAAAGAAAATCTAAATTTTATTTTACTTCAAATTACAAGCCATCCTCCAGTTTTGTTATAACAAAAGCAATCAGTTTACGCCAAGACACACACAGTAATTCCGAAAGCAGATGGTGCCCGATGGCTTGAGCTTCACCCTGGCAGACGTACGTTAACCATATGCATTTCTTTAACTGAGCCATTCTTTGCACCATATTCTCTTCTTTTTCTTCTTTTTCATCACACACAAAGCAATTATCATGCTACACAATGCCTCACCCATGTGGGACAACATCACGGTAAGCCCGCCAGAATTTGCCCGTCAACCCCGGAGCACGCCGATCAGGCCCGCTCGTGTGGACAGGCCTTAAGACTAAAAATTCCAGGTCAACACAGACACTGTCTAAATCTTCAACACCAGTATCCCAAAACTAACTTTTTTTTTAATGTCTACACAATGTACCTTCCACAATCACTATCCTAATCCTGTACACCAACATTTTATGCTTACAAAACCGAGAAAATGAAGTACAACTCTCAACATTAACCAAACTTATTCTCGGCATTAGTTTAAAAACGCTAAACTTCGCTCTGTCTTGTATTCCAAACTGGAATAACACTTAGAAGCTAAGGGCATCACGAACAAGGGCATGATTAAACCATCGAGTGACATCCAGAAAGGAAAGTTTCACATCACTATAAAACACAGGAAATTGCTAACCCATATCATGGCCCAAGATCAAAGATCAGGTATACGAATCAACTGTAAAATCTGTTGACATTTTAGTGAACTTCTCAAAGGATCCATGACTCATGAGGGCCTGCTTAGTAATATTCTGGAGCAATGAAAAGGCTACAACAGTTATTATCTGAATGTTAGTATAACATTAAAATCAAGACAATATTATAAATTGCTATAACGCTTTTACTTATGCACCTCACATCAGGGATATGAACCTCCGGTTCTGAGAGCCAACACAAACCTCTGTAAACCTCACATCAGGGACTTGCTTCTCCAGTTCTGAGAGCCACCACAAAGCTCTGCAGGATCATGCATCTTTAGTTCTGAGAGACAGCATAAACCTCTGTAAATCTCACATCAAGGATATACATCTCTAGTTCTGAGAGCCAAAACAAAGCTCTGTAAACCTCACACCAGGGACATGCATCTCCAGTTCTGAGAGCCAGTACAAAACTGTAAACTTCACACCAGGGACATGCATCTCCAGTTCTGAGAGCCAGTACAAAACTGTAAACTTCACACCAGGGACATGCATCTCCAGTTCTGAGAGCCAGTACAAAACTGTAAACTTCACACCAGGGACATGCATCTCCAGTTCTGAGAGCCAGTACAAAACTGTAAACTTCACACCAGGGACATGCATCTCCAGTTCTGAGAACCAGCATAAAGCTCTGTAAACCCCACTTCACCCAGGTATATGCATCTCCAGTTTTGAGAGCCAGTACAATGCTCAGTAAACCTATACAACACACTGTATAAATACGTAATAAGGAAACCTGTCAGCACCTGAAGCAACTTATCCATAATAAACTGACGTAAAGATTTTAAAAATTTGCACTAATGTACGCTGCAGTTTCTATAAGGAAATGACGACCAGCTCCTTCAAGACATCTGACTCGGCTATATCTTAACCAAACATTTCATTGGAATGCTAGCTTAATAAATTAAACCACGTAAGAAAGATTACCAAAAAATGAGAAACAGCTTCCTCTTCCAGATTATTTACAAAGGAAAACATTTGTTCTAGACGTGTCTATGCCATTTCAAAGGCTCAAAATCTTTTCAGTATATCAGAGGCCACATTATTACACGTTAGCCGCGTTAAAACCCTGTTATATAGTTCGGTTTCTGTCCATTTAAGGCCAAATATTTTCATAAACATTCATGCAAGATTAACACACCCGCTTTGCCTGACTGCCTGACGAGTTATGAACTTTTGCAAGGTCTCTCACAGACTTCTAAAAACTGGCCATCGTGGGATTTAATCTTTCTTTATTTCAAGTACACGAATGAAATGTCAAGCCTAAGACGAGGAGGCATTTGAGCCCCCAGCTGGTACCACCTTTTGAAACGACGGCATGTGTCCGAAATATAATGAAGTTTTGTTGTATACGTGACCAAAAGGATAACTTTGAACTTTGCAAGTGTTCTGATAAACTTATTTTTTAAGTGTTGACATCTGGTAGGATATAAATAATATTCAGTACTTGAAAATAAATTCATGAAAAAATAAATTCTCTAAAACAGGGAAATGAAGTTCTGCAAGTTTAATCCAATTTTCCACAAGTAAAATCCTTCACGAAATCTCAAAGAAAACAGAAAACCGAATGTCAAAATGTCTGAAAACAGTAGATTTCTTACAAGTTATTCATAAAGAAAAAATTAAAATCATTATTGTTTTTTGGCCATTATACATCGTTTGGTACAAATTTCTACAGGCTTAACACACCATATCAAGACTCGACATGCTAAGCTAGCACTTGCATATGTAAGATGACAGTCATTTGAGTATTCGTAAGACAAGGATTGTCTCAATAGCAACCTTATTACGCCCATCTTGGACTCTCGGTACAGTAACATAATTCTTCGACATTTGAAATGGTTTAAGAGTCCTCGCTAGTGACATAGAAAACTGAAAGACATTTGGGAAAGCACAGGGAAAGTTTTATAAGAATTTTCCCACCTCGGTCAGTCAGCTGCCAGTTTAGAAAACTTAGAACCCTTTTGGGTCTGCTTCAAAGCTGTAACCGACTGACTGTATACCTCCTGCTGGGGGCATTACCCCCTCCGGGGCATTGCAATGCTGACCCCAAGGGAGTCCTTTATTTGTCAATTTTTCCAGTTTTCAAATTTACAAAGTTTATAAACATGAGGGCTTCTGTACTTCAACTTTACTTAATGACGAGCAAAAGTCTTTAACTTTTCAGGTTTATAGATTAATGTTTAATATTTACAGAACTGCTCTAGTTCTCACTTTGTACACAGTACTAAAAAAATAAAAGCAGTCTCCTTTCTCAAGTATTAACATAAGGCAGAACTCCTAACCAAACCATATAACAAAACATGTGCTCCTCCAAATTTACGACAAAACCTCTGGAATTAACTTCAGAATATTGTGACAAAATACAGTATCTTTATATCCCACGAATTACTTGAGTTTCATACCGTACCAATCTAAGATCCAAATGTCTATTATCAAGTACAAGTGAATACTCGTAAATTTGTAGATTACGTGTGTTCATATTAAGAATTCGAATGTGGAAATGGGTGGTTAAGAATGAGATATCTAATCACGGTGTCTGGAAGCAATGGCAGAAAATCCTTGGTGTGTAGTTCGTGTTCTTAGTAAGAATGTAAATGTGAAAATAGTAAGAGTGAGATACGTAATGGGTGTGTGTGAGAGTGTGTGTGTGTGGTGTGTGTGTGTGTGTGTGTGTGTGTGTGTGTGTGTGTGAGAGAGAGAGAGAGAGAGAGAGAGAGAGAGAGAGAGAGAGTGTGTGTGTGTTTAGAAAAGAAATTCAAATGTTCTTAGAACTCTCCAGTAGAAAATGATGCTTTTCAACCTGTGAGGGTATACAAGGCCACCTAGGAAAATTATATAATGATTCTTCAGAGAGCTTTGGGATGTCAAAAAAATTGTCTAGTGTTGCTTCACTAAAAGAGAGAGAGAGAGAGAGAGAGAGAGAGAGAGAATCCTTCTAGCAAAAGCATGAGGACTTCATCATAACATTGAAAAGTAGAAAAGCTCTTGCTTCACAAAGTGTTCAGGTGATCAAGATACCTCTCCAGTGAAAACAGAATGCCACCCTGGAGCCTGCAAGTTGTGTTGTAAATATAGGAGTAGTCTATTTAACAGTTAACAGGCGACTGGAGAAATGCCCTTGAATGTGTAGTGTGCGAATTTAAGTTCATATGAAGAGAGGTCTAGTCAGAATAGAATGAAAAGGTGAGAGGAAGTATAAGAACAATATCTTGGTTATTTATATTATTTTACAAATTTATCCTGTTTCTGTAGCTAATAACTTTGCAAATTATATTGGCACTTACGTTGGCCACTGGGGAAAAATGCATAGCTATGAGTCTCCAAATTCAAAGTTTATCTAACCTAGACTGCAGTGTCCATATTGTGTACCATAGCTGGGGAAACATTGTACATTGATATCATTTTCTTGATTTTTTGCTGCGCTGAGAAATAACAAAGGTAATAATTACCTCTAAAGCTAAGATTTAGAACTGATAAAAAAGTTGAAATACAGAAGTCCTCGTAACAAATCAATACAATTTGGTATTACAATAATTTTCCCATTATTCAAACTTTAAATCAATACAGTTTGGTATAGCAGTAATTTTTTCATTTTCAATTATTTAAAATTTTAAAGTTGAATCTTTAACAACAACATTTAACTTTTAAATGATCAAATCACATAAATCTAAAAAAAATCTCCATACGTTAAGACACTGTAGCACATGTTTTTCTAAAATCTACAAAAACCTATCATACGAAAACAATAAGCACAAATTACTCAAACTACTCATGTTAAAGCCAAAGGAAAGCAAAGATATACCCAATGCTTCAGTTCCTAAGCTGAAACACAACTTTCTGGCAATATTTCACTTTTGACAACTGTTCGAAATTCTATGGTGCCTGAAATGCCTCTTAGTAATTTATGTGCCTACTGTGATATGGCCTCATTGTGAGTCATTCTTACGGAATGTCTAATACTTGCAACCATAATCCTAAGTAATGATATCAAACAACCCAAACAGTTAATATTCTAATTCCCGATAGTCCACAAAAGAAATGAAAATATTATTTTGTCTGATCCCAAGATGATTTCAATCTTCCCAAAAGTCTATCAATCAATGTAACATTTAGACGAATAAATGTATATTAGTACATATACCAAAAACATTCTACTGAAACACTTGAAGTGGAGCACATATTCGAAGAGAGAGACCCCTGTTAACAATGCCTAACCTTATTGAACGTAACTCTTTGAGAGTTCGAGTTTGCTTACTGTGCATTCACCTAGAATGGAGTTTCATGAGAATCCCAATTATGCTCAAATAACACATGCAATTTAAATTAATATATTACTGTTAATAAGTAATTTCAAATTCTCTTTAAAGTAATGCTTGGAAGTTTGAGTTGACTTATCAAATCATTCATCTGCATTACATTTGACAATAATGCTGCTCTGAAAGCAGCACCACATGCAACAGTGTCTTGAAATATGCCATGATAATGATGTTCTTGATAAGATACTCAACAGTAGTTACAGTATTAACCTATAACTGATGTATGCTTACTGTTAAGCAAGAAGCATAGTTGTCATGGCATGGTTTGTACAAAAATCAGTGATTCGTTGAATCACTTGAAAAGAATAAGTTCTTTATGCCCTAACAACAAACGTTTAAAGCTTCAGGTTGGATACCTCTCCTGTATTAAAAAAAAGTCATAACCTAAAAGTTAAAGTACAAGTACCAGTGGTTACATAATACTGCAATAAGCAAGACCTCAACACAATTACAGAATTAATTCCAAAGGAACTCTTGATATCAATCAACAAAGAGACAAGCTATGGATTAAAGCTACGAGGAAAAACATATAAAAAAAGCTTAATTCCATGTCCCACTATAAAAGCAACTAGTTGAAGAATATCTATTAGATTTACTAAAGATAAATAACAGAAAAAATACGCATTTCAGTATAAAATATTACCCAATTTATAAGTTAAATACCTCATGGCTCTACTACCTGTTGTCAAGATGATGTTCCGTAAATCAGCGAAACCTCGTATTCCTTCAACTGATGAACTTCATGCTACTTATTCATTTTATGAATGAACTGAAAATAAAAGCTTAACCTGCTATTAATCTCACGTGACCTTCGTATCCGGGCAAGTATGGATTGAACAATGACCTACTGGACACTGCAAATCAAAACTGAAAGTTGATGAACAAATTATCCTTAACCATACGTGATTTTCGGTATGAAATAGTGAAAATGTAGCCATGACTATCTAATAGTTGATATTACGTTATGATGGAACTGACGTTTATCTGATATTAAATCAAAATTATGTACTTGAATATTACGTACCGTGTTATGTACTAAGCTACAGTAATTGGCAGCTGATGTTAACACTGCTTAGAAATTCAAGCGAAGGCTTTATATTTCAAGTCATATCTGTATCAAACTTATAAGACATCTAAATAAAATATATGCTATGTATACTGAAACAAAGTGATTTTTTATCCCTAATATTGAACTTGGGGATCTTCTGCAAATAATAATGTATCCTGAAAAAGGCCAGGTAGCTGATACCGAATAATAAAATTAAATCAAGCTACTTATGTTTGATAAGAAACTAATATGATATTCAAAGCAAAACAAAGCTGTGTGTCCTGAAACCTACAGAATATTACTGATAGCTAATAGTAATTTTAAAATTGGCAAGAACTGAAATAGAGCTATCTTGAAATACACTGTAATCTTTAGATTATGAATCTTATGTAGAAAGGACCATGAATTATGTTGTATGCTGAGGTACCACATAACTAATGTTACATTGGTAGGAAATTCAACGTCACAATAAACATGCCAAAACAATGATCTGCCTAACAGCTGATAGATAAATTCAAATGGAGAATACCTACGAAAAATAATGAATGAACTAACAGCAGATATTAGAGTGATAAGTAAACCTTAGCAAGCCAACTACGGATCCTGAAAACATGCTGAACATGAACTTATAAAAATCTAGGTAAATGCTTAAGAGTTAAGATTGAGATGATTTGACCTTTAGGTATAATAAGTCTATACATCATGAAGAAAGCTAAGCTACCTGATATGTGTACATTAAACTTAGAAGAAATTAACGTGGAAAATATATCCTGAAATATTAAACAAGTAGCAGGTTTCAATAATAAAACATCTCCTGGACAACAGTGAACTGCCTCTTATGAAAAAAAAAAAAAACAAAAAAAAAAAAAAAAAAAAACTTCTGAAGATGATACTACTTAGAAATTAAAAGCAGCAAAGCTGAGCTCGACTCGACCCTGATAAAACAACACAAGCTCGTGACTATAAATTTTACAGCACTAGCATAGTTTAAGGAGTAATTTTTTTTCTTTTGTGCTGTGCGATCCTGTCTTGTAGGTCCTCATTTATTTATATGATTTTTTTAACAAATTGTCTCTCACTCGACTTTTTTTCTTCATAGGAGAGTTCTTCGATGTTCATACTCTGTTCTTGTTCCTTTTTCAGCAGCAGATATTTGGAGACTCTCCTTCCAATAATTTCTACAAGTTTGTAGTATTTCTGATTTGTAGAAATTCCGTGGAGTTGTGTTATGATCTCTTGCCTGCTTTAGACACCATCAGAATACTTCAAAGAATTTGTTTCACACAGATGCCCTTAGCAATGAGCCTGCAAAGAAAACAAATCTCTGTAGAAAGCAAAACTTATTTGAATATGAAATGAAAATGTTTAAACCTTTCCCTAATGAGTTCAATAAGATACAGTTTTGTATAAGATATGGTTCCCATACGTACTTCCTTGACTTCAATGCAGTGTAGTGTGGAAAGTGACACCAGTTAAAACAGGGATATCTGTACAAACTATATCGTAAAATTAATAAACTTAATGTCAGATAAACGTTCTACTATAACACGACGCAAAAGGCGGCCTGAAAGTCATCTGTAAGAGATCGCCTCTGTAGTGCTACAAAGTATAGGTAAACAACTCCTTTTGCAACGCGGCATACCTTTTGAAATGTAGTGTTGTTTAACGCTTCAGATTTTTGCCACACTACTAAAGGTATAATCAGTCGTGGTTCTTTATACAATTACCGTATTTCAATGAGTCATTAAAATGAAATTGACAAGCAGGTCCTTCCAGGTCATCTAAAGCTTTCTACTACTATATATAGTTTAAATAACAAAATCAAACAGGCATACTACGTACTGTGGGATTTACTATCCCAAATCGCCGTATTGTTATGTTAAACGAAAATGTTACTTCGAAAGTCAGTAGATTGAAAAAGTCTGAGAAATAATTTAGATGCCTAAGAATTGTATAAATAACAGTAAACACAGGCTTTTGGGGGTTGGGCCAAACAAAACTGGTTATTGCATTAATTTTTTTCTAAATTAGTCATTAGACCATTAAAGGAAATCTGCAACTTTATATTTGTGTTCGTGAAATCTGAGAAAATCAGCATTTGGCTGAATTCATGAAAAGTAGCTTATATTATTTCCATCTATCCATGAAGGCTTGGAGGTCTTATGCAAACAGATGTATGTGCATAATTATATGCAATCTCTAAGTTTTATAATAGACATTGTACTCCATTTGCTAAAAAACCAGACGAGTGAAAAAAATAATTATAGTATTAGTTTGTATACCGATATTTTCTGATACATTAAGCCATATGCTTTTTGGCATTAGTGGGGTAAAAAAAACAAGTAATACGCCCTACCTTACCATTCCGGAATAATTTATATTGGCGTTGAAAGGTTAAACTTGAAGCTGTTTCGTCGTGGACTAGAAGTGACCTTGCAGTCACCCACAAAATGCCAAGAGACCTGAAAAGCAGAGATTCATTACAAGTCCAGTCTTTGTTAAATTTAACAAAGGTATTAGCAAAGTACTAGAGCATTTTGAGGCTGAAAACATCGAAAAAATAACCCATCAAGTCTGTGCAAATGAATTGAGAGACTTGGACCCCAGGTACTGTGGATAGCTCCAGTTTTTTAGCATTACCACACAGTAAGTTCCATTAATCAAACTGGAAAGAAAACTTCAGTTCCCTTCTCATCCCAAGCAACACTGGACATCTCCAGTTCCTTCCTCCCCTTCATAAGCCACCCATAAAAGTTTCACTTCTTCCTACCCTTCCTAAAGCGTTCTAGGAAATTCAACTTTCTTCCTCCCCTACCTAAACAACTCAGGAGGCGAATTTTCGATCCTTCCTTCCTTCCTATACAGTTAAAAGGGTCCTTGAACCTCTCTAGAACTCAACTCTGTTACATATCTTAGGCAAAGAGTGCTGCGATGCTTTTCTTGCATACGAGACGCTGGGATGTCTTTTTAGCAACTATGGTCAACCTCTGGTTTATCAGGGTAACGAATGACACACCACTTTGACCAGCATTCAATTGTTACCTCAGTAAACCAGTGGACCTCCTATTAAGTCCACATTACAGCGGAGTAGTACCTCGTTATGTTGTTATATTGTGGACAAATAAGCTAAGAAGGCTCCGTAGGGCTTTAAACAAATTTTCGATTTTTTTTTTTTTTTTTTTTTTTTTTTTTTTTTTTTTTTTATTACTGGCCATCTTCGCCTCGCCAGTACTGACACTTACTCAGTCACTCACTAGTAGTTAAAACCTTCAGAAAAGCGCTCTCTCTCTCTCTCTCTCTCTCTCTCTCTCTCTCTCTCTCTCTCTCACCTTCCAACTTTTCACTTCACGACCATGTTTTCAGTTTTTCACACCATTATTTTTAACTTATTGTAATCACGAGAATTTTTTCATTTCAAATCATCTATTGTTACATACGGTGAGCAAGAGCCCGTGTTGGCGTAATTCCAGCTCAGACCAAAAACATGTCAGACTTGTAGGCTGAATAAATATCAGACAAACCTGGCATTTAATATACATAAATCAAGTTTATGAATTGAATGAGGTTTATAAGAATGTAATTCTGTGCAAATGTTAGTCGACTATCTTACAGACAATACACCATTTTTATACAGACTTTATACTTAAGTTTCTCTGACTTCAATTGTGTTTTTATAATCTAAAGTGGTATATCTAGTAAAATATTTAGAACTCAATCCATCAAATTTTATTAACCTATCTTTGTCTTCAAATTTCTTAGTTTTAAAATAAGCTCTCTCTCTCTCTCTCTCTCTCTCTCTCTCTCTCTCTCTCTCTCCTCTCTCTCATTAACACACACACACACTTGAATTATCGACAGATTAATGGGTCATGTTGAATTATTCGACCAGATAAACGAATAACTTACCGATTCCTGCCACGTATGAGGGTTTGAGCAGTTATCCTATACTGGTTCGTAGTCCCTGGTTCTTGGTCCACTGTTCCTGATTCTGGTCCATGGTCCCTGGTTATTGGTTCCATGGTCACTTGTTCTGTTCCTGGTCCATGGTTCGTGGTTCCTGTTTCCTGGTTCTTAGTCCATGGCTTGTTGTCGGTGGTTCTGTTAATGGTTCGTCCACTTGTTCCTGTTCCTGGTTCATGTTCGTGGTCCATGGTTCGTGGTTCCTGTTTCCTGGTCTTTGTTTCATGATTCTGGTCCATGGTTCCTGATCCTGGTTCTTCTTGGTCCATGATCAATGGTTTCCTGAATTTCGGTCCCTAGTTGGTGGTTCCTGTTTCCTGGTCCATAGTCTCTGGTTCCTGTTTCCTGGTCCATGGTTTGTGGTTCCTAATCCTGCTCCCTGGTTCTTGACTCCTGGTACCAATTGTCCTCGTTTCGGTCCGGTTCCGGTTCTTATTTCTCGGCTCCTAGTTCCTAGTTATTGTTTTTTGGTTCTCCTGTTTCTGATCCTTGTTTCGGTTCTGGTCTATGGTTCCTGGTTCCTACAGGAGTTTCGATACTTCTATGAAGTCGTTTTGATACAATCCAAGTTTTCAGTTAAGCACAAAAAACCCAAATTTGATAGATTAGGATTTCAAGCAAAGTCTTGTCTGTAAAGAAATCACATTAATACCATTACAAATAATCCAATAATCTATCAGAAACACTTCAATATAAATGTTCACATATGGATGAGTCGCCATAATGATATAATTCAAGTTATACAGTCATGGGTCATTGAAAATTATTTATGTTGCATAAAAAGGGACTGGGCTATTATTGACAATCATCAGAGCATTACTGGTTTCAAAATGTCTTCTTTCATGACAAAACAGGAAAATGGTCTATCGTTCAGTAATGTCTACTGCAATTGACTATAATCATTATTATTACAGTTTCTGCAATTAAAACTCAGTCCTGAATGTATACCATAGTTCAGAATCTGTAAACAATTCATAGTCTGACAGAATGGCAAGCTGTCATTTCCTTCAAAAAATACTGCTGATATTTGTAATGTCAAGTGCGTCAAGATTCAGCAGCAATTATTTGAACTACTCAATGCCATTTGAGTGAAAATCTTGATATAGTCATTAACATTCTCAGTGGTTCTAAACCTTTTTAGACAATGCACCCTTTGACCATATGTCAGAATGTCATCCCCCCAAGCCCCCTTTTACCAAAATTAGCTGCCCAAAATAATATGCAACAAAATACGAACACAAACATACATGCCAGCGGAGAGAAGCCCGACGTGACCTCTCGGTGACCTCTCATTTTGTGTATCCTAGAGCCAGTTTAAGCCTGCCAATCTGTGGTCACAATTCCACCCCCCTGAAACTGAAATTCCCTCTCCTCCCCTAGGCGGAGGACCCCTTTCCCAATGGTTTTGAACCACTGCTTTAGATGGGCAATCGGCAGAGTAAGAGGAACGAGCAGTTTTGACAAAGTCAGATTCACTCCTTCTTGATAAAAGTCTCCCTTGCCAAGTCTGGCCGAAAAAATGTACAAACAATGACTTCATACGGGTTGGGTATTTGAGAAAATCAAGGTTTTTTAATGCTTCAATAACTATAGCTATTGCTATAAAATTCTGTCAGCAATCACATCATCCTCCATCCCTTATTTTTAAGCGTTGTTCCAGTTAAAACAAACCATGTTAGTGTGTTCTCTTTCCAGACAAATTTCAAAATATTTCTCAATGTAGTGGAAACTAACATAACTGTATTTCTTCTTAAAACGTGAAATATCGCACTATAGCTATTCACCATCTAATAACAATCTTATGATATATTTATCTCGATTCAGCTCTGGTGTATTTACCAAAATTGAGCGGAACGCCCGTCAAGATATACTCTGATATATGCGAGAGATTCGATGGAGGATGCCACGTCCTCCAGAAGGAGGTTTCTTTAATCAATTTATTTTCTATGGCAAAACCCTATAAATGCCGCAATGGTCTAGTGACTTTTTACAGCAAATACATTTCATGACCTGGGCACAGCCATATGCTCGTAGTTCTTGTTTAAAATTCCATTTAGATTTAAGTCACAGAATATTCCCCTTTAACTGCTGTCAAAAAAGAGTTACTTCCTGACTGAATACGAACAATACTGTCAGAGCATAAATCCCAGTTATGCAGTCACAGAATGTATCCCAGTTTTGCAGTCAATCATGAAATTTCCAACACGTAATTCTGCAAGGTAATATGGTCGCTACTTCAAACCAAACTTGTTCGGGAACACACACAAGCACAACTATTTTGCTTATTTTCAGCGTTCTCAGTTAGCAACCCAACCATGCAGGCTTAACGTTGATTGCTTGTTAATATAGTAATGCTTTGCTTAAAGCACATGATATTCGTATATGTAATGCATACATTATGTTAATACAGATATTTTCTATATCTGTAAATAAACCCATGACCCAAGGGGTCATTGGCGAGTTAGGAGAGTGATCAATAATAGCCAAACAGGACGTAAAAGCTAGACCATGCCATGCAATGCTTGCAGTGGCCTGGTTTGCATTTATCTGTATCAACAATTGTCATCTTGTAAACAGGTCACAGCATCTTCCATGGGAA
This sequence comes from Macrobrachium nipponense, assembly GCF_015104395.2. Lineage (NCBI taxonomy): Eukaryota > Metazoa > Arthropoda > Malacostraca > Decapoda > Palaemonidae > Macrobrachium > Macrobrachium nipponense. The sequence continues at coordinate 97,843,180 of NC_087205.1, read as the reverse complement.
GCTGGTGACCTATCACCTGTAAAGGAAACACATGACTTCCGAGTCATATGAACACGTATCTGTTATTTTTGTAATATGCTGAGATAGCTATTGTCAGCTATCGATGCGACTCTCTTGTAAAGTTAGTTCTATCCCAATTCTCCAACAGAGCGGCCATCTAACCAACCTTTCCTATACTCCTGTGATGGAGTTGAAATAAAGTTGTTAAGAAGTTAACTCAGGAAGTTTGAGTCATCTCCCGTATTCTGAACAGAAGAAACAAAATCTACTTGATGTCACTCAGACGAGAAAGGGAAAAGGAACCACAATGCTTGCGTATCACAGTCGCAAGAATAGACATACAACTGGTCGCCGTCCTATACCATTGTAAATGGTGGACCGCAGACAGTTATATATATACCGTCAACAAAACGGTGACACTCCTTTCAAACCGTCCTAAGTCATACTTTATAGCTTTTTTTTTCCTGGCAAACTGTTCGTACAAAAGTATTAGAGCTACTATTTTCTTAATTATTTCACGCCAAAGATGACAAAAAATAAAAATTACATTCACCCTTTATAGGTCACGAGTACCTCGGTAATAAGTATATAGGCAGATATCCAGTTGTTTATGAGGGCTTTCTTTTATATTACTTGAACACTTGGACACCAATTCTGCCATTACGAAAGGATATACAGAATTGATACAAAATTCCTTTGCTACCTGAAATACGATGTAAAATGACACCAAATAAGTCGAATTTTACGAATTTTGCACCGGAACCAAGCACTTCCGGTTACCTTTCCAGTCACTCGGGAACTACGGTGGTGAGCTTTGTAGCCTGTGGACTTATGTTAAATTATTTTGTTAATATACATGAGCAAATACAATGGAAATTTAAACTTATAAAAGACTACTTATTGTCTCAAAGCAATGTTTCAGATTTTGACGAATCGAAGTGTCCTTGGAAAGAGAGAGAGAGAGAGAGAGCTTTCCCAAGAATCCAATCCAACAAGAGAGAGAGAGAGAGAGAGATGAGAGAGAGAGAGAGAGTTTCTTATAGAGAGAGAGAGAGAGAGAGAGAGCTTTCCCAAGAATTCCAACACGAGAGACGAGAGAGACGAGAGAGAGAGAGAGAGAGCTTTCGTAGAATTCCAACCACGAGAGAGAGAGAGAGAGAGAGAGAGAGGACGAGAGAGAGAGAGAGAGAGAGAGAGAGCTTGCCGTTTAGAATTCCAACCACGAGAGAGAGATTAGAGAGAGCGAGAGAGAGAGAGAGATGAGAGAGAGAGAGAGAGAGAGACTTTCCGAGAATTCCAACGACGAGAGAGAGAGAGAGAGAGAGAGAAGAGAGGAGAGAGAGAGAGAGAGAAGTTTTTTTTCCGTAGAATTCCAACGACGAGAGAGAGAGAGAGAGAGAGAGAGAGAGAGAAGAGAGAGAGAGAGAGAGCTTTCGTAGAATTCACGAGAGAGAGAGAGAGAGAGAGAGAGACGAGAGAGAGAGAGAGAGAGAGCTGGTTTTTTCTTAGAAATCAGGTGGCGTGGCAGAGGCTTGGAGCTGTCAAACTTGCAAACAGCTGATTTAGGACAGATTGCAAAGCTTTCTCTTCGTTTCTGATAACAGTACAGAGATGTACGAATGCAAAAGGGGTGCGTTCAACATGCGCTCGCACGCACGTTTATACGTACGTGTGTAAATATCCCACACCTATCACCTAGCATCCATATATCAATCCGAGGAAAATCGGGGCAAAAATATAATATGGAATGTGTTGTTGTTATTACTGAGAAGATGAACTCTCTTAATGTGGAACAAGCCCAGAGATCCTATCCCCGGAGAAATTTAAATTCAAGCTTCCAAAGATTAAGTCCTTATGTGCTTTTGATGGCCATATTGATAAGCGTCTTAACATTACGACAAAAAGCTTTAATTAATCAATTATAAACTGTCCCGACCGAATTGTGAGTCATACCTTTCAATAATTTGAGGAATATAAGCCGGGTCTCACTAATCGCTATCGTCTGCCACTAAGTGGGCAAGCAATTCACCTGTGATCACGGTTGTTACCCGAATTCAAACAGTATATTGCAGATTCGTGATGTTCATTAAGGAGGTATTCGAGAAATGTAGAATAGAATGATTGATGAATTAAGTTACGAATTTAAGACGGCCGTAGATGTCCATCGTTGCCCAGAGTAAAAAATCCTTGACATTTCATTCTTCCGTATTATCTCGAATCCAGCTATGGGATTTCCCCCACTTGAATTTTAGTTTATTCTTAGATCATGATCAGTTTGTTTGGCCGGTTCCTATTTTATAAATAAGTTCACTTGTTTTGAAGTTTGTATTTTTGCTTTGTTAACGTTATTATATCGCAGCCACCAGGTTGAAAAAGGGACATGGGACAGATTTCCGAAATCTATCTCTATGGATCATTATGATTATACATTTACCATACGTAACTGTGGATTTGTTTCTTCGTAATAATTTTTTTAACAGCATTAAAACTTATCATACTTTTCAATCTGAGAAAATTTAGAGCACAATAAATCTAGATAGTCAGATCCTTGCCACATTACCAGAGATCGAAAAGGGCTGTCTGCTGTTCTGTGGTGGGTCTTTGTTGATGTAAAGGGGGCCAGTTATCCACATCAGGTCACGTACTCTCTCCCTCCCTCCCTCCCAAGCCCAACAGCCCTCCTCCACTTCAGTACCTTGCTACACTTACGAAAAATGTTCTACTATGGACCCCAAAACCCCACAAATTAAAAAAACGTTCAAGAGCTTCAGAATTTTTTGAGAAATTTAGAAAGTTAATTTTTGAAAAAAATAGGACAAAGTAAAATTTTTGAGAATTTACACAGTGGGCCGTCAGCTCCAAAGGGTTTCCAATCTACAAAGTATTTTGAAAACTGCAAAAATTCTAGATTCCGTGACCACAAAAAACTCCATCGAAGGACATTTTCACGCTAGCCAATGGTTAACCAAGCATATTAAAGCCTACAGCAGCAACAATATTGTCTAAAAAAATGTTAGATAAGACTAACCTGAAATGCCGCCTTCTTTACCAAAGTCATTTTCTTTTATCGTGAACATTTGTTTACAAAAAACGTCCACTTCTAAAGACATCCACTACATTCCGTGTTTGACGCTACACTGCAGTCCTCAAAGTGGAGGAATAGGCAATTGCTCTGACCAATCAGAGGCCTACACCATAAACTGTTTTTTTAACGCCTCCTTCCTTGGCTGAAATCGTTGGGTTTTGGCAACAAAATACATAAATGACTTATGTATTTAATTTGAACGATGCTTAATTTTCCTTTCCTCATTTTAGCCTGCCTACGTAAAACAGGGACGTCTTCTTTAAATTCACAAGAAAACTGATGGCTCTTCCGTTCTTACCAGGGGAACATATCCACCCAGCGTTCAAGAAGTTAAAGGAAACCAGACCAGCACTCCATAGGAAACCATCGTGCAGTACATCAATGACACGTGGGTCATCTCGTACCTTTGACCAACTCGTACCTTGACAACTCGTACCCCCTACCAAACTTGTACCTTAAAACTAACTCGTACCCTAACCATGTTGTACCTTTGCCAACTCGTACCTTACATAGTCTACCGGCATAAACAGTATAATAGTAAACTTCGAATGTTAACATGTTGGGCACAACCTACCAATTGGAAATTAATTATAAAGAAAGCGTAAGGTTTTTAGTCTTTATGCATCATTAACATCTTTAACATAATAAAATAATAACACACACACACATATATATATATTTAAACTGTAATATATCAAAATATACCACCACAAAGTCAGTTGACAAAAAGTGTCTTTTAAAGGTTTGAGATGGTCCCATTTAACTGGCCACAACTACGTAAGAGGTTGCAGGGGCTGTGTGATTGGTCTTTTTTACGGCTGTACTGGTCCCACAGATCGAAAAACTTTGCCTGAATGTATTTATTTTTTGTTGAAGGACCTCTCGGTAGTCTGGTTAAGCTTGGCCCTCAGGAGACCATCTTCATCTGTACTGGCAGGAGGGAGGGCCTTTATGCTGAGTGTAGTTTTTGTATGAGAAGTTAGAATGGCTGTTTCTCGTCACCACTTTCTTGTTTGATACATCGTTGTTAGTCCTCGGTTGGTGCTATTATACTGTCACGACTCCATTGGCCAAAACGGTGCTAGTAAATAACCCACGTGTCGTTTGATGTAACTGCACGAGTGGTTCCCATAGAGTGCTGGTCTGTTCCTTTAAACTTACTGAACGCTGGGCGGATATGTTCCCCTGGGTAAGAACGGAACAAGAGCCATCAGTTTTCTTGTGAATTCTAAAGAAGACGTCCTGTTGACGGTAGGCAGGCTAAAATGAAAAGGAAATTAATTAAGCATCGTTTTAAACAAATACATAAGCATAAACAAAAAAAATAAATTTTATACGTATATCAAGATCAAAATAGAGATGAAACTGTGTTTTTACAAAAACCTGTTATTGTTTTTTCTTTTCTTATCTTTCTATATGTTTGTTGTTCGTAAGTCATGTTTTATTTTAAATATATTTTTTATTTTTTGTCCTGTGATATTCATATAATGTTTGGTATTCTCGACCTTTTGGCTAGAGCAACCTCTGGCAAATTGGCACCTTAACAAGTAGCTGCAAAATGCTGTTTATAAATTTTGCTTATGTCTTTACCTGTAGTCCAAGCTCCTGACGTGTCTGAAGACAGCTTGGGTGTAGTGGAACAGACACCATTGATCATCTTTGCTGGGAGACCTGGCGGAGAGCCTGCCACATGCTGGTTCAAAGTCCGCAACAAAAGCACACACACTGGTCTGCGGAAGAAGAAGTCTTAACAGCTGAAAAACCATGAAAACAAAAATATTTCTATGAGTTCAACTGTTATTATTTTTTGTTTTTTAATTCAACTTAAGCACGTATCTTATCTTCATGTTGAATATATCAGAAATTGAATTTGAAGTTACCTTTACTTGTCACTCAATATACTACTAAATCATAATAGTAAAAATGCACTTACTGGGAATATAGTCATCTTTCGTCGTCTCGACATCATAACGAACACAAGAGGGGACCATCTTGGTGCTGTTGTTGGCAGTGATAAAGGCTTTTTTTTATGAATGGCCAGAGCTGTGTAAACGGGCTCCTTGACTATCTAGAAGGTTCCGTCGATGAACCAACGCTTGGCTTTCTGGAGGACTTTCAAAATGGTCACTGGTAGCAAAGATTAGATGACACGAAAGTACGAGTTGGTAGGGTACGAGTTAGTCGAGGTACGAGTTGTCCTGCTTGCTATACTAGAAGGGTAGAATACAGTGGTCGGGAATTACTCGCTGACATGAGATTCCAAGAAGTTTTCTGGCCACTACAAAAACTTCACAGAATGTCTTCGACAGATTTGAGAATATTATAAAACTGGTAGGACCTAAAATTATGAAAAATGACACACATGAGAGAAGCTATACAGTTCAAGAGAAGGTGGCACTTACTATCAATTAATTTTTAGCAAAACTGGAGACTCGTATACAAGTTGCAATACCTCTTGCATTCCTCCATCGATTTCCCATTTTTTGTGCTATATCTATCCATGCATCATTGCGACGTATTTCATTAAAATGGTTCGGGTGTTTTGCATAAACACAGTAAAGCTTATTTTCTTGGAAATAACTAATAAGTTGAAGGACCTCTTCCTCACTCCAATCAGCCATGGCAAACATATACGTATTGACTGACCAAAACAAGGGGACTCTACTTTGGACGGCCTGTCATAGTTGGTGTCAACAAGTCAGCAAAACCTCTGTTGATACGCGTTAAATACAGGTCCCGTCCACACATTGCGTAACGTGCAAAGAGACCTCCCTTTGATTCGGGGCCTAAAAACGACAATTGCGGGACGGAGGGCGAACGGAGCCTCGAACCTTCGCGGTTACAAAATACAAGGTTCTGTTAGCATGTGCGGTCCCACCTACGTTCCGTAAAAACGTACGTAACGTCTAGTGCCAACGGCGATTTGATCGCCTTCCCTGTCAGGATTCAGATAATTGCCACACTCACCGTTTAGGTATAGGAGCGAGAAGGTGCCTCGGCAGGAACAAGATTCCGGAACCTGCGGTGGCGACGTCTTCGTCGCGAGGCTGCTAATGGCGACTGAATGCCTTCGCTTTATAAGGGGGGGCGGTTTATAAAGGAGGAGTCTCGTCTTCGGTCGTCTTATGTGCCGAACAAGGGAAAGGCCAGTGCCAACAAGAAATGTTGGCTCAATACAACAACAACAACAACAACAATAATTCGGCCGTAGTTTCTGTTTCAAAAAGGAACCATATGGTTGCAGAGTACGTCCTAGCGCCTGTATTTAGAAGACCTCTCTCTCTCTCTTACGGTCATGGGGAGGGGGGGGGGGGACCCCACCAAAATTAGGAGACATTGATTGAGTTCCCGGGCCTGTGAGTGCTATAAGTAGCGTCGTTCTCGCTCGCTGGTTAACATTAGCAAAATAGCGAGCTGGACTTTCCACCTGATGTTATGAGGCTCTTTTCCACGGTTTTTACAATTATTTTTTCTTCGAGGCTTGCTTTATTTCTTGGTTGTCTTTCGTTTGCATGCTGGGTTAATATGAACCTCTCTCTCTCTCTCTCCTCTCTCTCTCTCTCTCTCTATCTCTTCTCTCTCTCTCTCTCTCTCTCTCGATCTTAGCCTCGTGAGACATATTGCAAAAGTCCAAAATTCATACACACACACACACAGATATATATATATATATATATATAGATATATATATATATTATATATATATATATATATATATCTGTGAGTGTGTGTATGTATGTATGTATGTATGTATGTATGTATAATCATATAGATATACACCGATATACAATATATATGTACATATATATACACACACATGTAAAAAAAGTTAAAAGTTTTGGATGCAAACAATCTGAACCAACGTTCGCATCAATTAATGATTATTCTTATTATTAAGCTGTGAAACTCTCCCTTGCAAAATCTCTCTCTCTCTACTCTCTCTCTCTCTCTCTCTCTCTCTCTCTCTCTCTCTCTCCTCTTTCGTAGACTGGAAAGAAACGAATAGGAGATTGTGGGTTGTACTTATCCATATAAAAAAGAGAGTAATAGTAGTGCAAAAGATAAGAGGCAATTCGAAAAAGCTTTAGATATGCTACTAGAATACAAACATTCAACAAATAAATCACCTGCCAACAAGAAAGGAAAAATACTTTAGACCTAGTATTTGTGAACGAGATGAATTATGTTAAAGAAATAATAGTTTATATGCGAGTATTTCAGACCATAATGTCATAGACTTAACAGTCCATTCCAAAGCAAAGTGAAAACAGAGATAAGCAAGAAATGAAAAAGTGAGAAGGATATGAAAAAGGAAAATACAACTTCTACAGTAAAAAATATAAAATTGGTCAGAAATAATAAATGAAGAATTAAACCAAAAGATTGGGATAAACATTTTCGTAAGTGATGACATAAGGGTAAATACGGAGATATTATATAAAATATTAGAGAAATAGTGGGATATAAATATACCGAGAAGAAAAGTAAACATCAGTCATGCATACCAAGAGACAGAAGGATCTTGTTCCAGAAAATCAGAAAGTGGAAAAAAGGTCTTGCAAAAGAAAAAGAAAAAAAATGCATGGAAAGTTATAGAACTAAAAAGTAAGATAGAAAATGCAGAACAAAAGATTATACAATCAAGAGAAAATGAAAAACGGGGACTTGGAAGAAAAAACCCTAATAAATATCAAGCAAAACCCCAACAAATATTATACTCATACGCAAAAAAGATGAATAAAAGAATAGAAATAGGCCCTCTAAGAATTGAAGGGAGATTAACGAATGAAAAAAAGGAAATTTGCAACATACTGGCAGAACGATATAAGAGAGAATTCACCCCTAGAATAGAATAATGAAGATAATGATATAGAAGTAAGGGACGAAAATAGTGAATATTAGCTGACATAGAAATTAATGAAAGCTGATATTGTGCAGGCCTATTAATGAAATTAAAAATGGAGCTGCAGCAGGGCTGATGGAGTTCCTGCTATTTTGTTAAAGAAAGTAGTTCATTCTATCGCAAAAGCCACTTGCAATATTATTAAGACAAAGTGTAGATACAGGCAAGATTTATGATGAGCACAAATTAGCATATATCACCCCTACTTTCAAAAGTGGATCAAGACTAGAGGCAAGTAATTATAGGCCTGTGAGTCTAACATCACATATTATGAAAGTGTATGAAAGGGTAATGAAGAAAAATATTATGAAACATTTAATAAAAAATAATTTGTTTAATATAGGACAACTGGTTTCGTACCCGGAAAAAATACACAAACCCAACTGTTAGTCCACCGTGAGAACATATTCAAAAATATGAAAAGCGGAAAGAAAACAGAGTGGTTTTATCTAGACTTTGCAAAAGCTTTTGACAAGGTAGACCCTAATATATTAGCGAAGAAAATTAGAAAACACAATATCGTGGATAAAGTAGGAAGATGGTTAAAAGAATTTTTACACAACAGAAAACAGATACTTATTGCAAACGATGAGAAATCGGATGAAGCCAAGGTAATATCGGTGTGCCACAAGGTACGGTGTTAGCTGCAATACTGTTTGTTATTACGATTGAAGACATAGACAGTAATGTTAAGAATTCGGTAGTGAGTAGTTTCGCTGATGACACAAAAGAATAAGTAGAGAAATTACTTGTGATGAAGATAGGAACGCTCTACAAAGAGACCTTAACAAAGTATATGATTGGGCAGAGGTAAATAGGATGGTATTTAACTATGATAAATTTGAATCAATATATTATGGAGACAGAGAAGGAAAGCTATATGCATATAGGGGACCTAATAATTGAGACAATCACAAATAAGGAGCAGTTTAAAGACCTTGGTGTGATGATGAATAGGAACATGTTATGCAATGATCAAATAGCAATTCTTTTGGCAAATGTAAAGCAAAAATGGAATGTCGTTACGGCACTTCAAAACAAGAAAAGCTGAACGCATGATTATGCTTTATAAAACATATGTTCGTAGTCAACTTGAATATTGCAATATGATATGGTACCCACACTATCAAAAAGGATATTGCACAAAATAGAGAGTGTACAAAGGTCCTTTACAGCTAGAATAGAAGAAGTTAAGGACCTTGACTACTGGGAAAGACTACAATCCTTAAAATTATATAGTCTAGAAAGGAGAAGAGAACGCTACATGTAATTCAGGCATGGAAACAGATAGAAGGAATAGCAGAAAACATCATGGAGCTAAAAATATCAGAAAGAGCAAGCAGAGGTAGATTAATAGTGCCCAAAAACTATACCAGGAAAAATAAGGAAAGCACACAGGACATTAATCCACTACGCACCAGCATCGATAATGCAGCGTCTATTCAATGCGTTGCCAGCTCATCTGAGGAATATATCAGGAAGTGAGCGTAGATGTGTTTAAGAATAAGTCGACAAATATCTAAACTGCATCCCAGACCATCCAAGATTGGAAGATGCAAAATATACCGAAGATGTACTAGCAACTCTCTGGTAGACATTAGAGGTGCCTCACACTGAGGGACCTGGGGCAACCCGAACGAACTGTAAGGTCTGTAAGGTCTCTCTCTCTCTCTCTCTCTCTCTCACTCTCGCTCTCTCTCTCTCTCTCTCTCTCTGTCAGATCTGAACATAATAAAATAAATCTAGCGACAAAGAAAACCCTGAGTGACCGTTATTTATAAAGTCTTAACACATGCCCATGTCAGTAGCCAGCTTTAATGAGCATATGTGCAGGAAGTATTTATTTAAGGATGCTGCCCTAATCCTTGCAAAATCCTCCGAGTTCCTAGTGCAGACCAGTTGTCAAAAAAACGAAAACTGTTTGTGTGTGAGAGAGAGAGAGAGAGAAGAGAGAGAGAGAAGAGAGCGAGAGAGAGAGAGAATGTCTCAGTTTTCTTGTGTTTAATATTGCAAAACGTTAATTTATTTTGTAAGAGAGAGAGAGAGAGAGAGAGAGAGAGAGAGAGAGAGAGAGAGAGAGAGAGAGAGAGAGAGAGAGAGAGAGAGAGAGAGTTAGTTAGTTAGTTACTGTGTTTAGGTTACGAAAATCTTTTTTCGTAACCATTAATCTTCCTTATGTTCACATCATTTGAGTAGGTTAGGCGAACGCAAGGAAGAGTATTGAGAGAGAGAGAGAGAAAGAGGGACAGAGCGAGAGAGAGGGAGAAGCATGGAAGTTATACAAATTCCGATCGTCTGTTTGTATAACTCTCTGAGGTGGGGAGTTGGTAGCTATGCAATGGAGAGAGAGAGAGAGAGAGCGAGAGAGAGAGAGAGAGAGAGAGAGAGAGAGAGAGAGTAATGAAAACTTTCCTGATTGGTCAGCCAATGTAGCGTGACAAAAAACATCGTCCAATTATTCTCACTTTATGTAATAGTTTGCAAATTTGGGATTTTTTTTTTTTTTTATTTTTTTTTTTTATTTTGCGTGAGGTTTTTTCTTTTTATCGGCATTGCCGAGTGGTGCAGTTTTTTATTTGCTTTTTTATTTTAGTTGTACACCCCGCCCTTTCGTAATTTTATTTTTTTTTAAATTAATTTTATTAAGTATAAGTTTTATAAATGGCTTTTTTTTTCTTTATTTTTTTCTTTTGCTTGAATATAGTTTTATTCTTTCTTTGTTTTTAAATGGTATTTATAATTTTTTTTATAGAGTAATTTTTTTGAATGACTTTTTTTTAGATAGAGTTTGCTTTTTTATTTTAGCTTGTATTTCAGCCCAGCCTTTCGCTAATATTTTCTTTGAATATAGTTTAACTTCAATATATATAAGTTTTATAAATGGCTTTATATTTATAATTTTTATTGCTTGAATTTGGTCTAATTTTTCCCTTCCTGTAATTGTTTTATAGAGTAGAATTTTTTTAAATGGCTCTTTTTATTGATTGATTAATTGACTGATTTTTTTTTCCAAGAATCTTATTTTCATCTTCATTCCCAAATTGTGTAGTTTTTTTCCTATTTTATTTTGGCTGCATTTCAGCGCTTTCTTTTATAGTATTTTTCATTTTTATTTCTTTATTGTGTAGAATCACAATTTTTTTCTTTTGGCAAGAGTCTTCTTATCAATTGATTATAAGCCATTTTCGTGACAATAAGGCTGATTCCACTCAGACCTCAGATAAACATAAACAATGTAAAACAACAAACAAATAGAATCATTTGAACAAAGAACATGAGGTCCAGTGAATGACCTGTAAGAAAGACATTGAATTATAATTAGGGAATATTTGGTAATTGTCAGTTTCTTGATTTATAACTCCCTTGATTACCTTCAGTTCGCCACAGAATGAAGTAATTAGTCGACAGGAATCTCTCTCTCTCTCTCTCTTCTCTCTCTCTCTCTCTCTCTCTCTTGCATAACTTGTAGTTACTTTCATATAGCCTAAGGGTTGTAGACGACTGAAGGAATTCTCTCTCTCTCTCTCTCTCTCTCTCTCTCTCTCTCTCTCTCTCTCTCTGCAGAGTGCTATTTTGCTTGGTGAGACGTTTCCGCGCACAGTCTTGATTAATCAACAGATATCACGCGTATAACATACGTCTGGAAATTGAAAAATATCCCATAAGTGTTTCGTGAAACTGTTGGTGATAAGATTATTGTGAAAATAGTGGGATAAAGCGTCCACTAAGTTAGTTTATTAAGTGAAATAGTAAATCAGATCAAGTTGGCAGTAAGTTCCACCTGTGGTAAGAAATGGCGAAATTTAGCGTGTTTAGCAGATTCGAAATACAGTGAGGTAGCAGGAAGGGAGCTGGCATTTCTCATCTATGAGATCAACAACAGCCCTAACCAAAAAGATACAAAAGCATTCATAGACATATTAGAAGGATATGATCCTTTAAACTGGAACAAATCAACAGAAAACTTCTTGAAAATAATTGAAGAAGTGCCAAATAAAATCAAATGGTCAAGAGACTCATAAAGAAAATTTACATCAATCAACATATTCTGGCACAAAGAAAATGAATAAGGTGAACATTGTGAATATCCTAACTGATGCAATAGGAAAAAGAATGCCAAAAGCATGCAAACTGTGTAAGTGTGGTATAGCATAGTTAATCACAAAACCTGATCAGAAAATGTTCTGCATGCAACATTCCGACGAGCATCCTCAATGTGCTGAAGTAATGCAAGATATGAGTAAGGATACCAGAATATTTTGCTCAACATGTCTATCATGGCTAGACAATGTTATTAAATCATGATTTAATGTACAAATAGTCGAGGATGAAGAAGAGCCAGAGGAAGAGGAAGAAGAAGAAGAGGAAAACGGAAGAGACGTAAACAAAACTGAAATGACAAAAAAAATAAGGAAAACAAAGAACAGATAAAAGTTAGGATGCAGAGATACTCATTGATACTACATATGAGGCAATCAAGCAGCATACATGCGAAGAAATAAATTACAACATGACAACACAAAAGAAAATCCCGAATAGGCTCTACCCAGATCTGCAAACTGATGGGAAAGAGGAAAAAATAGACAAGAAAGACAAAGTCTGCACCCTTTTGAAAAGAGGGAATTGCAGGTTTGGAGAAACATGTTACTACAAACATCCCAAGGTATGTCACAACTATGAGATCTATGGTAAATGTGCATACCTAGACGGCTATGAGGATGATTGCAGAGATCTACATCCAAAAATATGCAAAAACCTAAAAGAAGGAAAAGGATGTAAGTTCACAAAAAATGTAAATATATGCACCCTGTAGCCATGAATCAAAATCAATTAAATAATCAGTCAAATAATAAAATCCAAAATAAGAAAGAAACAAATAAAGAGAGGAACAAAGAATATCAGGTAAGGGAAAAAAGCAAGCCGTCACCGCGATATGGAGTGTATGCAAAGATTTTCCAAGCATCAGCTCTAGGATACAGCAATATACAGCTCAAGAGATAAATACTGTATTTATGATGCAAGAGGATACTGCAAGATACGGAGGAAAATTGCAGATTCAAACACAAAATGAATAATTATGATGAAGGAAGATCAAATATTATGGAAAAAGTTGGATTTTTTTGTTTTTTAATGTCAGAATTTCTGGAAATGAAGAAAAGAAATAACATACCAGAACAGGAAAGAGACGCGGGAAAATCCTTATTATTACCCATATTAAATGAAGGAGAAAACACGCAAACCATCATAGTGATAAATGCGCAGGGTTTAGTTGAGTAACTCAAAAAGAAAAATAGAGTGCTTAGAAGAACTAACCCAAATTGAAAAGAAAATAGATATAATGAATATAAGTGAAACCTGGTATTCCTAAGAGACTGGGAATGACGATCAAATAAAAGGGTTCCAAACTTATAAGATCAGATAGAAAAAATAGGAATCAAGGGGAAACCGCGATATATGGGAAAGACAAAAAACAAGGAAAAAAATATATGAGAAATATAGTAACTCAGAATGTGAACTAATAGCAGTAGAATTTTAATCTGAAAAATTAATGAACATAGTAATATATAGACCCCCTAATACTAAAGAGTTGACATAATAGAAAAATTGGATGATATTTGTAGAATCACAAGGATCTGGACAATTCTCCTATCCGGAGACTTTAACTCTCCGTTTCGTAGACTGGAAAGAACGAATAGGAGATTGTGGTTGTATTTATACATATAAAAAAGAGAATAATAGCAGTGCAGAAGATAAGAGGCATTCGAAAAGCTATTAGATATGCTACTAGAATACAACATTCAACAAAAAAATCACACCTGCCAACAAGAAAGGAAAATACTTTAGACCTAGTATTTGTGAATGAGGTGAATTATGTTAAAGAAATAAGTTGATAATGCGGGGTATTTCAGACCATAATGTCATAGAATTAACAGTCCATTCCAAAGCAAGTGAAAACAGAGATAAGCAAGAAATGAAAAGTGGGAAGGATATAGAAAATAAAACTTCAACAGTAAAAATATAAAATGGTCAGAAATAAATGAAGAATTAAACAAAGATTGGGATAAACATTTTCGTAAGTGATGATATACAGGTAAATACGGAGATATTATATAAAAAAAATTAGAGGAAATAGTGGATAAATAACGCACTACAAAGAGACCTTAGCAAAGTATATGATTGGGCAGAGGTAAATAGGATGGTATTTAACTATGATAAATTTGAATCAATAAATTATGGAGACAGAGAAGGAAAGCTATATGCATATAGGGGACCTAATAATGAGACGATCACAAATAAAAAGGAAGCAGTTAAAGACCTTGGTGTGATGATGAATAGGAACATGTTATGCAATGATCAAATAGCAATTCTATTGGCAAAATGTAAAGCAAAAATGGAAATATTGTTACGGCACTTCAAAACAAGAAAAGCTGAACACATGATTATGCTCTATAAACATATGTTCGTAGTCCACTTGAATATTGCAATATGATATGGTACCCACACTATCAAAAGGATATTGCACAAATAGAGAGTGTACAAAGGTCCTTTATAGCTAGAATAGAAGAAATTAAGGATCTTGACTACTGGGAAAGACTACAATCCTTAAAATTATATAGTCTAGAAAGGAGAAGAGAACGCTACATGATAATTCAGGGAGGCATGGAAACAGAAGGAATAGCCGAAAACATCATGGAGCTAAAAATATCAGAAAGAGCAAGCAGAGGTAGATTAAGAATGCCCAAAACTATACCTGGAAAAATAAGGAAAGCACACAGGAAAGCATCGATAATGCAGCGTCTTTTCAATGCGTTGCCAGCTCATCTGAGGAATATATCAGGAGTGAGCGTAGATGTGTTTAAGAATAAGCTCGACAAATATCTAAGCTGCATCCCAGACCATCCAAGATTGGAAGATGCAAAATATACCGGAAGATGTACTAGCAACTCTCTGGTAGAACATAGAGGTGCCTCACACTGAGGGACCTAGGGCACCCGAACAAGATGTAAGGTCTCTCTCTCTCTCTCTCACTCTCTTGCTTGGCTATCTGTACCTCACCTGACAGAGTTACACACGCACCGCCAGGAATTTCTGTAACTACGTCTCTCTCTCTCTCTCTCTCTCTCTCTCAACATTATTTCATTAAAACTTTGTGGTCCAGCTAGTGGCCCTCAAGTCATCAAAAACATCTTCATTCAGTTACAGAAGATCATTAGACTGTCGCCCCCGAGTTTTTTTTGCTGGAACTGTGATTTTGGTGAATGGTAGACACTTTTTTTTTTTTCTGTTGATGATGGTATTTGGGACATGGGCGTGTGCATACGTACGTGCGTACACACATTTATATATATATATATATATATATATATATATATATATATATATATATATATATATGTGTGTGTGTGTGTGTGTGTGTGTGTGTATGTATATGCAATACTCACACCATAATTTTGATTGCATGCACCGAGAAAGAGAGAGAGAGAGAGAGAGAGAGAGAGAGAGAGAGAGGGGGGGGGTGGTAGTAGATAAAGGCAGAAAAAGAATGTGGTGGAGAGAGAGAGAGAGAGAGAGAGAGAGAGAGAGAGAGAGAGAGAGTCTTTTTGCCCCTTGCTGTGAGAGCCTCCTGAAGTATCAGCACGAGAGCATCTCGATTTTTCGAGCATCGACGAGATTTCCCAATGAATCAAAAATCATTTGCCGATGTGCTCGCCAGATAATTAGGAGCATTTTGCCACAACGCCCTAGACAGACCAGCTGATGAAGTGTTACGAAAAACCACTTCAGGTTTTTTTTTTCGTTAAGCTTATTCGAAAACATAACGTTGTTGTAGATATGAGACCGTTTTTCTTTTTGTTTTGTTTTTGTGTGTTTCCGAATGTGTTATAATTTATTAAGTAGTACTATCCGCAAGAATTTATTAATATCCATCCAAAGGCGTCACTATATATTCTGTGGCTCGAGATCTTTGATACATACTTGTGACATATGACACAGCTTTCCTCCCACAGTCTATAGACAATAACACACAAAAAAAAAACTTTAAAATTCCTAAACATATTTGCTCTTGCTACTTACCCACGCTGAATTTAATGGTAGGTTAACTAAAGAACAGTTTCTCTGATATTTTTCCACCTCCAGTCGAGTCGAAACCTACTGACAGACTTTGTCGGGTGATGCGTTTCATTACTTGGCGGATGGGTCTGCTTGAACATCTATTCACATCTAGATTTGTAGGTCATCATTATAGAATTGTCAGTGTTTAATGATGCTTTATTCGCTGTAACCTTGAATTAATGATTCAGTCCGTGGGTTTTTTTTTTAACTAAAAGAGTTCTAGAGCATTGGAACTATGAAGAGAGAGAGAGAGACTCAATTTGATAACCTTTAACCACTGGAACATTGAGTTTAAAGTGTGATTTCAATAACCTATAACCACTGGAACTTTGAATTTAGAACGTCAGTTCAGTTACCTATAACCACTGGAACTTTGAATTTAAAGAGTCAGTTTTACAACCTACAACCACTGGAACTTTGAATTTAAAGTCGATTTGATACCTATAACCGCTGAACTCTGAATTTACATTGTCAATTCAGTAACCTATTACACTGGAACACTTAATTTAAGGATTCACTTTTACAACTTATAATTATTAGAACTCAGAATTTAAAACGTCAATTCAATAACCGATAACCACTGAAGTGTGAATTTAGAAATGATGTTGCCACATGTGCAGCTTTTCATAGTCTTTACCCCACCCCGCCCCCCTCCTCACAAGGAGACACCCTACTCACCTTTCCCTCTCTACCTGTAGAGGATTCTCACTAAGAAATACGACCCTCTCAGCTGTCCTGAGCTTTAAATGGAAATGGCTTGGCTTGGGAGGACACGAAATACGACAGAGAGAGAGAGAGAGAGAGAGAGAGAGAGAGAGAGAGAGAGATGGCGGGGACTTCTGCCCCCTACTGGAAGGACAGGAATAGAGACGAGACAGCAAGCACCATATGAGAGAGAGAGAGAGAGAAGAGAGAGAGATGAGAGAGGATGAGAGAGGGATGGCGGGGGGCTTCATGGCGCTTCTTGTTTTTTTGAACGTGTATGGGCCCTACGTCTCGCCGTCTCGCGTCAGACATTGGCACACGTAGCGACCGCGTACACTGTACGCCTATCACAAGGCTTGTTCGTTGGTGAAAATGTATCTGATTGATCGGAAAATTGTGGGCGGGTTATTGTGGCGGGTGCGGGGTGGACTTCACAAGTTTGTGCGTTGGCGATGAAGACTCCGACTGTCGGAAGAATTATGGGCGGGTTGATTTTCCCACGTTATGTGAAACTGGCGCCGTATGTGGAAAAAAAAGGGAAAAAAAAGTGTGCAAAAAAAACTGAGTAAAAACAAAAACGAACAGGTTCAAAGGTGCCAGTTTCGGTGGGGGGGGGGGGGGGGGATGCTTATGTTAGCTTTACAAGTAATACCGAGTAAACCCGTAAAAAGTTTCTTTTATTTCCATGAAACCCAAGATGGTTATATTATATAAGGAAATATTGCAATGAAATGATATGGCGGGACCCATATTTTATAATAGTTATGAATTAATCATACATACATACATAATATATATATATATATATATATATATAATACTATTTAATTATAAATTGTAACAGATAGAAGTCAAGATTCGAGAATATTCATCATTATCATCACTGCATTTCTGTAAATGATCGTATTTTTACATGGGACCTGCTGTTGAAGAAAAAGAAAAAAACTTCCCAAGGCCACACCCAACATTAGGTTACCATACTAACCTAACCGAACATAGCAGAACGTGTGACAACCACACCCACCCCGCTCCCCCCTCTTAAAGGAAGACAAACTTGAAGACTAATATATAGATATATAGGTTAGCATCTTTCAAGGACCTGCCCTCAACTGTAACGTAATTTTGTAAGGTAGATAAGGCAACATTATGAAGTGAGAGCAAGTCCAGTGGATATACTTAACAAACTACTATGATAAACGGACAGAAATAAAAGCTTGAAATAATTCAACACGATTATGAAACAAATGAGGAAAATGAATATATGTAACTTAATGCATGAATCCCTCCCACATTCTTCACTCGGTCATAATACTAATTTTACTTAAGACAGAGCTTCACCTCGATATGACTTTCATGATGAGGTTACGTTTGGGATATAGATATATATGTATTTTTTTAGACCATCCACACTTAATTGTTCTAAGAGAAAGTATATACAGAAATAAGTATACATTGAAAAATCATTTAAAAAGCATTTTTTTTCATTTTACGCGTAATTACCTAGAATTTTATTATATACAGATACATGTCAGTGTAATGGGTATATGTAATTACAGTATGTAGATATCTGTATATGTATGCGTATACATAGTAAATGTACGTAAATTACATATATTGTATACGTATTGAATTGTCCAAATGAACGTGAAATGTATTGTTTTTAAAATAGAAGAGAAAAAATGGACATCATCATCATAGTCCTAGGCCTATGTGAGTGGACTGAAAATCATTCAAAGATCAAAAGCTTTCCAGAGAATTGCAGAAGACTTATATTATTAACTAGCACCCGTGAAGGCATTCCTGCTAAAAACACTCCTAAGAAATACGCTAAAAAATCAATTATTTTTCTGCCGTAAACTGGAAAAGTCAGAGCCAAGGGCTGCAATACATCCATCAGACTTTGCAATTTGCAAAAATGAACAGAAGTTTCAACTTGACACTTTGAATATTAATATTCTGATCCTTACAAATATATAATTGATTGCAATTCAGTTTTTCCGAGTCTCTCTCTCTCTCTCTCTCTCTCTCTCTCTCTCTCTCTCTCTCAGACGGAAAACAATGGAATGATATATTAGAGCAATTGATGTATGTGCCGAAGACTTTGAACTTGTGTAAATTCAACGCAGGAGAACCAACCGACCAAATTCAACCAACTTGGTGCAGCAGACCAAGACATTTCAACACACAAGACTCTACAAGAATATACTCTGGACGCGGCCGCTGAATTTTCAAACAAGGCAGTAACGGTAGTCAACTACTGTCCGGTCGTTGGCTACGCCAAGACTCGGGCTGGGAAGAGAGAGAGACACGCAAAGCTTTTGGTATTTATAGTACAGAGGTTATATTTCGATTCTACGGAAATGGTAGAAAGTGGGTTTACGTATGTGTCATAAGAGAGAGAGGGTGGGGGGCTAATAATGCTATTATTGTTACATTTATTATCATATGGATATAAGTTTCATTAAGTAGAAGTGTCCGAAGCAGAGGAATTGTATTTTATAAAGTAGAAGCGTCCGAAGTAGACTAAAATAAAAGTATATATATATATATATATATATATATATATATATATATTATATATACATATAATATATATATATAAAACGAATGGGCCGAGAGCAATATTATAATGGCAGGAAAATTTCATATGAATATGGGACTCAAACTCATCGCTATAAACTAACCTCTATATCTTGCCCAACGAGTGGGGTACGCTTTACATATTCGAACATTATTACCCTACATTGGACTGTGGTTATTCCAATGGCTCTAGATGTGATTTGAACAGTTTTAAATGTGACGAACTATGCATGCATGAATGACTAGCCATTGCACGACGAAATTGATAACGAAAAGTCTTCAGAGCGCACCCAAAGCCATTGGGGCAACTAGATTCCCATGCAGTTGAGCATTCGAGGCAAGATATAATTATGCAGCTTAGTAATAGAGGAGAATCAGAAGACAAGCGACGTACTCATTTTGGAAGAGAAGTTTACTGAAATTCTTCCCTCATCCACAACAGTGGATCAAGATGGGTTGGAAATATTTAAGAAAACTAAGGATGTTGTAAGACAAAAAAAAATCCATAAGTAAAAATAAATTGCCCAGAGACTGAAGGCATTGTGGTGTGGAATGTATGGACCTTCCAAAAGAGAAAGTGAATGAAAACATGACAGCATTTTCATCAAAAGCCTTCATATTATGTACTATGAGTGTGGAAAAGTGTTTGAGAATAATGATCTTTTAAGAGTACATCTGTTAAATCATTCTAATACAATAAGTAAACATAGAGATTTAGGAAATGGAAGTATTCATAGATTTAGAAAAGGAAGTATTTTTAGAGAGTTAGAAAATGGAAGTAACCATAGAGATTTAGAAAATGGAAGTATTTTTAGAGAGTTAGAAAATGGAAGTAACCATAGAGATTTAGAAAAGGCAGTATTTTTAGAGAGTTAGAAAATGGAAGTAACCATAGAGATTATAGAAAATGGAAGTAACCATAGAGATTTAGAAAATGGAAGTAACCATAGAGATTTAGAAGATGGAAGTAATCATAGAGATATAGAAAATGAAGTTTGCTGATTCACAGATGATGGCGAGCAAGACTAAGCCATCAAGATTCATGTTTTCCCCCTAACTCAAATACGTTTGTATCATCAGGTAGTGCTGTAAGATGCACACCTACGGGTAAGGATTTATATGTAAATCCATGGAAAAGTCCAGGTAATTTTATATGCTTCTTGGTGATTGGCAGTGAACAGCAGATTTTACATCCCAAACATACAATACCTTTGAAAAGTTCAAATCCTATAGATTCACAGGTAACTTCAAAGGGAAATCGGACAAAGCTTTGAAATTCTAAATAAGCAGAAAAATCCCATAAATGTGAAATTTGTGGTAAGGTATTCAAAATACGTGGTAATTTTAAGCGACACATTGAAAATGTGTACGGGCAACAAGGATTTAAAAGCAAGTGTAACTCATCTGGCAGTGAAATAAGTGAAAATGCATCAAAAGATGCTGGAAAGTTAGTCAGGAGCCAAGTGGATTGTGGACAAGTCGTATCAAACATTCCAAGAGAAGAGGCAGTAGGAAATAAGTAAAGTCATTTACTTAGTTAATTTTACAGTGTGCTAACTACAGGGTACTTATATTCAATTTGGATAGGGAGACAGTTAAATTTTGATACAAATGAAATAATATCAGTATAAAAAAGGAAATTTAGTTATGATAGGTATATTTGATGAAAATTCTCCTTAAAGAAAAAATTAATTCATTTTTTACAGATAAGTACCTCAACTGTATATTTTAAAGTTTATGAAAAATAGATAGTAATTGGTTTGATGTGTATGATTTATTTTTAGATGATCGTTTTTTGGTAAATTTGTGTACATAAATTACATACATAGCATAAGCATTTATTTGTAAAATGTACTTGACATGATTTTTAAATTAAAAACAAAAAAAGTGGTACAGGAGAAACAGTAGCCTTTGGAACTAATGTGGACTACAGTATTGTCAACTTATCAGTGTGGCAGTAATATGAACCCTAGGCCCATTACTTAACAAAGTACTTCAACTGCCTCTGAAAATGTTTCTGTAACAAAAAAATTGGCCTTTACCTGACCAGGACATTAAATAACTCAAAGAGCCAATATTCCTGTCCAATCTGTTTCAAGAAACTTATTAAAGACTGTCAAAATTCATTTAAGGTTACATCAAGATAGGCCATACTCTTGTGAATTGTGTAAGAGGTCATATGTGACTCTGAGCCATTTGAATCGTCACATTAAAAAGTCCCACATGTCTAAAGAGAAATTACAGAGAAAAAGGGCAGAGCTGTCGAAGTTTCTGAAAGTAAAAGGGATGAGTGTAATGTGCAAGTATATGACAATGATGTTTGCCCAAAAACTGATGTTAGTCTGGCTGGAAACGAACAAAAGGAGAATAGAGAAATCTAACCAGGATTTGGGTAATACCGCTGTTGAATACAAGGAGAATATGAGATTAGACAGCGCTAAAGGAAAAAATTATTCTCAGGCAGGGTTACTTCTCGGAAAAAGTAATCCATTGGATATGTAAAGTCTTGTAGCGTTCCTGAGAGATGCAGTGATGTAGAAGTAATAAATTCTTTTGGACTCGGGATGTTGTTGTTTTAGAAACAGATCTGACAAATAATATGCACAATAGTAAAATAAGAGAAAACTAGGGAAAAGGATTTAGGAAATTACCACAAACCTCTGTTGCCCCCTATAGTAACTATAGATTGATACGTATTGCTATTGAGAAAACAATTTTTTGATACAGTATTGTAGTACAATAAATTGGAGCATAGAGGTAATGTGAAAATCTTAGTGTCAATTAGTAAAATTTACAGGCTGTATGGCCTTTGATCCTCTTATCTAAAAAAGTTTTAAGTCTTGGTTTCTCTTACTTGAAGCTTGTATAAGCAAGCATAGTGACCTACCCTTAATCAGTAACATTTGCAAGGTTTGTCGTCTGTTTTTGGACAGTATCATAATTTTTCTTCCAGGATCTGCTTCACAAAAAGTGACAATTTTACTTCCTTATTAGCATTAAATGGAACAGTAATCTATGATATCAGATTTTTTTTTTTTAAAGCCTAAGTTATTAGGCTGCATTCCACTTTTGTATTTATTCTTCTTTATATTCTCTTCTAAATTTTGGTGTAACTCCATTCTCATGACTAGTAGCACTTCACCAGACAGTTATAATGTTAGGAACTGTGTTGGACAAAAGAAAAAAAAAGGGACAGCATTATTTTCACATAGAGGAGGAGAAGAACGCGAACGTAAACAGACGTGCTGCTTTTGAGCTCCGCTTATTTCTTCGTATTCTGGACGCCCTAAGTAACCTAGAGGCATCAGCTTGGACAGAATGTAAATATACTGTACATATCTACGTGCATCAGAGATAAAAAGTGTTGTTGCTAATGAATGGTCAATCAAAATGAAGCAGGGAGGAAAACTCAAGTTGAAAAAGAACAAGAACCGAAGGGCAGATAATGCGAAGAGAAAAATAGTATAATAACTTTAGTGTGTTGGGTTCTATAAGTTTCCTTAGTCACATTTGCAGTTTACATTCTTATCTTAACCATGGCACTGATTGTTGCTACAATTGATATTAATGGTCTGAATGAAGAAAGTAAGCAGAGGAAACTCATAATGATGGCTAATTACTATAAATTAGATGTAATAATGTTACAGGAACATAATGTTTAAAAATGTTGATAAGTTTAATTAATATTTTTGGTTAATTGCACTGAGTTAGATTGTGAGTTATCGGCGTCACAACTACCAGGGTCACCGAAATTGCACTATGAAATGTAGATATACCTCTAGTAATTATTTGCTTAATATAATGGCTGACATAACATCTGTATAATCCTACACATTTCTCCTAGGCTAAGCAATCAAAATGTAAGTGTGTGTGTGTACTACATGTGTATGTGGGTAAGTGTATGGTTTTTGGGAAGTGTTCTGGGGGTTTTGTAGGAGGAGCTCCATCCACTTCGCGGCAGACTTCATAGTGCAGATATATTAATTCCCAAGAGATCATTCAAATACAGTTAGAAGTCCAACATCTATCAACCGCCCCGGGGGGCGGGGGCAGGGGCAGGGCTTTCCTCTATCCATCAGTATACTTCGTATATGTCAACTTAGACTTGAAAGATTATATATATGTACGGTCTAATATGTCATCGAATAAAAGTACTTTTTCACTCTAAATGCGACGTTACGCAGACTCCTCCATCTGTTCCTTTAACCTTGAATTTAGGCTCGAGTTTCTATTAGCCGATTGGACTCGACTCTGCTTTTATATTTTATTTTAATAATAATATACAGTGCGTTTATTATATGACATGGAAGCCACCGTCATGATAACGATATCTATCATCACTTGTTTTCCCAATACTCCCCCTTCCCCCCCGCATCCTTCCAAGCAATGTTTGACGAACAAAATTGTTTTTATTTATTATAATGAAAATCAAACAAAATTCTCTACATTATTTACATAGTACTCGTCTAATTTTAAATACAGAAGGATAAAGTAATAAAAAAAAATTAAGTACAATGTTAAATATACAAAATGATATTGCGTGTAATCTAAATTTTATAAATATTGTCAGTAATTCAAATTTCCTTTAAAATCCATCATCATATCCCAGTTATTGTTAAGATTAGTATCAATGAGGTAAAACACCCGGCCCCGCCCTTCGACAGAAATGAAAGGAAAAATACAGACACCCTGGTGGAAGGTCAATACAGAATATAATACTTACGGCAGACGATAATATGGTCAAACATAGGCAACCTGTTTGAGAGGGGGAGAGAGAGAGAGGAGGAGGGGTGGGACTTGGGATAAAACTTTAGATGACGTAAAAACTCAGGAGAGAGAGAGAGAGAGAGGAAACTGATAAAACATGGGAAAAGGGGTTTAGCACTACACCTAAAAAACGAGAGAGAGAGAAAGAGAGAGAGAGAGAGAGAGAGAGAGAGAGAATGGTGTCTCGCTCTCACTAGATAACTTCATGCATACCTGACAAAAGACAAAAAATGAATCACATTACATAACAACAGTCTATGACAGTTAACCTAAAAAAAAAAAAAAAAAGAAAAGTAAATGAGGTCAGATGAAGGCAAGAAATGGCGAATAAACAAGCCAGTTCGCGACGAACTCGCCGTTAAATGTGGGTGGGAAATTAATGGCCGGAAGAACAGGCTCCCCCCCCCACACCTTGAGAGGGAAGGTGAGGGGAGGGGGAATGGTTTGGTGTGTGCGTGCATACGTGTGCACGCCCCCTCACGCGTGTACGTTTTGTGTGACGGGCTTACCTCAGTGGTCGTGTGTGTGTCTGTACGGGGGAGGTTGGGCGAGTTACATTGCCTGGCTGCAGCTGAGCAGCTGTATAGGAGTGGGGGGGGGGGGGGGGGGGGGGGGGGGGGGCTGGCAAGGGGCCTCCTGGGGAGGCGGTGGAGGGGGGAGCCTTGCTCTTCTACGACAGTTTCAGTAGACCGAAATCTCTCTCGAGTTGAACCCAACTGTTTTTAACTTCTTTTATATACTATATTTTTTTTATAATAATTATTCCTACTTATTTAATGGGACAAACTTTTCCCTTCTGTATTTCCCATGACCTTCCTGTTGTTGTATCTTTCGAAAGAGCTCCATTATATTCTTTGGACGCTTCTGGAACTTCCAGTCAGGGGTCCCTTTGGCGGGCTTCTTCTTCCATACGAGTAGGGGCCTTCACTTTCCACATATTATTATATAATAATTAATAACGAAGTAGTGAGAGAGAGAGAGAGAGAGATGAGAGCTGAGAGAGCGAGGGAGAAAACTATATCCCGAATCTTCAAATGGACGTGGCCTCTGTTACGAACCATAACAGGAAAGTTGTGAAATGAAGGTGGGCTATCTTGACCAGATCAGAATAAATGACCGTAAGGGGGGCGGGGGAGACTGGGCCCAAAGTATTATTATAGACCAAATAGAATGACTATGAACAATGAAAAATATTTACACTAAACCGCTAACTACATTAGATACCCTCTAGCCAATCTATAGTAAGGTTTGGTTATTAATGGACATGAAGGCCACAAAAAAAAAGTTACAGATACGTAAAAAAAAAAAAAAAAAAAAAGTCTGAAAATTCTTCAAGATTAGGAAACACCAATGTATATATACTAAGGAAAGAGCATCCGGATACTGAATTAGGTAATGCCATTCATTGATTCTGTAAGGATTTAGGTGAGGATTTTAAGAACGGAGAGGTAGAAAAAGGTTGACAAAGGCGGGAAGCTGGGATGGAGGAGGAGGGACGGACGACGAGGGTGGGGGCAGTGGAAGTAGTGAGGGCTGTATATATAAAACGTGTCTTGAATTGCAAATCAACAGCTTCGATGATGAAACTTGCAACCTCAGACCCGACCAGTCTAGTGTGTGGGGTGGGTGGGCAAACTGAGTCTATATAAACTGGGGGGCTACTGGGCTCTACACAAATGCATCAATTTCGAGTCGA
>NC_087205.1:97810583-97816829 GCF_015104395.2 Macrobrachium nipponense | reverse complement strand
GACAGAAGTTACTCCTGAACCTCGAATACATATATTATTGAAAACCAATCACCCTGAATTATTTATGAACAACACACTTACCCAATTAAGATAGGAAAAAGCAAAGATATCCACAAAGAGAAGGGGGTTCAGACAGGAGAAGGCATACGGAAAGCAAGAATAACCTATCAAATACAAACTAAACCCTAACGGTGGTTTCCCTCCTCTTAAAAACTGGAGCTGTGGCCGTGATCTCCTTAATTATATATAGGTATTCCTGTCCTCCGTAACACTGGAGTTATAGCCGTGATCTTTACAATTACTTATATGCCTCTGCGTCCAGAGACAAAGTGAATGATAAAGTGATATTCCACAGGTCACCACATCAGCGATCCTACGTCCTCGAGGATGATCCTCCAAAAAAACCGGGACGTCCAAATCAAACCAGAGCCAAGGGCATCACAAAGTTCGCCTGAACATTCCAAAATATTAATCACTTATACCTTGGCTTAAGTGGAGAGCCCCTTGACATTTACTGAGCCGAGGTGAGGCAGGATGAAGCGTAAATTCTTCAAGATAATCATAAATCCAAGTAGGCGATACGTAGCAAATCCAAGTCACCAGGAGTAATAAGCTCAGAGATCAACTGACTCCTTTCAGTCCAAACAATCTCCGACACAGCCACCGGTGAACAGCACCCCTCGCTCACAAATATATGGAAAGACAGAATGGTCATTAGTGGCCAATTACCAAACAAGACAAACCACCGGGGAGGAGGAAAACAAACTAAATGGATAACAATAAAATTCATATACATAACAAAAACCAGAATAATAAAATAGCTAAGAATAAAATATCACAACAAAGTGACAGTTGGTATATTCCACTTATTGTCACTACAATTCCAGGAGACACACTGATACGTACAAAACTAAGTAGCCAAGTAAACTTTTGAAAGGATCAAAACAACAGAACTTTATTTACTTGATAGAAAACCAAGGAGGATATACAAAAACATCACACTTCCTGATCCAACTATGCCGCTATCTATTGGTTGATCATCGCATCTCAAGCAAAAAACAATACAAATAAATGAAGTTGTAACATACCTCCCTCCTTAAAATCATCATTATAAACCAATGAGGATAATCAAAAATTACAATTCATAATATACCAAGGACAAATATTTACCATTTTACATTACAGGATGCCTGGATAAAAAATCTGCCCGCAAATTATCCTTTCCCTTGATGTGACTCACATGTAGATCTAATCTTGTAAAGATAACCACCATCTCGTCAGTCTCTTATTCTTAGTCTTCATTCTCTGCAAGAACGTAAGCGGTTGATGATCAGTATACACTTCAATAGTGTATGGGGACGAATGAAGATAAGTATCAAACTTCTCCAAAGCCAAAAGTAAACTAAGAGCTTCCTTTTTCTATCATAGAGTAGTTTACGCTGATGGGGTTTAAACTTTTGCGAGCTGTACATCACTGGATGTAATAAGGAATCTTGGCTTCTCTGTCAGAAGAACTGCTCCTGCTCCAATCTCTACTGGCATCCACTTCAGGATACACGGACTTCCAAAATCAGGAGATTTGAGAATTGGGCTTGAGACTAACAAAGTCTTAGCTTTGTCGAATGCCTCCTGGCTCTGAAGTCCACTGGAACTTTTTCTTGCTGCTTGTCAGATCAGTCAATGGAAAAACAAGTTCCGAGAAATTCTTGCAGAATCTTCTGTAGTACCCCACCACCTCCCCAGGAAGCGTTGAACTTCCTTCCGACAGGTAGGTTCCTTCACCTGTTAAGATGGCGTTCACCTTGCATTACGGGTGCGATTCTCCACTCCCAACAACGTATCCAAGATACTGAATTCGGGCATAACCAAAGTCACTCTTCGCCAATTCAGGGTAAGGTTTTGCAGCTTTCAACCGAGCGAATACCTTCCTTAACGTCTCTAAGTGGCTATCCCAAGTATCTGTAAAAACAATAATGTCCATCCAAGTATACTGCAACATTTGGTAAATCCTTCAAAACATCATTCATGAGCCTCTGAAATATAGCTGTAGCATTCTTTAATCCAAAAGGTAACACTTTGTATTGAAAAAGTCCACTTGGGGTTACAAACGCAGTTATGGGTTTTGAGGATTCTGACAATGGTAGTTGATAGTAACCTTTAAGAAGATCTATTCGAGATATAATTTCGATGAGCTTACCGATGTCAATAAGATCGTCAATTCTGGGTAACGGATAGCAATCAGAAACAGTAAGTTGGTTTACCTGACGATAATCTGTGCATAACCGATATGTACCGTCTGATTTTCCTACTAGTACACATGGAGAGGAACCATGGACTATGGCTGGCTTCGGCCAAACCATGTTCTAGCAAGAAATCTACCTCTTTTTTCATGATGGTCTTCTTATATGGAGTACTCGGTACGGAGCGCTCTTAACTGGAACTGAGTCGACCTTAAGCTGTATCTCAACTTCCACAAAGACTAGTTTGTGTTGGTAAGTCTCCACAAATCGCTGGGAAAGATTCCAACAACCTTTCTATATCCTGCAATTGAAGAGGGGTTAAATGATGTAATTTAGATTTCAGGTGGTTTAATAGTGTCAGAATTGGATAATCGAACATCTGTTTTTATAAGATGGTTATCAGATACTTGATCAGAAGACTTGTCAACAAGAACCAAGCTAGCAACGGCAATACTTTCTTCAGTTTTCTCCTTATCAGAATAAAGTTTTAATCTGTTTATATGTACTATTTTCCGATCTCTCCTTTTACCTGGAGTAGATATTTCATATACATTCTGATTCTTACTCATCACAAGTAAATGGTCCTTCATATCTGCTTTCAAAGGTTTCTTCAATAGGAGTTAACATCAAAACTCTATCTCCTACTTTAAATTCTCTCTTCTCTGCTTTACTAGTCAAAAGTTTTTCTTCATAGAATGCTGAGCTTTAAACAATGTTGATGGGCGAACTTACGTGAATAACTCAAGTTTTTCTCTTAACTTAGTTGCATATTCTCCCAAACTGACACCTTCACTAAAGTCTAACCAAGTGTCGTATAATACTTTATGTGGTCCTCTAATTTGTCTTCCATAAAGTAATTCGGCGGGAGAGGAATCCAAGACTTCCTGATGAGCATTCTCTCACGCATATAAAACAAACTGCAATCCTTCTCCCAGTCTTTGCCAGTTTCTTCACAAAACTTAGCCAAATCCTGCTTTTTAGCGTCTGGTGAAATCTTTCAAGACAACCTTGACTTTGAGGATGATATACTGTGACATAGAATGTTTAATACCCAATTACTTTCATTACTTCCTGAAAATAATGTAGACGTTAAAATTAGTTCCACGATCTGTCTGTACAATCCTAGGTATTCCATATTGGGTGAAAATCTAACTAGATGAGGAATTAATGTTTTTTAGCAGAAATATTACGCAGAGGTACAGCATCTGGATACTTTATGCTACTGCACATAACAGTCATCAAATACTGGTTTTGTTTCTTAGACTTAGGCAATGGACCAACACAATCCAAAATAACTTTCTCGAATGGAACACTACATACAATCTGTGGAGATAAAGGTACTGGCTTTATAGGCTGATTAGGTTTACCTACCTTTTGACAAGTATCACATACTTTACAAAATTTCTTTACATCTTCTCTTATTCCAGGCCAATAAAAATATTGCAGTATTGATTGTGTGGTCTTCTTCACTCCAAGATGGGCAGATGTATTCACATGGGCAATCCGGATTATTTCTTCTCTCAATCCTAAAGGTACAACTAATTGGTACTTCACGTCCCATGAAGCATTAGCAGGAGTAGAAAAGAGCTCTGTATCTTTCTCATCAGTATTCCTGTCTTTAAATAATAGCAGTCGCTCCGTAGCGATTTCACTCTCTGAACAGCTTCATTAAACATTTGTTGTAAAGAATGATCATTAGCTTGAGCATCTCTAATATCAAAGTCCTTCATTTCAAACAGATTATGAAACTCTGAATCCAAAATATTACACTCTAGTAAAGAAGATTCACAAACCTCCACAATAGCGTTGTCTGGCTTACAGTCATTTTTCATTGTTGACTTTATCTACCTTGTCTTCTATCAGAGGAGAGTTTCTCTGCTCTAGCTCCTCTACTACATCACCTGCTGCGACATCAGCATGAAAACAGCAATCCGTACAAATCAAATTCTTTGCAGTATCCAAAGTCCTCAGGCTGTGTTCAACGACACCATGACTGAAACATGGCTTTCTCTTCTAGGTCCTTCACTGGATTTTCAATCAGAGGAGTTATCCACACAACAGGATCTGGAATCACTCTGGCACCAGCGATATCATTTCCTAATAGAAAAATCAATGTTATTGGTATAGGTAATGAATCAACAACTCCTACAACAGTATTCCCTGTAAACAAATTACAATCCACATGCAACTTTGCTCTGGGTACTGTAGTCAGTCCACCATGCTCTTCAGAATTACACTATCTTGAGTCATACAATTCTCTATCCCCCCAGGAACTGCATCTCTGACCACCAAGCTGTGCGACGAACCCGTATCTCGTACTATCCTGACAGAGATTCCATTGGAACTTGCATCTGGAAACACAAAGTTTTCCTTTAAAACAGAAAGGTTTAAATTCCTCTCTAACCAGAGGAGACTTTTCTTTACCATACCTACACAGTCATTCCGGGAGAAAACAAGCTACACTCCCTGTCGTTTTCTTTTTTGTTTGTTTTTTAAGCCGTTCAGGACAATTTCTGCGAATATGTCCAACCTCACCACAAAAATAACATTTCACAACAGTACTATTATTACTTCCAGCATAGTCCTTCCCTTGGCCTTTATTTTTACTCCGGCCAGGAGGGCTATTATGTGGTGAATTCTGCAATGATTTGCAAGGTGATGTATGTGGTGATCTCCTGGAATTGTTTCCCCTTTTAAATGGCTTTAACAGACCAAAATTCTCAGCCAGAGTAGTAGCTCTCTGCAAAGTTGTGACTTCTCTTTCAAACAAATATCTCTGTACATCAACAGGAGTTTCTCTTAAAAATTGTTCAAGTAACATCAACTCTCTATACTCTTCCATGCACGTGACTCCAGCTGCTTTAATCCACTTATATGAAGTTTAACAATACTATGTATACTCTACATATGATTGTTTATCACATTTACGAAACCTTCTAAATCGCAAACGATAATACTCAGGAGTAAGTTCATATATCTTAAGTATACTATCTTTGATAAAATCATAATCCTTGCACTCACTAGCATCCAAAGCTAGAAAGGCAGACCTAGCTTTTCCTACCAAAGCAGGTTGAATAATCACAGGCCAGACCTCTTTAGGCCAACTTAAACTTTGAGCTAACTTCTCGAAAAGTGAAAAAAATTCATCAGGTTCTGACTCATCAAATTTAGGCACAATCTTAGTAAACTTACTTACATCAGGCATACCTTCGTCAATAAGAGAAATTTTACTTTTACTTCCCACTCTTGAGGGCTCTAACTTTAAAAACTGATATTCTTTTTCTTCTCTATTTAACCTGTCTTGACGCTCAAGTTCTTCCCTTTTTAATCTGTCCTGACGTTCAAGTTCCTCCCTTTTTGATCTGTCCTGACGCTCAAGTTACTTTCTCTTGCATACTGAATTTCTATTCTTTTTACCTCCAAGACTGAACTACCTTCGTCACATAAATCAAAGGCCTCTTCCGAGAGAAATCCATCATCGACTAACTTCGATATTACGTTACTCTTAACCTGAGACTTACGCCACGCTTTCTTTATGTCTTTATCAAACTTATAGTGACTAGCGATCTCTAACCAATCATCCTTTCGCATCCGGTGCGAACTCAAATATCCACTTGTAGGATTTTCAACAGACTCACTAATGTTAAAGGACTCCATAATTATCAACTTAATATACTAATTATCACTTAGATAAACTGCACAAAAGGAAATAAATTTGAAAAAACAAAAACAAATACGCATATAACAAATCTTGCACAATAACCATCATTACAAACAATTACCGAGGGCTAACAAATTTCAATCCCAGACAGGCCCCCCACTTGTTACGAACTG
This sequence comes from Macrobrachium nipponense, assembly GCF_015104395.2. NCBI lineage: Eukaryota > Metazoa > Arthropoda > Malacostraca > Decapoda > Palaemonidae > Macrobrachium > Macrobrachium nipponense. The sequence continues at coordinate 97,810,755 of NC_087205.1, read as the reverse complement.
CTTCTAATACTCTTAAGTTATTAGATAGGGAAACGTAAATATTTTTGCTTACCCAAGGCAATTATTCAAACACCGTTAAAAATTAAAAATTATAATATTATTATTATTTAATAATTAATTTAACATTACCGAAACCCAATAAACATTTACAGTAGAGAAATCACGGGATGCA
>NC_087205.1:97785583-97803083 GCF_015104395.2 Macrobrachium nipponense | reverse complement strand
ATTTTTCGAAATATACCTGTCAAAAAAATTATGTAAGTGAACCCACCATAAGATGACAAGAAGCTTTTCCATCTCGGTTAAGGTCCTATAAATAAACAGTCCAGAAAAGCAAGAATTCAGTTTTAAAAACTGTCCAAGTCCCATATATAACTATATATTACGTATTTAATATCAAGCCATGGTTTAAAAACGAAACCTAACAAGCTGCAATCATGCATAGAGACACAAATGAAGGATGTTCAGCTTGGTATAAGGATAGTTACTGAATTTAATTTCTTTGCTAATAAAATTACTAGCCATCGTCAGCATACCTTCTGTTTAATCGCGAACATTAGTGAAGGTATTCTGATAGCTGTAAGTAATGAGAAGTGAAAAAGCAGAAGTATAATTTCAAAAAAAAAAAAAAAAAAAAAAAAAAATCCCTACTAAAAATGAGTATCTCCACACCACCATATTTTCAATAGGGAATTTATGATTATCGACTTTGTGAGTATTCAGATAGTGAAGCCAACCTGCAAGGACTCATATAGAAACATTGCTTAGAATGATATTATATTAACCTGAGTGGCCCTCCTAACCTAGAGAAATTGAGATAATATAAGGTTAAACTAACACAAAAACACAAACCCTATGCTCTGTACATTTCTAAGACAAGGAGTGAGAAAAAGAGGTTGCACCTTGGATGAGGAAATCACTCGATGTCAGAGATGAAACTACGCCCGTACTAAGAGTTGCTGTAATTTAACAAAGAGACGAAAATGTAACTGTTAAATTGTGGACTAAAATGATAATCTTGCCTATAAGGAAAGGGAAAGATGGGGACCTACAACCTAGAGTGAGAATACCAGGGAATTCGATACTCAGATCATACTTCTACTGACAAGCTCTACGAATTATGAATCACCTGACACGTATAACCAATGTGCCACGTACTGTCTCTTCCTAGTCTCGTTTTTGACAAAATATCCTAATTCAGAGTTCTCTATGTACTCTATGTCTTTGGTGGTAATCATACCGTAGATAGATAGCTCCAGTATCAAATACGCTACCATTAATCCACTATTGATATGCAAACTATGATCGATGTCAGTGTAGTATGTACACATCTACTCAATGTGTTCTGGAAGTATTAAGACCACGATTAAGTGTTTATGAAAGTTTATTAAATTCCAACTCTGATCAACACTATATCACTTTTGCAAGTCTCGAGACGGGATTTTGAACGAGATACCTTATATTGAACGGTTAGTTTTATCTGAAGTCATTTAATTCTTAATAAAGGGTCGAAGTCTGAAGTCAATATTAGCAGTATATTCATATCAAAATTAAATGAGTTTCATTTATACGTAAATGCGCAAAATGACGCATAATATCCCCCACCCCAACATTTATAGTAGACAGATTTAGGTTAATACGTCTAGCAATAATAGTAATTTAAGTATATAAATACTTCCCGTTATGTTGAAATGGAATGATTTTAGTAGCACAACCTGCAAGCTGATGCCATCTAACGGAACCCTGGGAACTATAACCAACCGGCTTTTTAGACGATTTTTTTTTTTTTTTTTTTTTTTTTAGGCGGTCTTCACCTTCGTTCCCCACCGGAAACTGCCGGATTGTTTCACGGCAGAGGTGAAACGACCGTTTATTATTCGATTAGATTTAGCTCAATTTAAATCTCAATTATATTATAATAAAAGATATAGTAATGCACCAGTCATACGGTCAAATAATAAATTCCCTTTCTATACTGTATTTTGCATAGAAGACTTCATACCCTTAATTAAACGCATTTTCTCTTCAAATGAACTTCGCTACATATAGTTTGAAAGCTTCGAGAATAGTTAGCCAGGTTAATTCGTAGTGAACTCGAACCTAAGGAGAACTTAGTTAATATCGATAATTGTAAAGTTGATAAAGATCAATATAAATAGCTTTGTACTAATTCGCTTCACTTGTAATATTATAAAACTTCTTGATTTTGAAAACTATATAGTCGGCACCTTTAGCTTTTAATTAATTAATTACCTTCGCATAAGCTACTATGAGATTCAGTGCCTCTGTAACACGGTTTTTTCGCAATAACTTTTTATCTATGCATTTCATAAAAATAACGCTTATTCAGAATACACATTATATCTACACATAAATTTTGACTGTATTCTGCATTACGTAGGTTGAGTAAATTTGGTACTTATAATGTAAAAGTGACTTTTTTTGAAGATTTACTCAGAGAAAAGGTTTCGAAGGCACTCGTTACGTAACTTATGACAGCATTTCTTCCCTCTTTCTCGATGGATGATTGGCTATACGTAACGATGGCTAGACCTCTGGGAACAATGGCATAAAAATGTAATTACAAGCAAAGCAGTACACCTTTATGAACTCTAAAACCTTTCCACTGATAATTGTCATAATGAACAAACCAACAAAATATGTTAATAAATACAAAAACACTTCGATTATTAGTCTAACTCCAAAATAAGTTTCCTAAGAAATTACAGTCTACTTTATAGGTCACAATCAGATTGACATGATGTAGGGAATAGTTGGTAATTTTAAAAAACATAGTAGACAAGCTTGATTTGATAACTGCTATATCCAATGTCAAGCAATTTTTATTTATTGGCTATCTACCTATTTACTAAAAAAAAAAAAAAAAAAAAATTGCCGTTACCGCATTTTGGCTTTGAACCTTCACCAATAATTATCGTCAGAATGATGACTTCATGAGGCTCCACCCACTTTGGCCTCGTTATAATTCAGGATAACACTAAAGGCATTGTTGGATTAGAAAATTTAACTTCTGGCTATAAAAACTCATTTCTCGAGTAGTTGCAAGAAGTGCTAAATGATCCTCAAGGATCCCAGCAGTTGGCCTAAACGTTTATTTCATGTATATTACTGCTATTACTACAGTAGTATTACTATGCTAGCACAGATACCCCACCCACATCTATGTATCGTTCCGCCATTCATAAAGTCTTTGTCATGGCCACGGGCTTTCTCTTGACTGTAAAAAGTTGCAAGTCGGAAGACAAATGCAGTTTTGCAACCACGGGGAAAATTCCAAATCCTGTTAGCCATTATTGACTGCTATGGGTTTCAGAGCCGATGGAATAAGGTGAATGAGTTTCTGTCTGGTGGATGGGCGGGGCAACATTTCGTCAAATGATGTTTACCTTGCTTACGTAATGAATGTTTTTCGACTCTTGGCTCGTAATCATTGGCCATGGCATCGGCTGGATAATTTTTACCCTATAAAAATTAATACTATCAGGGATAGGTCATTGATAATGCTGCCAAAATTTGTGTGTGGTTGTAAAATATACATATGTCAACTTTCAGCTACATCCGATGCTTTGATAAGGAGCAAAGTCCCAAAAAACCGTGTTACAGAGGCCCTGAATCTCATAGTAGTACTGGAAGTTATTTTAGCATGTGATTATTAAAATTAACCTTAAACGTTCATAAATCCTTTTGGAAAGTAACTCTCCTTTTAGAGTATTCTACGTGATATGCCTGTCAAAACTTAACGTTTAGTGAGCGATTGACTCTGATACTTATGAACCCTTAAGTTGGTAAGGAAACCAATATCAGAAAATTATACGGTATCTTGAAAGACCCATTCATAGTATAGCAAGGATTCTGTTTAAATATAGGAAGCTGATTTTTTTAACATTTTTCTCTTGTAAAGTAGCATTTTTGAAGATGTTTTTTGCGGAGCATCATCTTTTGCAAGACAGAATATATTCATGCACACAAAACTGCCGAAGTTTCTCTTGTGTCTCCTTCCGTTCCCATCCTTTGAATACATAATCCTCACAAAAGAACGTTAGAACCAGACCTCTCTCTCTCTCTCTCTCTCTCTCTCTCTCTCTCTCTCTCTCTCTCTCTCTCTCTCTCTCTCTCGTCATATGATGAAAGTGCAAGGTGCAGTTACTTTTATCACCTCCGGTTTTTTTCATTCCACCAAGTGCCTGCCAAGGTGTGTGTTTATCAAAGATTTTTTCCCTTTCTCGTTTCCTGAAGGATAAGAATAACTTGTTTGTAACGTGGCCAGGCATTAAAATGAAAATAATCTGAGTTTTTATATTAATGTTATTTATTCTTGTACTTATTTGTCTTTCTGGTTGGTCTGTATGTACTGTGTGGGTTCGAACCCAGGTAAAAATATCTGAGATAAAAAAGTCACAGAAAAAAGTCACATTAATTTTTCCTAGATATTGACCCCCAAAGGTTTTTAACCCGTTATGTATCCACCTTTGCGTCGTATTTAGGACAAGACCGTTGGGGATTGCCGTAAAAACATAAAAAGTAAAATAATGTACCTTTTTTTCCTGTGACTTTTTTTTTTGCAAATTTTATTTTGTGACTTTATTACCGGCCATCGTAGGTTCGAATCCAAATAAAAAAAAAGTCACAGGGAAAAAATTCACAGAAAAGGGTCCCAGAAAAAGTCCCATAGTCGAAATAGCTTACTGAACACTTTTTTTTCTTTTTTTACAACAATCTCCCTCTTCTTGTCAAGTCTAATAGTACTTACGAAACTTTTCCATCTCTTTATCCCACCTATTCACACCTACACGCATACAAACAGGCAGACTCGCCCATATGGTTATCATTATTGATTCTATGGAATATACAGTCTTATATTTTCCTTTTTAATTCCCATCTCTTCCACGTTTTATTTTTCATGAGTATACACTTTCAGTCCTTACATTATTTCTTCGTCCTGAGTCCTGACGATCAAGTTGTTGCTTTGCTTTGTTTTCCCTTGTCTTGCCATTACTGCGTAGTAACTGTCAAAGTTTTCCCCTAAATATTTTATTTTTCCTCCCGGACTCTCTTATCATAAAAAAATCTCGTTTAGTAACCCCCGTCACTTTGTCTTTCATATATAACTTTTGTCGTATAGAGTTAAAATCTTTCCTAATTTTTTTTCTTTTGTTCGGAGGCGCCTTTTAGAAAGAAAATTGAGTCAATAAAACTGGATCATAAAAAAAGAAAGTTGGAAGACCCTCTGATTTCAGTGTTTTTTTTTTTTTTCAGTGTGATTTAATTTACTTTGCATTGAGAAAGCACAAACGTTGATTGGCCAGTTCATTGTTCGTTACAGATGCTGAAAAACACAGTAATCATGAAATATCATCAATGTTCCTTCTCAAACTCCTTAATAATTTTACCTAAAGATGAACACTCCATCTGGGGCACTAGTTGTTGAAAAATTCCGTTGATGCCTTGAATTCTTTTTTCCAATTCCCTTGATGCGGAATTCTGATTTCCAATTCCCGAGAATTCCCTGAATTGCCTGGAATTCTGATTCCAGTTCCTGTGGAATGTTTCATTCCATTGATGCCTGGAATTCGATCTAGTCTTGATTGCCCTTGATTGGTGAATTTCCCTACCTTCCATTTGATCCTGGAATTGTTGATTTCCAGTTCTCATGATGCCTGGAATTCTGATTTCCAATCCCCTCGATGCGTGGAATTCTGATTTCCAGTTCCCTTGATGCCTGGAATTCTGATTTCCAATTCCCATGATGCCTGGAATTCTGTTTTCCATTTCCTTTGATGCATGGAATTCTGATTTCCAATGCCCTTGATGCCTGAGTGAAAGAGAGAGAGAGAGAGAGAGAGAGAGAGAGAGAGGAGAGAGAGAGAGAGATGGAGTATTTGGAAGATTAATACGCATTTTGAATTTTCTTGTCAACAAGCACAAGTAAGTATAAGAGAGAGAGAGAGAGAGAGGAGAGATGAGAGAGAGAGAGAAGAGAGTAGAATATCCCAAAAGCGTTGAATTTTCTTGTTGAATGGTACACACACACACACACACACACACACACACGCACACACATACACACACAACACACACACACACATATATATATAATATATATATATATATATATATATATATATATATATATATATATAATATATATACATATGCGAGAGAGAGAGAAAGGAGATTTCTGTTGCGCCTGACCCAGGGATGTTGTTCTCTGCCCTTTAATCATTGCCGGATGTTGTTTCTTCCACTTGTTCATCATCATCAGTCTTCTGAATAATCTTCTTTCCTCTGTGGATGATTTAAGAGCCCTGGATGATAGCTGGAAAAAGCACGTTTAGTAAACAAGGGGAGTATGGTTTTAATTGCTCCCAGATGTATAGGCGGAGAAAAATATGCGAACATTATCTGCGCTTCACGTTGTACATTGTTTTATGTAATGGATTCGTAGGCTGTTTACTCTTTATGCTTCCAGTTTGCTATTCGCTTTTGTTTCTGGTGTTTTTCCTACGCTGTCGGCAATGCATTTTATTTCCTTAATTCTTCCTCTCTCCTTTTTTCTAGTAATTCCTTATTTATCTCTTTCCTTGTTCGTCTGCTCTAGGTAGCTGTTGTTATTAGATATGAAAGATTTCAAGGTTTCTTGAAGGAGCACAGATACACTTCTTAATGGCAGACAGATTAGCCTAGGGTTGTTAAGGCTCAATTTGTATTGGAAATTCAAAAAGAATCCAATTCTCCCTGGCCTAACAGAAGAATTAGCGCTTGTTCATGCTGAGACATGCATCTGTCGTCTCCTATATAACAAGATTTGCATAAAAAAAAAAATCTGCTGGTCGGGTGAATAATCTCTAGACCAGGGGTTTTCAACCTTTTTCTCCCCCCCATACCCTTTCGGGCATTTGTAATGTCAGTAATGTTCCTCGTTCACATTGTTTAACGTGGAAAACAAAACCAACTCAGAAGAACTGAACAGAAGGGAGGTAAGTATATAACTCTCCTGACATAACCAATAATATTAAGCAAAGAATTCCATGAAAAGAAAAAAAACAAACACAATTTTTTTAGATTTATTTACCTCTGGCTATGCAGAATGTTAGATGCTCCCATTGCAGCTGATGTAATAATAATAACGTAAGTTGTTTTTGTACCTCAAGGAGCTACAAAAACAACTTACGTTATTATTATTACATCAGCTGCAAGGGGAGTCAATGAAATGGCTGAAACTGTTTTTCATTAACTATCCTAGCTGGCCGAGGAGCAGTTTTTGCTAAAGCACATTGAAGGTGGGCATCTAACATTCATTCGGGTGCCATGGGGAGGGCGTACCCCGCGGACCCCAGGTGAAAACCCCTGCTCTAGACCTACCCACTCCCGAGCCCTTCCTGCTTGCGCTCTGGTGACCAGTGACTGTCCCTGATGACGCTGACCTTGACCTTGACCTATGATTTTTGGGCTCAGGAGGAATTGTCGTCAACAATTCACAAATCATCAACGAAGGATCAGTAGTGTTTTTACCACAATGCATTTTTTTTCTTTCAAATCTCTTAATCCATCGTACTGCAACTTGCTCCTTGTACTCACATCAACTTCTGCTCCATTTTCACTCTTCATCTTACATCCCTGCTGAATTTTCTTTACAAACTAGATGTAATGCTGTCTATTAGTCCGCTTGTGACGAATATGCAATGCGAAATTGCCATTCATATTGCCAGTTGCCTGCAATCTCTTTTATAATAATTCTCAAATATATAATCACTGGGTTATTCTTGTGCTCCTCTCTTCTGTCATTCCTGTTAGCTATATGAATTTCACTAAATATATTTCCTTTTTTTAACAGTCTCAAGAAAATATTTTTTAATTGGGATTTGTTTTTGCGCAAGCAGTTTATATACGAGATTATAGTTAGTGTTGACTCGCACCATACGTATATTATTCTACGTCAAATATTTGCTTGATCTGTTTGCTAGCTTTAAATATACATTTTTGAGAACACTCCTGTTGCCACCTGGGGAGAACGTTGTGACTTTCATATAGGAGAGCCTGTGGAGATTGTGACTTATGGCTTCCTTTTATTGTTTTTACGGCTTCGTTGTCCTGACTGGTTCCCTTTCAGTTTTCTGTAAAAGAAAACTATTGCGCCAACTTTGGCGGTCCGTCCGCCCTCAGATCTTAAAACCTATTGAGGCTACAGGGCTGCAAATTGGTATGTTGATCATCTACCCTCCAATCATGAAACGTACCAAATTGCAGCACTCTGTCTCAGTAGATTTGTTATCTTATTTAAGGGTAAAGCTAGCCATAATCGTACTTCTGGCCGCGCTATAGGTACCAACAACATAAGGCATTACTGGACAGAAAACACGAAATTTTTTACTTGTTTTTTTTACTTGTTTAAATCTGCCCATAAAACAATTTCCTTTTGTTGTTGGTTCCAATTTTTCTTAAATGTATAGCGGGCAGTAATACCCTAATAAACATATATAGCCGTGTTCAGCCGTTAAGGATATTTTACCTGAATTAAAACAATACTTACTTTCTGACTTTACAACATCTTCATTCTTAAGTCATACCTAAAAATATTACCGAGAAAATCATAAATTAAACTAATTCACAATTCCCATCTTTTCTGAGATGGTTGCCAATTATCTGAACTTTTATCCATGTGCGAAGATTTTATCTAAAATTATACCCCTGTACATTCACGTAAGTTAAATCTCCCGAGGTAATATTAGGTTCAGAATCTTCTTTGATCAACAAGAGAATGTGCTCTTAATATTTTATTTATGGATTTAATATTTCAAATAGATGCTGGTGAAAAGAGAATTCTAGATGGACTCTTGATACTTTGAGAGGGAAACGGGAAACGAAAGGACGACTTTCTTTCTTACTTTCTTTCTTCGATTCGATCCTACCTCATCCTCTTCAATAATGCTGATGCAGGATCTTAAATCCTGAATCCGAAAGGTTTCAAAGACATCTGTCATAATGGGAATTTTTCCCTAACATCTTTGCTACCCTACTATAGCTGGTTTACTTTAGTTTTAGATTCTTGGATGAACCCTATGCTTATGAGGCGTTTGTTTGGTGGCCGCTGATTGGCTGGTACCTGGAGGTAGGTAGGCAGCTCCCAGCCAAAAAGTGACCGCCAAACAAACGTCTCGTAGGCATAAGGCTTACCCAAGAATCTACCTTGAGTGAACCAGCTATAGTTCCTCCTTATTCTCCTTATATACATTATTCAGCCATCTTCTTTTATGACATACGTCATAAATCAAAACTGTAATTAACCACAGACAAAACAAAAACCGTAAAGCTTTCGAAACTAAATATCCCACAAGAACCGGCGGATTTTCCGTGCCAGCTGAAGCTCTTTACTTATCGAAAACGCCAGTAAACTCAAGCGCTCAAATGCCGTGAAATCAAACTTAACATAAACAAAAGTACTCTGGATATCGGATTTTTTTTATTTCATTTTGTGTGGGGCGGGGCGGGGCGGGGCGGGGGGAAAGGTTATGCTTGATTACCCCCGAGGAAGAGAATTATTCATTCGTATCGGCAGGCAATAATGTAACGGGGATGCTGTATAAGCTGGGATAAAAGACGCGACAGAGAGATAGAGAGTTTTTTTATGTGTTGGGGCGGGGGGAAGGTTATGCTTGATTACCCCGAGGAAAGAGAATTATTTATTCGTATCGGCAGGCATAATGTAACGGGGATGCTGTATTAAGCTGGGATAAAAGACGTGACCGAGAGAGAGAGAGAGTGAGTCTCCGTAAGAAACAAAGGCAACACATTTTCCTCTTAGCAAATTGGTACTATGGACGCAGGGAAGAAGGGTGGCGTTTATTGTAGGTAGGTTGCTAGAAGACAGTAATGAAACCACCAGTTTTGTTGGTCTTGGCTACTGACGCCAACAATGGAGACTCCCAGTGTGTTTTTCCACGAATGTATTCCTAATTTGAGAATACTGTAGGTGGGGACCATTACTTATTAAGAAGACTCTGATACACATTAGAACATATAAAACGTAAGCAGATATTTCCCGACGACTCTGGAAAACAACGTGAAATTCCGGGTCATAAAGAACATCTGATGTGAATTGATTAATATTTGTAATTTTTCACAGTAATTGCAATCCTTCGATTTTTTTCACATTTACATTATAAAAGAATTTTGATGATATCTAGTTTAATGAAATCCCATCTATAAGGGGATTATAGGATTATAGTGGTGTTATTCACTGCTCTATGTAATCTTATACCATTTATTAACTTTAAACTGGAAAATTGACGACATAATAATTTCCCTTTTTGGGATGTTTAGATAGCCAGTGATTTCACATAACATGCACATACTGTATGTGGGGAAACCTACTTTATAATATTTCATGTGAAACACGCACGCACAAACACACACACACACACACACACACACACACACATATATATATATAATATATATTATATATATATTATTATATATACTATATACATATTAATATAGATATATATATAATATATATATATATCTATATATAATATATATATAATATATATATATATATATATATGCTACATTGAGAAGCCTGAATGGATTTTTCCATAAAGGCAAAATTGCACAGATTCGAAAACATTTCAAGAACCGATTTATTCCTTCGCATGCTGAAACTGCAGTTGATAATGCAAATCGAATCTCTCTCTCTCTCTCTCTCTCTCTCTCTCTCTCTCTCTCGCCACCGCTGTAATGTCTGGAAATTCATGTAGTGTTAAAATTCAATTTTATTAAAATTCGTTTTCTAGCCGAGAATAGCCTCAAAGGTTTACCGATTCCCAAGAGAAACCCAATCCATTTGCTGTTATTTACCCCGGCAATATTGGCTAGGCCGTTGTAAATAAATATTTATCAGAAAAAGCAAAAAGTAAAATAGTGTGTGCTGGCCGTGTTGTCGTAGATTTGCTTGACCTAGCATGGGCGGTGTTTGTTTTTGTGTGTGTGTTTTTTTTTATTACGGACGGAATGTGTAAAATCAGCAATAGGTACTGTAGTTCTTGTCAAAGTTTTATGTAGTGACTAAAAATCTCAAAAGGAATTGTTCTACGAAAGAGAGTCGTCAGTAATGATAATAATAGGTAGTAGACCATCTTTTAAGCATGTTGTGTTGAAGGTGATAGCTGCATCAGCGGCATTCAGTTTGTACTAATAATAAAAATAATAATAATAACAACAACAACCACCAACCGGGAGAGCATATACAAGAAAATTCCTTCCATTATTCATCATGAAAAAAGACTGACCAGAATAGCAAAAGTCACATTTCCTAATTCATCTAACAACTGATACCCCCATTTTTCCTTTGTGTACCCAGTCAGAAAATTGCGAAATGTCTCTGGTAGAAATTACTGTAAAGCCTCTCTCTGTTCCTCTCCACCATTGTCGGATGATTTTGCCAATGTCTCAGACAAGAGTATTTTATTCGCTTTATTCCCCAGCTGGGTTTTTGCGCCAGAAGAAATATCGGCAACCATTTCATTCACCCCCCAAACGATATTGCTCCATTCTTTCCAAAGGGCTTTGTGGGTAACATGTGGTTATTCTTTATGTAAACCTGAAGAGATATTTCAGTGCTTACTTCGACGTCTCTGGAATTCTACAAAAAAGAAGTTCGGTTGTCAAGAATTGCTGGTCATTTGTTTCATTTTTTTTAATTATCTATAAGTTACTGACGTTCTTATACAATTGATTATTTCATTTCTATTTATGCTTCTTCGCTATGTGCTTTCCTTTTTATCGTCTATTATGATCACAGGTCTGATCATCAATTAGGTGACCACTGGGTAGTACCCACATTATTGACATGAAGAATAAGGCCCTAGAAGTGGAAGATATATATATATATATATATATATATATATATATATAATATATATATATGTATATATATATATGAATCCATTCCAGATAAACTTTATACTCTATGAACATATTTCATCTTATTTATTCTTGCAATATCTTAATTTGTCATAATATTCAGTAGAGTGAAAGTATTATGAACTAAAAAAAAAAAAGGAAATGTAATTATTTTTTGTCATACAATTTTATTTCTGCATCAGACTGAATAATTTCACAATCATTTTGCATCCTCATAAGACGCCTACCATTGCTGTAGTATTATTAAACTCGAAAGAGAATTTGATCACCTTATCAAATGAATAAAAAAAGCTAGTCTACCGGCCTTTTCCCCTTGAGGGATATAGTGAGACCGAAAAAAATGTGTAGTAAAAAAGTCGGTTGGGGTTACGTGATTAAAGGGGTATAACCTTTTGAAGTCTTGTTCTTCGGGACCTTGTTCCAAGATGACCCAAACAAGAGTGCTTTCGACTCATATTCTAGGAATGCCTCGAAGCCCTTTTTCCCTCTACCTTTGTCTTTGTGTGTTGTGTGTGTGTGTCCCTGTTTTCTCTCTCTCTCTGCCTTCTCTCAAGTAGGGGAAATATGACAGAAACTTGCATAGCACAGAACAAGGCGTGATCCGACCTCCAGCTTTCTCGGGGCGCGTGTCCAAATCTACGGTCAAATAGGACGTTGTTTCATCAACGAAAATTAAAATAAATACGCGTATTTTATCAGAAGTAATTGTTGTATACTGTTTAACATGCACATTATTTATATCTTTTATATTTTGATTTAATAAATAAATCATATATATTCTATCCTAAAATTCCTGTATAAAAAAAAACACCTTTTTCAGACCTTTTTAGGCTTTTCCATAGGGTGTTCCTACCCCCCAACAAGAACAACAACAACAAAGTATACTTTGCAGGGGATTAAGCGATGATGCTCTACGATGCTTGTGCTCATAATTATTTGCTTTAATTCATATTCCTTTTTTAACGTTTAAGAATTAAAGTTTCAGCCAACGGAATAACAGAATTGAATAAAATAATTTAGATTCTGAAGGTGTAACAACGTACAAATGACCTCGCGTAAATATTAAGTTACTGTCTCTGTGAAACTATACTAATTATTGAAATAATGTGATTGGGGCCAAACTATAGACGAAAACAGAAGGAAGAGGGATCGAAAAAAAACTCTCTAGTAAAGATGAAGTAAAATATGAGTTTCGAAGGATTCGTGACAATTAGTAGAATTTTTTTTTACTCAAATTGTTTTATTAGAATGATATGCAAACTAAATGGAAAAAAGAGCTAACAGTATTAAGAAATTCAGCGAGACGACGAATAAAGGAGAAATAAATGAAACTACAAGGACAAAACAAACAGAATATTGATATGTGACGGGAGAGGCAAGTTTCGGAGAATAATATAACACTAATATAACTACACTTCCGTCCTAATTGTTGCCTTGGAGAAAAATGCGATGGTCCATATCTTACATAATTATAATTACGTAAGATTCAGAACACATCACTCGTATTTTTTAAACTTAATTCTTCCTGAAAGAGATGCTAATTAAAAACCACTTTGCCCGAAAATCAAGGGCGACCCTTCATTTCCATAGTCTCGTAAACAAAAAAAATCCATCTTATAAAATATTAGGATTTTGACGCTGTGAAAGTAAAAATTCTTATTAGAAAATAACATTCGACTGCTTAATTTTATATTTGCTTCATGTTCATTGACTCATTAGTTTAATCGATAATTTCATATAGATTTTGCACTAAGAAATAACATCCTTCTAAAATCGATAGGTATATATATATATATATATATATATATATATATATATATATATATATATATATATATATATATAGATTGTCAAGTACCGGCTTTCTTCATTAATTAAACGGATCCGTGTACATATTGTATATACAAATAAATAACTAATGGTAACCTTCTTTCGTAATAAGTACGAAATCTTGAAATTAAGTTAAAATGTAGCTCTCCAGTATCCTTGTAAAACCTACCTTCTGATTCCCCTCCTGTCTCGTTCTACTTACTCCCCCTCTCTCCCCATCCCCCCCACACGTTTTCCTTCGCTCTGGCTGATTTGCCACCTGTGTGTCTCGTCCCAGCTCCTGCCTCGTAAGCGTTGTTAAGAACTTCTCTGATAATTGTGAGTACGGTTATTATACCATATGATATTTTGGATTTGGTATGGGCAGAATATTTAGTTTATTATGTTGGTTATGTTAATTAATTGGTAAGGTTTTGATATGTTAAGTTTTGTTAATTAAATGTAATTGTTTTATTGTTTTTCCATATAACCTATTGTTAATTTAACTTTAACCTTGACAAATGGGGGCCTGACCGGGATCTCTAAATTTAAAATTAAATTCTGCCCAAATCCATTTCAACGTAACATTTTGTATTCTGATCGTGGGATATGATTATCATGTGTTGAGTATTAATGTTACAGTGCGCAAGTAATTCAGTGATGTTTCAACAGTGATACCGTGATCTTTTTAGAGTAAGCTTTATTTTTAGTGCTAACGAGGTATCTCGATTGTTCTGTCCGCGAGCCACCATCGACCTTTAGTGTCTTTCAAACTTTAATTACGGTTGTAACTAAGCCAATATAGTTTATAATCGGGTCTTGAGCACTGATTAACCACTTTCGTTGTATTTGGAGCATTCAGCGGAAAATCATAAGGTAACATATTTTGCTTAGCGGCCGTCGACATGGGTAGTTCGTGTAAATGCTCGTTATAACTAATTATCCTTGTCCGAAGCATTCTTTTCCGAGGTGTTAACTTCAGAATTCGCTTCCCAGTTTCCATTGTGCACATTTATTATGACTTAGTGTTTAACACAGTATATGGTGTAGACTATATATCCTACTTTCAGAAGTAGCAATTATTTACAAGGTGTTACTAACAGGTAGACGTCTCTTAACTCAAAATGCCGCTCTTTAGTGTTGATGATTTTCATAGTGACCCAGCGTCACACCTGACTTCCATTGTTGTCGCTAATAAGAATGAACTTTTGTTGTTAGCAGCTAAATTTGGGGTAGCTCTTCCTCCTAATGCAAAGAAGGATGTAGTACGTAATTACATAGTACAGCATTGTTTAAGTGAAGACCTAGTGGATAGTTCTGAGGGCAGCAAATATATCGTAGACGTGGGTGATAAATCATCGGATGTAGAGTATATGAAGCTGGCTATTCAGTTAGAGCAAATGAAAAGAGAAACCATAAATGCTGAACTAGAGAAGAAAAAGAGACAGTTGGAAATGGAAAATCAGGCTTTATTAGAAAGACAGCAAAAGGAATTGGAGTTTATTCAAGCTAAATTAGACTGAAGCTCAGTTAGCTCAGCAAATGGAAGAGAGTAAAATCAGGTTAGCTATGGAAAATAAAAAGCAAGAATTAGAACTAGAAGCTAGACAACCAATGAAATTTGATTTGGCTAGATGCATCAAGTTAGTTCCTAAGTTCGATGAGACTGAAGTTGACGTGTTTTTTAAGAATTTCGAAGACTTGGCTTCTTACATGAAATGGCCTCTTGAACAATGGGTGTGGCTCATTAAGCCTAAGTTGGTCGGGAAGGCTGCCACTGTTGTTGGTAGTCTGGTAGGCGAATTGAGCTATATGGTAATCAAAAAAGCTGTTTTAGATGCATATGCTGTAACTAGTGAAGGTTATCGTCAAAAGTTTCGTAATTATGTTAAGCCCCATATTAAGACTTGGACTGAATTTGCTGCAGAAAAATTAAGGTTGTTTAAGAAGTGGCTTGACTCAGAAGATGTAGTTACTTATGAGGAATTAATTAATCTCATTGTAACTGAGGAATTTAAGAGACGTCTCCCTCAAAATATCATGTTGTATATAGCTGATAAGGAAGAGAAGGATCTCAAAAAGGCAGCTGTTTTGGCTGATAACTATTCATTAATACATAAAGGCAGTCTGGGTAATGTAAAACAACATAGAGCAGAACCGCTGGGTGATAAAGATGGGAAGACTTATAGGGGTTTGTTTTGCAATTATTGTAAGAAGGAAGGCCACATGATTAGTAATTGTCCGAATCCTGCATGTAAGAGGGGAAAAGTGACTGAAAACAGAGCTCCAGTTAAGGTGTTCCCAGGATACAAATCAGACGCCGGTAAAGAATCTGCAATGCATTGCGTATCACAGGAT
Source organism: Macrobrachium nipponense (assembly GCF_015104395.2). Taxonomy (NCBI): domain Eukaryota; kingdom Metazoa; phylum Arthropoda; class Malacostraca; order Decapoda; family Palaemonidae; genus Macrobrachium; species Macrobrachium nipponense. Next base: position 97,787,195 of record NC_087205.1, on the reverse strand, counting down.
AAGAATTTGTTTGAAAAATTCATTTGTAATGGTACAATATCATTGCACAGTAGTGATAAACCCATTAAAGTAAGAATGTTAAGGGATACAGGTTCAAACCAAAGCATTTTAATTAAAAGTGTTGTTCCAAATCTCACATTGCTTGATGAAAATGTCAGTCAGGGATTTAACTGACGCTAAACTATTGCCGCTTACAGAAGTGTTCATGGATTGTCCGTATCTAACTAGTAAAGTAAAAATGGCTGTTAGAGAAGGGAATTTCCCCTTGCCAAATGTACAAGTGTTACTTGGTAACGATCTTGCTGGAGAACTGTTGTTACCCAATCTGATAATGTATGAAACTCCTGGAATAATAGAGGAAAGGAAAGTGAGAATGAAAGAGATTCGGTGAGTGCGAAAAAGAGGAAAATGAAAAGGAGTCAAAAGTGGAGGGTTGTGTTAATGTGACGACCTGCAGTATGGTTAATAATGATCGAGTGAAAGTAAGTGTACCCAACCTCGCAGATAAAGTACAAATGAACAAGAAAAGCCTTGTAAAGTTACAGAGAGAAGATCCAACTTTAAAGGGTGTTTATAAGCAAGCATTGGAGAAAGGAATGGAAAAGGTGCCTGGATATTACTTTAAGGATGATGTACTTTTCAGGTTATATAGACCTCCTAGGCTGGGTAATGATGAAATCTGGAGTGACAGAGAACAGTTAATAGTTCCTCATGATTTACGTAAAGATTTATTGGAGCTCGCTCATAATGTTTATTCACATTTTGGAATTGCTAAAACTTACAACCGCTTAGCTTATGATTTTTTCTGGCCTAAAATGAAGGCGGATGTTGTAAATTTCATTAAACATTGTCATATTTGTCAAATTGCCGGTAAACCTAATAAGGTTATACCAAAGGCACCTTTGAATCCTATTATTGTACCTCATGAGCCATTCCATCGAATCATCCTTGATTGTGTAGGTCCCCTGCCTAAGACTAAGAAAAGTAATCAATATCTTGTGACTATAATGTGCCCTACCTCACGATTTCCTATTGCACTTCCAGTCAAGAATATTTCATCTAAAAATGTTCTTAACCACTTACTCAAAGTATTTACAACTTACGGGTTTCCTAAGGAAATCCAGTGTGATAGGGGTACCAATTTTACTAGTGATGTTTTTCAGAATACTATGAATGAGTTGTGTATAAAACAGTCTCTCTCATCTCCTTATCACCCAGAATCTCAGGGAGCATTAGAACGGCATCATCAGACTTTAAAGTCGTTGCTTAGGAAATTTTGTATTGAATCTGAATCTGATTGGGATGAAGGCATAGACTATTTACTATTTGTAATTAGGGAAGTACCTTCTGAGTCTCTAGGTGTATCCCCTTTTGAAATGCTATACGGTCGTAAAGTACGTGGTCCTTTACAAGTAGTTAAAGATAAGTTACTTGACAAGTATAACGTAGAGGCTATAACAGTGAGTCAGTACCTACAGAAATTAAAGGGAAATATTAATAAGATTCATAAATTTGCCCTAAACAACTTGTGTAAAAATCAAGAAGAGATGAAAATTAGGTATGATAAAAACAGTAAAGATAGGAAGTTTAATGTGGGAGATTTAGTCTTGGC
>NC_087205.1:97773083-97778083 GCF_015104395.2 Macrobrachium nipponense | reverse complement strand
TAACATTAATACATAAAAAAGGCTTCTTTATTGACATCATAAGCGAGAGAGAGTTAACCTATCTCTGCATCAAAGATAAAATTTTGATGCAATTAGTATAAGTAATGAAGAACTATCATTGACAACTGTCAACTAGATCGTCTGATATAGCAAAGACATAGTTTCGAAGTCCTAATACTAGAGAGTTTATTCCTCGTAGAATGTAAATTTTTTCAACCGTTTTTATTTGGGTTAAAGCAAAGAAAAAAAAAAATCTCACTTCTCGATACCATATACTCCCTGGCAGAAACAGATGGACCAGCGTTTACGTGAACTAGTTGTTTTTTCTTTCTCATATGTGCGCATGTTTACAGTACCTTGTTTCAAGAGTGTAAAAATAAGCTGCGAAAATAAACCAATTTTTAGGTTAGTTTATTAAAGTTATAAGCAGTTCCAGTACGCTTGGCGCTAACAAGTGTATACGAAAGTAATACACAAATAAGAGTTTTAGATTTTTTTTATAATATTTGAGTGTTTTGGCAGTTCTCCAGGGGTAAGTCTCTCTTAAGTAATTGTTGATTTTGTCTTGGGAATGTCAAGATTTTGATGTGAATACGTTTTATTTAGGAGTTTTGCCTCTTTGAAAGAATGACATGCGGAGAATATGTCAGTAAAGAATACTAAATTCATGTGTATATTGAAAGCACCGAAAACAGTCGTGGTGGGTCATTTTCTAAAATTAGTCTCCGCATTCTATTTCTGTCTGACGCTTTGTGAGAGTCTTAAACCCACGTTCGTCATCTGCCACCAAGGTGACAACCAGTGACGTCACACAACGCATCCTCTTCAGAAGTGTCACGGCTGTTGTCCTGAATGGACCATTGTTTTGTTGTCAATAGGAGTTGTACGCTTGAAGTTCATAAATAGCTTCTCTCTCTCTCTCTCTCTCTCTCTCTCTCTCTCTCTCTCTCTCTCTTTGAGAGTCTGGAAAAGTGTAAGTGTTTCCCCATTAAAGCCTAATGGTCCATAAAACTTAAAAAACGCTTCGCGTTAAGAACATGAATTTTCGCCTAGTTATTTCAGTTCAGTCTAAAAAAAAAAACTTTTGCAGGCTTCCATTTGGACAGGGATCAACCATCTTTGGAAGAATTGCTAGTTCTATGAATAGATTAGTCAATTATATTCGCTGATATATATAAAATGGTCCAGCTGAGTATACAAATTCTACCCTTTTAGCTATGTATGATCCACCCCACCATTCCTAACGTGCTAAAGCAATGAAAAATAGGTAACATAAACATAGCCTCCCGGTTCAAGCACAAACGCCGATTAAAATGAGTAATTTGTATTGTTTTATTACTGTTGTTTCCCAGTTCAGAACACTCGTACTGATTGTAATGTACATGAATGATTTGTTTAATTTTTACGCCTTTTCCGTAAATTTTCGTAGCAGTCTGACTCGCGGACCATCAGTGAACAATCCAGACCATAAGTACATATTAGTGACTACAGGACATTCTTTCTAAAAGCCAGAAACTTCTTAGTGTTGTTTCTTCTGAATCCTAATATGTCAAAGGTTCAGAAGTGACCGATACTGACAAAAAAAAAAAGCATCACTAAAACCGGACGCGTCTACTTCGTAATGAGCACAATGTTCTTTGAAAGGCTGAATTACAAGTTATGCCAGCAACAGTCTTTTCACCAGCTGAAAAATTAGCTATATAGGTAACAACAGTCTTTTCACCAGCTGAAAAATTAGCTATATAGGTAACAACAGTCTTTTCACCAGCTGAAAAATTAGCTATATAGGTAACAACAGTCTTTTCACCAGCTGAAAAATTAGCTATATAGGTAACTTGGATACCTGACCTCAGCAAAATGTACTTATAACTTGGACTTCGCTAACTTAACTTCCAAAGCATTGTGTAACTTGATTAATGACAAAATTCAGTAGAATTTAACTTTTACAGTCCGCTCTGTTGGTACAGATTTATCCCCAAAGTTTACAAAGTTAAGTATATCTTAGTTTAACCAGACCACTGTGCTGATTAATAGCTCTTCTAGGGCTGGCCAGAAGGATTAGATATTTTTACATGGCAAGGAACCAGCTGCTTACCTAGCAACGGGACCTACAGCTTATTGTGGATCCGAACCATATTATTTCGAGAAATGAATTTCTAATCACCAGAAATAAAGTCCTCTGATTCCTCGTTAGCAGAGCGGGGAATCAATCTTGGATCAAGTTTACGAAAACTTATCACAGCCCGATTTTCGTTTCATCATTTCCTTTGGTGCTCAACTATAACTAATACGTAGTATATATTTAAGCTAAATAGTTAACAAACTTATTAAGAAAAATAAAATCGATGGCGGACCGAGCCCAAACCTGATCTCGACAGCTAATATTGACCAGTAGATTGATTGATTGTATTAAAACTGGCGTCACAACATCTTGGTTATTGACACCGAAATAAATTTAAATAGAAAAGGAAAATAACTTAAAATAAATTTAATATAAAAATATCTAAAAATATATGTATATAAATATATTTCTCCAAAAGCACCGATATTCCGAAATAAAAAGGTTTTCACGTTGCTGTATACGTCGATCATACTTATACGACAGTCATTCTGGAAATATATATTGTTTCGTACAAATAAAATCTTACTTAGCCCGCAGCAAGACTAGACAAGGGAGTTCTTTCTCGTCTTACTTTCTGGCCCCCTCCGGTTTCCCGAAATGAGCTGTCGCTGCTGATTCTTAATAAGAATTTTGATGGTTTGTTGATCTGAAAGTTGTATGGTATACACACGCTAGCGTGTACAAACGCGCGCACCACCAACACACACACACACACACATACAAACACAGGGAATGGCGATCAGATGGTCCGTCGTCAACGCGATACGATGAACATGACGCATGACGTTACTTCGATCCCTTTATTCCCCGAATTGGGAGTTTCAGTGATTAAATTCCACCGTCCTCTGCGATTCAAATATCACGGATTATTGACCAACTCTCGAAATTGAGTTCAGGGCTCCGCGTTTTGACATTACATCATTGACCTGGGTAATGGAGGCCGTTCCAGCGCGCAGAGGTAGGTCACCGCTGGTGATTTTTATGTTATATTTTTCAATTTTACTCAGGAGCTTTTGTGTTTAATTCCGATTTCACAGTTATTCTGGATGTTTAGGGTCAAAATCCCATCCTATCAACTGCATGACTTTTTTTGTTTGTTTTATATTATTACTCATCGTTTGGTTTGGAGATATTCTTTTTTTTTTTTTTTATCAAAATTTAAATGATGTAACATAGTATTTTCATTTCATAATTCATACTTGTTACTCACTTTTGCTCTCTCACATATTTCTTGTCAAACTCCCCTGTCATGCTTCTATTTACAACCCCTTTCTCTCCAACCTGAACCTTCACTTTCTCTCCAACCTGAACTTTCATATCTGACATTCCACTTTCTCTCCAATCTGAACTTTCATATCCGACCTTTCCGCTTTCTCTCCAACTCCAACTTTTGAATCTCAGCTCTCTCTCTCTCCAATCCAGCAACAATCTGGATACATCCAGGCATCCCTCTTTTTATTTTCCATTAAAAAACTTGCTCTTTTTGTCTGCATTGCATTACCCGTAAGTTAGGAAACTCATCCTTTCCTAAGTAAGATTGACAGCCAATCACGAAGCACCCTCTCAACGGTGCGCTTGTGTGTGCGTCACGGACATCTCTTGATGTTGTTTGAGATTAAGCTGGCCTTATGCCAGGACGGGCTCTTGCTCATAGAGCAGCCCGTAGGATCGCTGGAAACACTTAATCTGAAAAACCACATTTCTGTCCGCACGCTGTATCGAAAGCGGATCAAAATCTCTGCAATAAACACATCATATTTTCACCGGCACGACCATCAATGATAATATTAAACTAAATAATAAACTTTTTCATATTCCTATTTACTATTTATATTCCTATCCTTACTGTTCAGCTTCATCTCATGAAGTGACTTAGGGGATTCTCTGTGAGCAAGAGCCCATGCTGGCATGAATCCAGCTTAGGCATAAATAACAACAATAAAAAAAATAAACAAATTCCATAAGTTAGTGCATTCGGGGCATCCTATGTATGACTTGCCTTGACAAGCATATCAACATTAGTTGATCATCAAAAATAGTACTTGACAGGTACAATCTTCCAACTATAAATTCTATTACTCTCTCTCTCTCTCTCTCTCTCTCTCTCTCTCTCTCTCTCTCTCTCTCTCTCTCTCTCTCTCTCAAATCTTGAAACCGGAAGCTTATTTTAATCGGTGATTCCTACAAACTTTTTTCACTGAGGGGGGAGGGGAGAAATTGTATCTATATACTCTTGACAGCCAGGTTCATCAAGAGTATTATAATAAGGTTAGCTAGATCATCTTCTTCTTCAATGTTCTTTGTGCACTGAAGAACTAATTATTAATTAGCTCTCTGAATTATAAGAGTAATTGCTTAATTTTTATCCTTCTCGTGCGAATAAGTCGCGAATTCTTATCTCGCTTATCCGTTTGAATGATTTGCAGCAATCAATTGCATGTATCTTTCTGAATCATTGTTTATCATTTTCTCTCCATCACAAAGCTCATTCTTCAGTCTGCCTTGTAAGTAAATCTGATTATCTCAATTCTCTCTCCCGATGCACGAATAATATAATCTAATTACTCGGCTAATTGGCTGACGAAGGTAAGGTATTATATTATATTCGTCAGGATTACACGCATATTACACTCTCACGTTACGAGCTAATTCTCGATTTTTCCTCGAAGTTTATTCAAAGAGAAACGATTTGATACATAACCTACCTCGACAATTTACCTTTTATGCATTAGCTTGCTTAATCAGTCTATTTTTGACGGTAGCTTTAACCATGTTATAAATGTAACTGTTTTTTGTTTGTAACTCCTTATACACTCACACACACATATATATACACATACATTATATATTTGTATATGTATATATATATGTATATATA
>NC_087205.1:97750583-97768083 GCF_015104395.2 Macrobrachium nipponense | reverse complement strand
TATATATATATATATATATATATATATATATATATATACGTAAATAGCCACATGAAAGGTGAAAAATTAAAGACCAGGTACCAAGCCTTTTCGTGTATTGCGTACACTTCTTCGGGGTACTTACGTACATATTTGTCACATGCTGTTTGGTGACTTATTGGTGATAAATATATATATATATATATTATATATATATATATATATATACATATATATATATATATATGTATATATATATATATATATATATATATATATATATATATATATATATATATATATAGAAAGGTTTTTTGCCACGAAGGAAAAATGAAAAAGCGAGAAAGCCAAGTACTTTCGGTACCTGTTTGGACCCTTTACTGAGGCAAACTGTAAAGGGTCCGAAACAGGACCGAAAGTACTTGGCTATCTCGCTTTTTCATTTTTTCCTTCGTGGCAAAAAAACCTTTATTTATACATAGCATCACGTTTTATATACTTCGTGATCAAGTTATATTATATATATATATAAAGGCCAAAGCGAGAAGGTTCTTTTACTTTTATATTTTATATATATAATATAGATTATATATATATATATATATATATATATATATTATATATAATAGAATATATATATATAATATATGTAATAATAGATGTAAATGAGGATATGATAGCTCCATTATTCACTGGTAAACGTGTAACTCGAGCGTCAGGCAAACAACAAACAAATATCTCTCTCTCCAAGCAACTAGCGGCTCGCGACTTTTCTTTTTCTCTCTCTCGCCAAGCGACGCCGCACGCTCTCTCTCTCTCTCTCTCTCTCTCTCTCTCTCTCTCTCTCTCTCTCTCATCACCTCTTTCTCTCCACTCTAACAGGTAACCAAAATGAGAGAGTTACATCATAAAATAAACATTTATTAACAACGAAAAAACAGCAAAACAATAAGGTCTCACAGACTAACTTAATTCAAGTTACCCCACTATCAAAATGTCCAAACAGTAAATAGTCACTCCAAAATGTCTATTATCCATCGGGACTCCCTCGGTCCCCGTAAGTACACACACAAGTTTAACAATCAGAAATTAAAGATTGAATATTCCCATAAAATGTCAAATAGATCACAAGCTCCCATAAAATGTCAAATAGATCACAAGCCACTCTTTGGCTAAAACAGTTCAAAACTCACCCAAGCAGCCGGAATATTTCAAGCGCTATATTAAAAAGATACTTTCGGAGAGCACCACGGCATCTTGCCTTTCTCTCAAAGCCGCCTCTATCAAAATCCCCCATAGACTTGGGTAGGTGTACATTAAGAACAGAAGAGGCGCACACCCACATACGAATGCACATTTCGTTACCGCCTCATATTACTGGCTGCAACTAGTTTCCCAAAGGCACTTTGAGAAGAGTTCATAAACTGTCGTACATTGACTTGTCTTTCTATGCAGTTTTATCTCATGCCACCCACAGATACCATTCATCAGCTTTTCTCAGGTCGTTGCTCCTCCACATTCCAATAGGTCACAGCGAACATATTGGCAATATATCATTAATCATAACCCTAGGCGTAATATATATATATATATATATATATATATATATATATATATATATATATATATCTATATATATATATATATATATATATATATATATATATATATATATATATATATATATATATAGATATATATATATACATATATATATATATATATATATATATATATATAGATATATATATATATATATATATATATATATATATATATATATATATATATATATATATATATATATATATATATATATACAGTACACATATAGACGTTGTATAGGAGACATGATTATTACTATTATTATTATTATTATTATTATTATTATTACTATTTATTATTATTATTATTATTATTATTATTTTTTTTTTTTTTTTTTTTTTTTGTTTTTTTTTTTTTTTTTTTTTTTTTTTTTTTTTTTTTTTTTTGCTCTATCACAGTCCTCCAATTCGACTGGGTGGTATTTATAGTGTGGGGTTCCGGGTTGCATCCTGCCTCCTTAGGAGTCCATCACTCTTCTTACTATGTGTGCCGTTTCTAGGATCACACTCTTCTGCATGAGTCCTGGAGCTACTTCAGCCTCTAATTTTTCTAGATTCCTTTTCAGGGATCTTGGGATCGTGCCTAGTGCTCCTATGATTATGGGTACGATTTCCACTGGCATATCCCATATCCTTCTTATTTCTATTTTCAGATCTTGATACTTATCCATTTTTTCCCTCGCTTTCTCTTCAACTCTGGTGTCCCATGGTATTGCGGCATCAATGAGTGATACTTTCTTCTTGACCTTGTCAATCAACGTCACGTCTGGTCTGTTTGCACGTATCACCCTATCCGTTCTGATACCATAGTCCCAGAGGATCTTTGCCTGATCGTTTTCTATCACTCCTTCAGGTTGGTGCTCGTCGTACCACTTATTACTGCAAGGTAACTGATGTTTCTTGCACAGGCTCCAGTGGAGGGCTTTTGCTACTGAATCATGCCTCTTTTTGTACTGGTTCTGTGCAAGTGCCGGGCATTCACTTGCTATGTGGTTTATGGTTTCACTTTTTGTATTGCACTTCCTACATATGGAGAGATGTTATTTCGGTCTATCGTACTCTGAACATATCTGGTTCTTAGGGCCTGATCTTGTGCCGCTGTTATCATTCCTTCAGTTTCCTTCTTTAGCTCTCCCCTCTGTAGCCATTGCCAATTGTCATCGCTGGCTAGTTCTTTAGTCTGTCTCATGTATTGTCCGTGCATTGGTTTGTTGTGCCAGTCCTCTGTTCTTTCTGTCTTCTCCTGTCTCTGTATATTTTCTGGGTCTCGTCTGCTTTTATTAGTCCTTCTTCCCATGCACTCTTTAGCCACTCGTCTTCACTGGTTTTCAGATATTGCCCCAGTGCTCTGTTTTCGATGTTGACGCAGTCCTCTATACTTAGTAGTCCCTCTCCCTCCTTCCTTTCGTGTTATGTATAGTCTGTCCGTATTTGCTCTTGGGTGTAGTGCTTTGTGTATTGTCATAGTTTTTCCTGGTTTTTTCTGATCTATGCTGCGGAGTTCTGCCTTCGTCCATTCCACTATTCCTGCGCTGTATCTGATTACTGGCACTGCCCATGTGTTTATGGCTTTTATCATATTTCCGGCGTTGAGTTTTGACTTGAGTATCGCCTTGAGTCTCTGCATATATTCTTTCCTGATCGTGTCCTTCATCTCTTGGTGTTTTATATCCCCTCCTTCCATTATTCCCAGGTATTTGTATTCCTCGTCATCATCTATGTGTTTTGATGTTGCTCCCTCTGGTAGCTTTATCCCTTCAGTTCTCGTTACTTTGCCTTTTTGTATGTTGACTAAGGCGCATTTTTCTATTCCAAACTCCATCCTGATATCCCCAGATACAATCCTTACAGTCTGGATTAGGGTATCTATTTCCTTGATGCTCTTACCATACAGCTTGATGTCGTCCATGAACATCAGATGGTTGATTCTGTTGCCTCTTTTCTTGAGTTGGTACCCGGCATCCATCTTCTGCAGTACTTTTGTCATGGGAATCATGGCTACTACGAAGAGTAGTGGGGACAGTGAGGTCGCCCTGGAAGATCCCTCTCCTGATATTAACCTCTGCTAGTATTATTCCAGAGCTTGTAAGTATTGTATTCCAGTTGCGCATTGTATTTTTGAGGAAGCTGATGGTATTTTTCCTCTGCCACATATATTTTCAGGATTCATTTATTAGCCATGTGTGTGGTATCATGTCGAAGGCTTTCTTATAGTCTATCCATGTGCCATGCTTAGGTTGGTTTTCCTTCTCCTACTGTTCTTCATTACCATTTTGTCTATCAGGAGCTGGTCTTTTTTGCCCCTACACTTCCTTCTGCAGCCTTTCTGTTGGTGGGGGATGGTGTTTGTCTCCTCTAGGTAGTTGTATAGCCTTTCACTGATGATACCTGTTAGTAACTTCCACATTATTGGTAGGCAGGTGATAGGCCTGTAGTTACTGGCTATATTTCCCTTACTCTTGTCTTTTTGCACTAAGGATGTTCTTCCTGTATTATCATTATTATTATTATTAAATTGTTCTTGCATTTAAAAAGTAAAAGTACCTTACCGCTTTGACCTGTATATTCAAGCATCTACTCAAGTTCTGTTTTAATTCATGTCGAATAATGTATACTTTCTCCACAAAACCGTAAGAATTTATAAACGTATTCTCAAGCCAGGAAACCGCGTATCAATTATTGTTAAATGGAATTCAGCCCAGCCAATCAGAATTAAAAGCATAAACTGGAAATAACACTACACAAAAATATGGAAGCACGATTAAAAAAAACGTAGCTGAAATTTGAAACACTAGCTTTCAATAACATTTCCAAGCCCCATTGAAAGCCAGCCATAACATTTCTCTCTCTCTCTCTCTCTCTCTCTCTCTCTCTCTCTCTCTCTCTCTCTCTCATACAATTCCGTAAACTGTTTCCGAGTGGAAAATTTCGGCAATTCATCAATGGACAATTTTTTTTCCCTAAAACCAGGGTTTCAAAGTCCGCTTTTTGTGAATGACGTCCACCTTTGAATGTATGTGACAGTGACACGGAGCCACAAACGTGTGAAATCCATCCCATCCCGAATAACCGGAAGCGAGGTTCCAGCCGGCATCCGGTGCCCAAAATTAGAACTCTTGATGAGATTCCAAAATTGAGGACATCTTGTGTCGCTGTCGTTGTTTTGAAGATTTTGTTGCGGTTTGAGTACATGTGCACGTACAAACACTCGCAAACAAACAATTCACCCGGATCTGACATATGTGTCGTGGAGATATAATAATATGAATTTACAAAAATTTATGCATGAATGTATATATCTATATTTGTGCGCGTGTGTGTGTATTTATGTATGTACATGTATTTACTAGTAACTTTTTTGCAGGTGAGTATATAATTGCAGTTGTATATTATATATATATATATATATATATATATATATATATATATATATATATATATATATATATATATATATATATATATATATATATATGTGTGTGTGTGTGTGTGTGTGTGTGTGTGCATATTTACGTATATAAATATATATATATATATATATATATATATATATATATATATATATATATATATATATATACACACACACACACACACACACGTGCAGACCTTTCCCTCAGACGGGATGACCTCAGAGAGCGCCAGCTCTCTACTCTAATGAAATTGCTAAAATCCCTGCAAGCGAAGACCACTTTGTTAATTGCTTAGTAAATCATTCTTTACGCGGCAGCCACAATCTGTTAATTACATACCCTTTAAATTTTTTATTTCCTTTTACCAACAGCATATCAATCTAGTAAAAAAAATAATAGTCACTACCACATTCTATCAATCACTCATTGTTGTCTCCTTGTAACCAAGATATTTGGTTTTTCAATTCTTCATTAACGCAACGTTCCAACCTATTTATTCCTTCCTATCATCTTCCTCTTCGCCAGGCTATCTTCCTACATTCTTTCCACGTGAACAAACTGTTTCAAAACACGTTGCTGATGTGAAACTTTATCATCTGCGATGCTCAGCGAGAGAAAACTGTGGGTGTCAAATAAAATCAACAGTTTCAAAATTTAGTCAATCAATTTATGGTGTCAAATATGATTAGCAGTTTCAAAATTTAGTTAACAAAATGATTGTGTCATATAAATTCAGCAGTTTCAAAATTTGATTGATCAAGTTATGGTGTCAAATAAAATTAGCATAATTTCAAAAAACTTTTGATAAGATTATGGTGTCAAATAGAATTAGCATAGTTTTAAAATTTAAATAAAATTATGGTGTCAAATAAAATCAGCAGTTTCAAAATTGGTTAATCAATTTATGGTGTCAAATAAAATCAGTAGATTCAAAATTTAGTTGATCAATTTATGTTGTCAAATAAAATTAGCATAATTTTAAAAGTTCAATTAACAAAATTACAATGTCAAAACATTTAGCATAATTTCAGTTTTATTTCGTATTTCTTTATTGTAGTTTTGATATTCAAAACACAGTTAATATACGCTTGAAAACTCATTACGAAGTCCATTTCCCATTTTATCACCGTTCTTATTCGTCAAAAAAAATAATATTGCACCCAAGACGTAACTCCATCATTCAATAAGAAGTCGAATCAAAAATTGTTTTTGTAGTCGCCCAGTATCTCACGGGACGGAGAGCTATCTACAAAATTAAGGTGTCAAATAAAATTAGCATAACTTCAAAATTACGATGTCAAAAATGTTAGCATAATTTCAGTTTTATTTCATATTTTTATTGTACTTTTGTTCAAAACACCGTTAATGTACACTTGAATTCTCATTATGAACTCCATTGCCCCATTTTATAACCGTTCTTATTCAGTAAAAAAAATAATTTTGGACCCATGACGTAACTCTATCACTCAATAAGAATCCGAATCAAAAATCGTTTTTGAAGCCGCCCCGTATCTCACGGTTGAGTAATCCATCTATTATGGCGGCTCTATTTTGCCAATACCCTTCCGAATTAAGGAACAGTGGGAAAGAAAACGAAATAATACCTCAAAGTAATTGGTCGGAATATGAGCTCAGACCGAGTAAGCTGAATATCTCCTGGTAATGGCAAATGTTACGTGAAACTGTTGTCTAAGTCTTGGTAGTATATCAATTTGGCTTTGTTCAGCAAGGTAATATCGCCACCGCTGTTTCCAGTATATTGTTTTAATGGTATTGAAGATGAGGATTATTATTATAATTTTTTTTTCTTTTTTTCTTTTTTTTTTTTTGCTTATTTTTGCTCCATCACAGTCCTCCAATTCGACTGGGTGTTATTTATAGTGTGGGGTTCCGGGTTGCATCCTGCCTCCTTAGGAGTCCATCACTTTTCTTACCATGTGCGCCGTTTCTAGGATCACACACTTCTGCATGAGTCCTGGAGCTACTTCAGCGTCTAGTTTTTCTAGATTCCTTTTCAGGGATCTTGGGATCGTGCCTAGTGCTCCTATGATTATGGGTACAATTTCCACTGGCAAATCCCATATCCTTCTTATTTATATTTCCAGGTCGTGATACTTATCCATTTTTTCCCTTTCTTTCTCTTCAACTCTGGTGTCCCATGTTATTGGGACATCTATGAGTAATACTTTCTTCTTGATTTTGTCAGTCAATGTCACGTCTGATCTATTTGCACATATCACCCTATCCGTTCTGATACCATAGTCCCAGAGGATCTTTGCCTGATCGTTTTTTATCACTCCCTCAGGTTGGTGCTCGTACCACTTATTACTGCAAGGTAGCTGATGTTTCTTGCACAGGCTCCAGTGGAGGGCTTTTGCCACTGAATCATGCCTCTTTTTGTACTGGTTCTGTCCAAGTGCCGGGCATTCGCTTGCTATGTGGTTTATGGTTTCATATTTCGTATTGTACTTCCTAAATATAGGAGAGATGTTATTTCTGTCTATCGTTCTTTGAACATTTCTGGTTCTTAGGGCCTGATCTTGTGCCCCTGTTATCATTCCTTCAGTTTCCTTCTTAAGCTCTCCCCTCTGTAGCCATTGCCACGTGTCATCGCTGGCTAGTTCTTTAGTCTGTCTCATGTATTGTGTCTCATGTATTGTCCATTCATTGGTTTGTTATGACAGTCCTCTGTTCTGTTTGCCATTCTCCTGTCTGTATATTTCTGGGTCTTCGGCTACTTTTATTAGTCCTTCTTCCCATGCACTCTTTAGCCACTCGTCTTCACTGGTTTTCAGATATTGCCCCAGTGCTCTGTTCTCGATGTTGACGCAATCCTCTATACTTAGTAGTCCTCTCCCTCCTTCCTTTCGTGTTATGTATAGTCTGTCTGTATTTGCTCTTGGGTGTAGTGCTTTGTGTATTGTTATATGTTTCCTGGTTTTCTGATCTATGCTGCGGAGTCCTGCCTTCGTCCATTCCACTATTCCTGCGCTGTATCTGATTACTGGCACTGCCCATGTGTTTATGGCTTTCATCATATTTCCGGCGTTGAGGTTTGACTTGAGTATCGCCTTGAGTCTCTGCATATATTCTTTCCTGATCGTGTCCTTCATCTCTTGGTGTTTTATATCCCCTCCTTCCATTATTCCCAGGTATTTGTATCCGTCTCTTTATTGTATGTTTTTTGATGTTGCTCCCCATCTGGTAGCTTTATCCCTTCAGTCCTTGTTACTTTGCCCTCTTTGTATGTTTGACTAAGGCGCATTTTTCTATTCCAAACTCCATCCTGATGTCCCCAGATACAATCCTTACAGTCTGGATTAGGGTATCTATTTCCTTGATGCTCTTACCATACAGCTTGATGTCGTCCATGAACATCAGATGGTTAATTCTGTTGCCTCTTTTTCTTGAGTTGTACCTGGCATCCATCTTCTGTAGTACTTTTATCAGGAATCATGGCTACTACGAAGAGTAGTGGGGACAGTGAGTCTCCCTGGAAGATCCCTCTCCTGATATTAACCTCTGCTAGTCTTATTCCAGAGCTTGTAAGTATTGTATTCCAGTTGCGCATTGTATTTCTGAGGAAGCTGATGGAGTTTTCCTCTGCCCCATATATTTTCAGGCATTCTATTAGCCATGTGTGTGGTATCATGTCGAAGGCTTTCTTATAGTCTATCCATGCCATGCGTAGGTTGGTTTTCCTTCTCCTACTGTTCTTCATTACCATTTTGTCTATCAGGAGCTGGTCTTGTGTGCCCCTACACTTCCTTCTGCAGCTTTTCTGTTGGTGGGGATGGTGTTTGTCTCCTCTATTATTATTATTATTATTATTTTTCTTTTTTTTGCTCTATCACAGTCCTCCAATTCGACTGGGTGGTATTTATAGTGTGGGGTTCGGGGTTGCATCCTGCCTCCTTAGGTGTGTGTGTGTGTGTGTGTGCGTGTGAATGTCTACGTCTACTTTTGTGGTTCCTGAAGCTGTATCTGTTCTGGTTTTGAAATAGTTGTCCAAAAAAAAATTATTTTTTTCACCGGCTTAAGTTTTGCTCTGTAGCAGGATAAAAAAAAAGAGAGAGATATATATATTTCACTTCTCGCAAAACCTTTCATTCGGAGTGCAAGATATTTCACTCCAGACGAGGCGGCACAATGCACGATTCATCCATTTTCAAATCTGTCCCCAGTTTTCCTTCATTTATTCCCTTATGATGCTTTTTGTCGTTTAAAAATAAACGACGGAAAACGCGTCCTAACTGCGAATTCATTTCCTGAAATTCTTAATCTTTTTGTTTATATACGGAAGAAGATTCATGTCTACCACAGTAACTAACGGGAAATAATTTCCAGTTAGCCTAAAGCACAGTACGTGTAAAAGGGAGATATTGCTTCCTAGAATATTTTACTGTACTGTTTTACTGTGATGGCAACTCGACGAGGAAAATGAATCCCTCGCTGAAGAATAAATATATTGTTTTGATATGAAAGAACATCGTATGAAATAAGGGACTTTTTCGCAATCATTGTTTTCTCCTCTCGGCTGTGAACAAGAGAGTGAGTGAGAAATGGAATCACATGAAAATAAAAGAAT
Source organism: Macrobrachium nipponense (assembly GCF_015104395.2). Lineage (NCBI taxonomy): Eukaryota > Metazoa > Arthropoda > Malacostraca > Decapoda > Palaemonidae > Macrobrachium > Macrobrachium nipponense. The sequence goes on along the minus strand of NC_087205.1, from coordinate 97,758,499 downwards.
GAAAATAAATGTAAAAATAACAAAAACTGACTCCATTACATGTTATTAATGTTATATTTTTATTTTCACTCGGTAGCTAAAAGAAATTAAATTCACCTTTTTCTCCTTAAAATTAAAACAAATTTGAAAGCAATATAAAGCATGGTTTATAATTAATTTAATCAGGTACTAAAATAAACTCAGCCATAATTGACAGCATGATAAAATTTCCCAATGACACAATATGATTGTTTATAGGGAGTCTGGCTTATTTTAAAGGGGGACTTTTACTCTTGGGAAGTAGTATATATCTAAATATTGAAGAATGATCCTACTTTACAACAAAAATACTTTTAGAAGTAGATAAGGCTTGATATCAGTTGTCATTTCTGAGAACTTTATTGACAATGTAGTTCTTATTTACTGTTAATTTTGTTCTTTTATACTGATTTTGTTCACTTTTTGAAACTGAATATTTATAGAAGCTAGAAAATGGGCATGAGAGTACCGAAATTGTTAATAATGATTATATTTATGAAAATGTTCATAACAGCAAACATTTAGGTATATTTTTATTTTCTTCTTGATAAACAAGCAATTCATATGAGCCAATGACTTCTGTGAATGTGAATTTTCTCTCTGATTCTTTCACATAGCAAAATACATTCCAGTGAAAACTGGAATGAGCTAATATTCTTAAAGGAAAAAAAATGATTCACAAACGGCAAACGAAACGACCAATTAGAAGCTTGATTGAAACCTCCTTTTAGTGAAGATCCCATGTTTTAATTAACGCAAGTACTTTCTCTTCAGAAATCTTTTGAAAGGTGCTTTAGAACTGTAATGAGGTCATACGCGCGCTTATGATCTTTCAAATGGATTTAATCATCACTGCTGTATTTCATTTACTTTTCTCGCCATTATAACGATACCAATACCCCCCCACCCCCCCACCCCCCACACACATTTCCGCTTCTAACCTATCCTCACATCTCCCCACCAACCCCTCCTCACTTCTCATCAACCACTCCTCACATCTCTCCACCATTACCTATTACTTCGCTGGTCAAGAACTACAGAAAACTGACGATTTATTAACAAAAAAATATGTAAGTATGAAACAACTTGCTTTTATAACAGCAACGATGAGGAATCATTATTTTACAATAAGAAAAAGAATTAGCAAGTGATTATATTTTACTTTATCGCAGCAGAAATTTTGTGCAATCCGGTATCACTCGACTCGTCTTATACTGCTGAAGAAGTTAATATGACAAAGTTAACAGACAATATGACAAAGTGCCAGGAATAAATGCAATAAATCTTACACCATTCCAAGCTCCGTCATTTATCATGTAGACAGTGGAAAACAGCAAAAAGAGCCAAAGATGCATTTTGGGAACAATATTCATTAAAAATTACAAATATCGAATCCGACGTCCCAAACAAGAGTTATTATGCAGAGCAATTTTTCTTTTCAGAAAACTTGCAATGAAATCATTACTATCTTTACCATCATTACCATCAACACTGGGATATTTTCTGCTTTCGGAATATGAAAAAGGATATAAAATGTTAGAGAAGAAAAACTGATGTATGACAGATTTTGCTATGAAGTATTATGTGTCATTGTTATTTTATTTATTAAAACTTTCACACTTAAAAAACGAGCAAGTATTCAAATGGGGAAGTATTTTTTGCAGAATGTTTTGAAAACTATGTAGGAATTATATAAAAAACGTGTGAAGTTTTAACGACAGGTTATTAATAGAGGAGCAAGCTGAGAATAATTTCAAAAGTTAGTTAACAAGATTATGGTGTCAAATAAAATTAGCATAATTTCAAAATTTAGTTAACAAAATCATGATGTCAAATAAAATTAGCATTGCTTCAAAATTTAGTTGATATATAAAATTATCATTGATTCAAAATTTAGTTAACAAAATTATGGTGTCAAATAAAATTAGCATTGCTTTCCAATTTATTTAACAAAATTACGATGTCAAATAAAATAAGCATACTTTCAATATCTAATTAATAAAATTACGGTGTCAATAAAAACAGCATTGCTTCAAATATAGTTGATAAAATTATGGAGTCAAAATAAATGAGCATAATTTCAAAATTCAATTAACAAAATTACGATGTCAAAAAATTTAGCATAATTTCAGTTTTATTTCATATTTTTTAATAGTAGTTTTGATATTCAAAGCACAGTTAATGTACTCTTGAAACGTCAGTATGAACTTCATTGCCCCATTTTATAACCGTTTTATTCATAAAAAAAAATAATTGTGGACCCAAGACGTAAATCCATCACTCAATAAGAATCCAAAACAAAAATTGTTTTTATAGTCGCCCCGTATCTCACGGTTGAGTAATCCATCTATTATGGCGGCTCTATTTTGCCAATACCCTTCGGATTAAGGACAGTGGGGAAAGAAAACGCAATAATACCTCAAAGTAATTGGTCGGAATATGAATATCTCTTGGTAATGGCAACTGTTACGTGAAACTGTTGTCTAAGTCATATTAGTATATCAATTTGGCTTTGCTCAGCATGGTAATATCGCCACCGTTGGTTCCAGTATATTGTTTTAATTATGTTGATGATGATGATGATGATGATGATGATGATGATGATGATTATTGTTATTATTATTTTTTATTTATTTATTTATTTATTTTTTTTTCTATCACAGTCCTCCAATTCGACTGGGTGGTATTTATAGTGTGGGGTTCCGGGATGTATCCTGCCTCCTTAGGAGTCCATCACTTTTCTTACTATGTGTGCCGTTTCTAGGATCACACTCTTATGCATGAGTCCTGGAGCTACTTCAGCCCTCTAGTTTTTCTAGATTCCTTTTCAGGGATCTTTGGGATCGTGCCTAGTGCTCCTATGATTATTTAGGTTACGATTTCCACTGGCATATCCCATATCCTTCTTATTTCTATTTTCAGATCTTGATACTTATCCATTTTTTCTCTCTCTTTCTCTTCAACTCTGGTGTCCCATGGTATTGCGACATCAATGACTGATACTTTATTCTTGATTTTTTCAGTCAGTCAAACTCAGGTCTGGTTCCTATTTGCACATAATCACCCTATCTGTTCTGATAAACCACACGTCCCACACCCAGGGATTCTTGCCTGATTGTTTTCTAGCACTCCTTCAGGTTGGTGTTCATACCACTTATTACTGCAAGGTAGCTGATGTTTCTCGCACAGGCTCCAGTGGAGGGCTTTTGCCACTGAATCATGCCTCTTTTTGTACTGGTTCTGTGCAGGTGCCGGACATTCGCTTGCTATGTGGTCTATGGTTTCATTTTTCGTATTGTACTTCCTACATATGGGAGAGATGTTATTTCCGTCTATCGTTCTTTGAACATGTCACGTTCTTAGGGCCTGATCTTGTGCCGCTGTTATCATTCCTTCAGTTTCCTTCTTGAGCTCTCCCCTCTGTAGCCATTGCCACGTGTCATCGCTGGCTAGTTCTTTAGTCTGTCTCAGGTATTGTCCGTGCATTGGTTTGTTTGTGCCGTCCTCTGTTCTGTCTGTCATTCTCCTGTCTCTGTATAGTTTCTGGTCTTCATCTAATTTTATTAGTCCTTCTTCCCATGCACTCTTTAGCCACTCGTCTTCACTGGTTTTCAGATATTGCCCCAGTGCTCTGTTCTCGATGTTGACGCACTCCTCTACACTTAGTAGTCCTCTCCCTCCTTCCTTTCGTGTTATGTATAGTCTGTCCGTATTTGCTCTTGGGTGTAGTGCTTTGTGTTATGTCATATGTTTCCTGGTTTTCTGATCTATGCAGCGGAGTTCTGCCTTTGTCCATTCCACTATCCCTGCACTTTATCTGATTACTGGCACTGCCCATGTGTTTATGGCTTTGATCATATTTCCAGCATTGAGTTTTGACTTGAGTCTCTGCATATATTCTTTCCTGATCGTGTCCTTCATCTCTTGGTGTTTTATATCCCCTCCTTCCATTATTCCCAGGTATTTGTATCCAGTCTCATCTATGTGTTTGATGTTGCTCCCATCTGGTAGCTTTATCCCTTCATTCTCGTTACTTTGCCCTTTTGATGTTGACTAAGGCGCATTTTTCTATTACCAACTCCATCCTGATGTCTCCAGATACAATCCTTAGTCTGGATTAGGGTATCTATTTCCTTGATGCTCTTACCATACAGCTTGATGTCGTCCATGACATCAGATGGTTAATTCTGTTGCCTCTTTTCTTGAGTTGGTACCCAGCATCCATCTTCTGTAGTACTTTTGTCATTGGAATCATGGCTACTACGAAGAGTAATGGGGACAGTGAGTCGCCCTGGAAGATCCCTCTCTCTGATATTAACCTCTCCTAGTCTTATTCCAGAGCTTATAATATTAATACTCCAGTTGTGCATTGTATTTTTGAGGAAGCTGATGGTGTTTTCCTCTGCCCCATATATTTTCAGGCATTCTATTAGTCATGTGTGTGGTATCATTTTTATAGCTTTCTTATCCATGCCATGCTTAGGTTGGTTTTCCTTCTCCTAATGTTCTTCATTACTATTTTGTCTATCAGGAGCTGGTCTTTTGTGCCCCTACACTTCCTTCTGCAGCCTTTCTGTTGGTAGGGGATGGTGTTTGTCACCTCTAGGTAGTTGTATAGCCTTTCACTGATGATACCTGTTAGTAACTTCCACATTATTGGTAGGCCGGTGATAGGCCTGCAGTTACTGGCTATATTTCCCTTACTCTTGTCTTTTTGTACTAAGGATGTCCTTCCTGTGGTCATCCATTTGGGTGCATGGTGATTTGAGATACAATGCTGAAGTTGTTCTGCTATTCGTGGGTGTAGGGCCTTGAAGTTTTTGAGCCAGTATCCATGGACTTCTCGGGACCTGGGGCTTTCCAGTTTGGCATTTTCTTTAGTTGGTGTCTGACTGTGTCTGTCGTGATGTCAGTGAATCTTTGTTTTATTCTCCTTGTTTCTTCTTCCTTGACTTCCTGGAGCCATGTTGCATGTTTGTTGTGTGATACTGGATTGCTCCATATGTTTTCCCAGAGTCTCTTACTTGGTTCGGTTTCAGGAATTTCTTGGTGGTTGTCTTCCCCTCTTAGATGGCTGTATAGTCTTTTTTGGTTAGTTCCGAATAGTTTGTTCTGTTGGTATTCCTTATTCCCGTTCATGTACCGTTGGATCTTATGTGCCTTGGCCTTAAGCCTATGTTTTACATCTTCTATTGTGTTGTTTAGTCCCCTCTCTTGTACTTTGTATTTCTCGTTGAGTTCCTCCCTTGTTTTTTTGCTTCTTAGCCTTTTTTTTGCCATCTCTTTCAGTTTACTCAAGTCAGATCTCATCACCATGATTTGCTTTTCCCAGGCGCCTTTCCAAGGAGGTTGCTGTTTTGGTTTCTGTTGGGTTGGTTGTGCTGGTGGAGTTGGTGTTCGTATCCCCATCAGTTCTGCTACTAATCTTGCTCCTGCATATGCCAAGTTATTTGTTTCTGTGATACTGGTGGTGTGTATTATGCCCATTATTTTATTGACCTCACTTGTTTCCTCCCTTAATTTCTTAGTGTTGTAGGCTTTCATGGAGGGGATCTTTGTTCTTTCTGTATCTGGTTCCATCCATTGTCTAATATACCCATTCCGTTCTCTCTGTTACTTTGTCGGTGTTTCTTCCTGTGTCGTTGTTTGATACCTCATCATCAACCCTTGGCGTCTTCTGTGGCATCGTCTCTCATGTTCGTCTTCGTGTAATTCGTTGTCGTGTGACATTTCCCTTTCCAGTTCTTCTCTTTCTGTTGGGGAGAGCCAGTTCTTTTTCTTTATGTTTCTTACTTGGTCTGCCAGCTTCTGATCTGTTTGGGGGGTGGTATTCCTCTCATTCCAGATGTTGACCAACCTTCTTCTATATCCTCTCTCTGTCGGGTTGCTTCTGATGTAGCATCTCCATATTTCCTTATTTTCTTCTCTTGTCCATTTCTTCCTTTGGTTTACTTGTGTAGCTCCAATCTCAGGCTGTTGGTTACTGTCGTTGTGGTGGTCAGTTGCTGGATGACGACCTCCAAGTACCTGACCGTCTTCCCCTTCAATTGGGTTGAATACCTGGCTGCTGGACGAGGCTCCTCTGTTGCCAGAGGTTCCATTTACGTCGTCGTTTATTCCTTCATTTCTTTCCATCATTGTTGAGTTTTGCTATTTAACCCATAGCTGGACCCTACCCCATCAGGGATAGGTACTCATTTACAGCTGAGTAGACTGAGGAAATTATGGTAAAGATCCTTTCCCAAGGAATCAATGCCGAGGAGAACGGTCACCCATCCAACGACTGACCAGCCCCAATGTTGCTTGACCTGTCGATTGACGACCTAACCCACTCTGCCACGGCGCCACATTATTATTATTATTATTATTATTATTATTATTATTATTATTATTATTATTATTATTATTATTATTATTATTTTTAACCCCAAATTGTTGAAGATGAACAAACTTCTTTTTATTTATCTAATTATGTATTTATTTATTGTTTTATTATTATTATTCTTATTATTATTATTATTATTATTATTATTATTATTATTATTATTATTATTATCATTATTTAATAATCTAATAATAATAATAATAATAATACTAATAATAATAATAATAATAATTCTTGTTGTTGTTGTTGTTGTTGTTGTTGTTGTTTTTACTGACGCCAAATCATAGGGAATATAAAACGCAGCTATTGCAAGATCATATTATGTCCCGAAGACCTTTGAAATAAGGATAATGAATTGCCTTTCAGCAATGGTAGACAATTGAAAAAAGGTTGAAAAGATTAAACGTTTATATTGTTAATAAATAAGAAATGCAAAGAATGCCTTTTTCCGAGAGAACGATAGCTGATTGGTTAAACTCATCCGTCTTATTATTAAAAAATCAATGGCCACATTGCTAATTATATGTGAAAGTTATATGACGGAAACTTTTCGAAAAGCTCGTGATTCTCCGATTTCTCTCGCTCTCCCCTTCTTACTTGCATAAAAATATCAAATTTCCCCCAAAATTTCCCCCTTCCCATTCGTCAACCACTTTGAGTGACGGTTCCATCGTTGTTTATAAACGTTCGGCGGTTTTTTTTTATTTGTTTTTTTTTTTTTAGAGCGTGGTTCAATAACTTCGCCAGGTGGCGAGCTTTCACGTAAAAATCGCAGCGCCATCTATATATAGAGTCTCTCCGTTCTCACTGATTAAATCATGGCTCGGTCAGACGTAAATATTGATACTTTTTTTTTGTGCGTCTTTTTTTTTGCTTCCTCGTCTCGTCCTTTCAACATTTCTTGTTTTTGGATGCTCGAGGAGCCAAGGAAACGTCCGATATTAGGAAGACTCATTAATTTTTGTTTTATCTCGCGCGTCATTAGCTTCAACCGCCACTTCCGTTTCACAGATTTCCATATTTGGGGAAGGAGGAACCGCGCCACTGAAGAAGTACCTGCCTTTCAACGCGAAGAATTTGGAAAAAAAACTTAATGCAACTTCCGGGAAGGCAGTGACATTGCCCTTATGAGAGACGTTGCCTTACCAGGAAATTTTCAATTGCTTCAAAAAAAAAAAATATAAAAAATATAAAAAAGAATAATTGCATGATTCAGAAAAGCAAAATAATTTCTCGGTACGATTTCGAATCTTATGCTTTAAAAACCTGTAACGTAGTTTGCATCTCAATATTGAGGTTTCTGCTATATTTTTTATCACTTATTTCCTTGGGGAATGACTATACAAAATGACATTTTCGCAAATTGACTATTGAGGCTTCTGAACTCCTTAACAAAACCAAGTTTCTCAACTGATCTATAAAAGAAACTATAAGTAGTGACTCCTTTGAGGGTCTGAAAGGGAAACTTTTTACCAATAAAACGGTCAGTTGACTTGACCTACTACGTAACAGA
>NC_087205.1:97740583-97743083 GCF_015104395.2 Macrobrachium nipponense | reverse complement strand
TTGGTTGAGTATATGACGAGAGAGGCACACGATGCACTAGTCAAACGACTGACGCTCATGATTCTCCGTATATGCTGCTAATCCGAGCAAAGCAATTGAACTAAAACTATTGGTCATTTGGTGTCCTGCTCTGCAAACGTTGCACTACAGTAAAAACTGTGATAATAGCCATCTGTAAAATGTCATTTGCTTTGATATTAATCCGTTAAAATTAGAAACTTGGAATCCTCCTGCTTTCCTTCGTTTGATTAATGAATCTTTTTCGAGCTGGATTATTGAAAATGAAGCTGATCAACATATCCAAAATCTAAAGAGAAGAGTTTGTCTATTTTAAAATCTTTGTCTATCGCTTCTATAAAAATTAAATGAGTTGAATTCTTCTTGCAGTGAGCGTCGTAAATGAGATATTTCGTTGAAAATATGTAATCGTTCACGTGGATGAAAAGTTGAATTATTGGAATAAAATAGGTACAGGAAGAGAGGGCAAATTTAAATGCATTTATTATTTGGTCCATGTTTGCATTTGCACATTAAAAATGGAGGATTCATCTCAAATCAAAAGAGAAAATAGTAATGACATGTGCATAAATCATACATATCGAACGTATGAGGTTCATGAATAATAAAGAAAAAAATCATTTTTAATGGCTGCAACAGAATAAAAAAAAAAAGCGGTCGATAACAGTAGTTTTCAAAAGCAAGTGTTTGAAAAATAAATTATAGAGAATTTCTCCAGTCGAAGATTTATATCATTTCTATGTATATTATGTTATACACGCGTTATACACATCGCCTCGTTAATGGGGCACCCTAGTGATCACAAAAGACTGCAAGCAACCTATTTTCTTGCAAAAGAGAGAGAGAGAGAGAGAGAGAGAGAGAGAGAGAGAGAGAATCTAGCGGAGTACCTTAGGTGTCCTTACTACTGTCAACTAAGAAATTATTCTATACACCTTACACGAGAGGCTGATGTAGAATTCCCTACATTTAGGACATATCAGAAATGAATAGTATGGACATTCTGTTCCTAGTGAAGGCTGGAGACAGCGGAACGCCAACTGCCGACAAACACCTGACACCTGTCAGTCAAACGACGAGAGAGAAATTGTCTTAACGTACGTGAGAAAATTCTTTAATATTAAAATTGTTTTTTATCTGCTTTACGGACGTGGGAGATATTCTTTATTGTTGACAATGCATATCTTTAGTACAGTTAGAATAAATCTTTTAAATGTTATATTATGTGTGTGTCTGTGTGGCGTGTGTGTGTGTGTATATATATATATGATAAAATATATATATATATATATATATATATATTTATATATATATATATATATATATATATATATATATGTATATATATATATATATATATATATATATATATATATATATATATAAAGGTTTTTTTGCCACGAAGGAAAAAATGAAAAAAACGAGTTGCCGAGTACTTTCGGTCCTATTCGGACCCTTTACTGAGGCATACTGATTTTACAAAGAACACCATAGTCAAAAGAAGGCTTAATATACAAACTGACACTACCAAATTAGCCATAAGGGCGATTTTCACTCTACAGAGAGGAGGAGGAGTCATAGGCTAGCCACACCTTGAAGGATACCCGCGGTAAACAAGTGATTCTTCCAGAAAAATAGTATTTTGAAAACACTTTAATATCATGAATTTTTACACAAATTTTCCAAACAAAAATTATTATTAATGAAAAGACGAAAGAAAATATAAAAATATATATATATCGAGCAAGAGAAAGAGGGAGAGAAAATATCGAACCAGAGAGAGAGAGAGAGGAGAGAGAGAGAGAGAGAGAGAGAGAGAGAGAATTAATAACTATACATGTGGGACTAATTTATTAGTTGTTTCATTTATTTTGAGGTCCTTCATAAACATCTTACAAAAATATGGGTCCAAATGTACATTCCCAGACTAAGATTTAGGTTGTTTTTATTAGTGATTTTTATAATTGCCGATTCCAGTAAATTTCTTGAAACATAATCATTAGATCTAGCAATTACCGTGGTATCACCCCAATTAATACAATGAGATTTTTCACTCAGATCGATAAACAGTGCATTTGAAGTCTGGGCTGTTCTAACTGAATACATTTGCTGCTTAACCCGAACATAAATTTTTTACTAGACTGACCAACGTAAAACGATGGGCAATCCTTACAAGGAATTTTGTAAATGATGTTGTTATTTGTTACGGGACTATTCTTAATTAGCATATCTTTAATGGTATTGTTATAAGACAACACTACATTAACATTAAATGATTTAAATATTGATTTTAAGGTTTCAAATCCACGAAAATAAGGTAAGCTAAGTACATTTTTAGGGTTTTTTTTCATTAATAGCAACATTATAAAACTTTTTATGAGCTTTTTGATAACATAAATCAATTAAATGAGGTGGGTAGCAGAGATCGTTTCCTATCTTTTTTATGTATTCTATTTCTTGGTCCAGGTATTGTGGACTCGTG
>NC_087205.1:97730583-97735583 GCF_015104395.2 Macrobrachium nipponense | reverse complement strand
GTGTAGCTGTCTGCCCGCTGTCATAATATATATATATATATATATATATATATATATATATATATATATATATATTATATGATATATAATATATATGTATGTATATACAATGTTACTGTTTCCGTTGCATTTCCGACTAAATACCAATTTTTTTTATCATTTATATAAAGGACTACAAAATCTAAAATACAAGCTGGCCCCGCCTTTGAAACTATACCGAGACGTCATAAAATAAGTCATAAACATTCTTATCTTTGGGAGCAGCACCGCTGGTTTTTGCTGTGTACCTCAAAGCTTTTTATAGGTTTGAGTTTATTCAGTATATTAACGCGTTGTCTGATGCTTCTGAGATCTGTCGTTGAAGTTGTTATAATTGAATAACTTTATAACTCTCGAATTAAGGTCGTTAAGGTCACTAAAACAGTTAGGGAAGTGAGCGCGCATTTCAGGTTTACATATAAAAAAATATGGAATTACTATATTTTAAAGTTTACGATATGTTTTTGTTATAAGAAAGTTTTAAGTGTATATTTATATATATATATATATATATATATATATATATATATTATATATATATATATATATATATATATATATAATTTTACACTATCTTCAAATAGTGCAAATGTTACATTTCCATCATCATAGCATTCTCATTAAAAAAAAACGTTTCGACGAAATTAAAAAAAAAAAATTTTGTCAGTGAATGGAAATATATTCATTAAAGCATTCGAACAACATGGGTGCTGTCTGTCTGTCTGTCTGTGCATAAGCATTCGAATAACTTTGGTCAATCAAAAAATTTCACATGAAATGAAAGATATCAGTTTTCACTTGGCGTAGCTTCATTCAGAAAGATCCAAATACAGTGTATTAGCCACAACACCCTGATAGATTATTTTGGATGGTAATATAATCACATCACGTGCATGACGATTTTTCCCCGCGTGGCTGAGTTCATCGATAAAAACTATAGAGAGCAATAAAAACCGTCACCAGCGTGACCAGTTTGAATGATTTAACCGGAGTAAAAAAAATTCTACTAACAAGCAAATGCGTTGTGGAAACGATTTATTGTTATTCTATAACCCGTTGCCTGTAGATAAAGATTTTACTGCTTCCTGTCTATCTAATTCTAACTTTCTATCTACATTATGTATATTATGAATATGAACATTATCCTATTGTTCTTGCCTTTCTACTGCTGTTAGGATGATTGTCATTATTCTGTCAGACGGAAGACTCGAGTAGATATTAAGGGTTTTTTTTTTTGGTTGGAGCGGGTGGGGTGAGTGTAGATATCATGTCAAAATTAGCGAACCCACTGTTTTTTCAAGACACTGATACCACTTTGAGTATATATATATATATATATATATTATATAATATATACCATATAGATATTATATATATATATATATATATATGTAATTTATAATATAATATATATATATATATAGATATATAGATATATATGATATATACATATAAATATATATATATATATATATATATATATATATGTATTTATATAGATATATATATATATATATATATATATATATATATATATTATAAGATATATGTATATACATATATATAGATATATATATATATATATATATATATATATATATATATATATATATATATATATGTATATATATATATATATATATATATATAGATATATATATATATATATATATATATATATGTATATATATATATATAATATATATATATATATATATGATATATATATATTATATATATATCTATATATATATGTATATATACATATAGATATATATATATATATATATATCATATATATATATATATATATACTTTATATATATCATATATATATATATATATATATATATCAAAGTTGTATAGTATTGTCTTGAAAAATAGGAATTTCGCTAATTTTGTCATGATCCGCCTTTCTTTACTTGTATGCAATTGTCATATAGACAATGCGAGTCCACACACATACATACACATGTCCGCACATTTGTGTCTGATATTAAATTATTTACTCCTAAAAAAAATCGTCCCTCACACTATATCAGAAAACATTAGAAATTCCATGTAAAGGACAAACCGGCTTGATATTGATTGATATGCGATGATATGAAAAATCACACGCAAATACAAAATGAGTAAACGACGGACCCCCCCCCCCCCCATATACATATATATATATATATATATATATATATATATATATATATATATATATATATATATATATATATATATATATCATATATAGAAAATATGTGAAGAGTATCCGCTCGTTCCATCACGATTCAATACCCGTTTTCTGTTGCCCTTGCCAGATTCAATCCCCGTTTTCTGCGGCCCCTTCCCATTTATCACGCTCGTACATTTCAGTTGATTAAAACCTAAAAAATTAAATTAAAATGGAATCAAAATGCTCCGGCGACAATTTTCCGCGGATAATCTTCGTGGCTTGATTGATATCTATTTAATATGTTATGTATTTGCATTGGATGATATATTAGCTTTTATGAGCGTTGACTGGCATATCAGTTAACGTGAAGTTGTACTTTTATTGTCTATATTCCAGGTTTTTTTTTCTTTTTTTTATACTGTTTGTTGATATGCGTGTACGATATTATTGATGGGGACATAACGACAAGTACGGGTAGGCGAAACTAGCTCTTTAGACTAAAGTAAACATAAAAGTATATGTTTACATTACAAATTGTCCGTAATTCAAATAATCCTTCTCTTTTAATAATATATAACCAGTTCGTGTTCATTATTATTTTCATATAATTCAAAGTGTGGTTAATTGCAGCTTGTAGGTCTGAAATAACTCTAGTTTGTAGTTTCCTTAAAAAAACGTAGTCATTGTACTAATCTCAACAAACCACCCGGAGAAATAAACAAGTAAAACTTTGGCGCAATCAAATTCTCTGTACATCGCATAATCAAAACACCGAAGATAGATCTATCTTTCGGTGGTCTCGGTGTAATGCTGTGTGAGCTGCGGCCCATGAGACTTCAACCACGGCAAGGTGGGTAACCTTGCCTATATCGTTGCAGACAAACGATTATGGATAACTTTTTACCTTGACTAAAATAAAAGCTACTGAGGCTAGAGAGCTGCAATTTGGTACGTTTGATGATTGGAGGGTGGTTTAATCAACGTATCAATTTGCAGCCCTCTAGCTCAGTAGTTTTTAAGTTCTGAGGGCGGATAGAAAACGCGCTGAGGAAAAAAAAAAGTTTCTTTTACAGTAAACTAAAAAAAAAAAAAAAAAAGGAAGATATTTCGATATATACAAACCTTATTCGCTTTCCTCAATCAGAAGATAATGAGTAATAATTGTAGGAAAACCGCCACCCCAAAGGATATAACATCACAAAACCGCCCCGCCCCGTTTTATCTTCCAGATGACTGTTCAGAGGAGGGGCTAGGTAGAGCCGAAATGCATAAAAGTTCCATTCTGCCTTTAATTAAGGCTCAACCGTCCCATCAAAACCTTCCATGGAGGGTGAGCATAATACTCTCCCTCTCTCTCTCTCTCTCTCTCTCTCCGTGAGATTAGAGGACGCTATGGCTACATCTGGTAGCAGGAACGAGAGAGGCTGTTCGTGTTAGTGTTTCAGGTAGGGTTATTTCTTCTTATTTGTTATTTGATTTAATAAATATACGTCTCCAGAAAAATCGATTAGAGGAAGTGAAAGGGCGTCCGTAATCGTCCTTGATTCATCTTTAATCGTTAGTTTATTACCATATTTAGTATCATTATCAGATGTCAGCTGATGATGACAGATGTGGTAAGCTGTTTGTGTTTTTCTCAGCTGAAGAAATATTTAATGATAATGCATGTATGAAATGTGTGTGTGTGTGTGTTTATGTTTGTGCATTTAGTTCTCAAATACATGTTGATATTATTGCTTGTATAAATATGTGCTAATGTATAAGAAAACTTGCTTTGTTCTCTCTCTCTCTCTCTCTCTCTCTCTCTCTCTCTCTCTCCCTCTCTCTTTATATATATATATATAGATATATATATATATATATATATATATATATATATATATATATCATATATATATAGATAATATAAGACTGGTAAAGGTGTTCTGTAACAACAGAATTCCATCTAATAAAAGGAGCCCATAAAAAACACCAAAATGTAGAGAGGAAAAAGTACTATATTTCAGAGACTGCTGTCTCTCTCTTCAGTATATGAATGAGAAAAGTTTACAGAAAAGGTGGTATTTATACCAAGAGATTCGTCCACAAGTAAGCCAATTTAGGTCACCCCGCTGATAATCTCCTTTAATCTTCTTAAGCGTTGGTTGAATGAACACTGCGTCGACGATGTCTGATGTCCAATTCCCTTTTGAGATGTTCAGTAACCTGCTTCTCTTTTATTAAGGCCGATTCCATCATTTGACTCTTGTACCGGCAGTTTGCTGCTATAAATTACACGTGACATATTTTCCAGTTTATTCTATGGTTATGTTCATTTATTTATGATTGAAAATAGCCGAGTTCTGTTGTCCATACCTAACTGACCGTTTGTGTTGTATTAATCTCTGGGAAGTGATTTACCTGTAAATCCGATGTAAGATTGGTCACAGTCCCTGGCATGGATCTCAATACCCCCGAGTCTTTGGGCGATGTCTTTTGTTGGACGTTAATCAGGGATTTGGCTAGGTATTTGGGTAGGTAAATGCAAAAGGGTTGGATTTCCCAAGGGTGTGAGTAACTCTCTTAATCGTCTCCAGGTGGGGAATTTTATTTTATTGTTGGGTGTGTCTCTGGTCTTGTCTTTAGGGGGTCGGTAGAAAATTACGTTTGCTTTTTGAATTGCTTTCTCAATTATATGGTCAGGATACTTTAAGATGAGAGTTGCTTGCGAATTAGTTCAAATTCTTTTTCCAGGAAATCTGGGGAACAAATTCGTAAGGCTCTTAAGAATAGGTTGCTAGCTAGACTTATCTTG
>NC_087205.1:97713702-97718702 GCF_015104395.2 Macrobrachium nipponense | reverse complement strand
ATATATATATATATTTATATATATTATATATATATATATATATATATATATATATATATATATATATATATATATATATATATATATATTATATATATATATATATATATATATATATAAATCAAAGTGGTATCATATTGTCTTGAAAAACAGTGGGTTCACTAATTTTGACATGATATCTAACACTCCCCCCACCCCCTCCAACCAAAAAATAACCCTTAATATCTACTCGAGTCTTCCGTCTGACAGAATAATGACAATCATCATAACAGCAGTAGAAAGGCAATAACAATAAGGATAATGTTCATATTCATAATATACATAATGTAGACAGAAAGTTAGAATTAAAGATAGACAGGAAGACAGTAAAATCTTTATCTACAGGCAACGGGTTATAGAATAACAATAAATCGTTTCCACAACGCATTTGCTTGTTACTAAATTTTTTTTACTCCGGTTAAATCATTCAAACTGGTCACGCTGGTGACGGTTTATTGCTCTCTATAGTTTATCGATGAACTCAGCCACGCGGGGAAAAATCGTCATGGCACGTGATGTGATTATATTACCATCCAAATAATCTATCAGGGCGTTGTGGCTAATACACTGTATTTGGATCTCTTTCTGAATGAAGCTACGCCAAGTGAAACTGATATCATTCATTTCATGTGAAATATTTTGATTGACCAAAGTTATTCGAATGCTTATGCACAGACAGACAGACAGACAGCACCCATGTTGTTCGAATGCTTTAATGAATATATTTCCATTCACTGACAAAATTTTTTTTTTTTCAATTTCGTCGAACGTTTTTTTTTTAATGAGAATGCTATGATGATGGAAATGTAACATTTGCACTATTGAAGCATATTGTAAAATTTTATATATATATATATATATTTATATATTATAATATATATATATATATATATATATATATATATATATATATATATATATATACTATATGTATATGTGTGCATGTATGTATATACTATATATATAATATATATATATATATATATATATATATATATATATATATATATATATATATATTCATATATATATATATATAAATATATATATATATATATATATATATATATATATATATATATATATATGTATATATATATATATATATATATATATATATATATATATAATTATATATATATACATATATTATAATATACATGTATATATATATATATATATATATATATATATATATATTATATATATATATATATATATATATATATATATATATATATATATATATGTATATATATATATATATATATATATGTATGTATATATATATATATATATATATATAATACATATATATATATATTATATATATATATATATATATATATATATAAATATATATACACTTAAAACTTTCTTATAACAAAAAACATATCGTAAACTTTACAATATAATAATTCCATATTTTGATATGTAACCTGAAATGCGCGCTCACTTCCCTATCTGTTTTAGTGACCTTAACGACCTTAATTCGAGTTATAAAGTTATTCAATTATAACAACTTCAATGAACAGATCTCAGAAGCATCAGACAACGCGTTTTAATATACTGAATAAACTCAAACCTATAAAAAGCTTTGAGGTACACAGCAAAAACCAGCGTTGCTGCTCCCAAAGATAAGAATGTTTATGACTTATTTTATGACGTCTCGGTATAGTTTTCAAAGGCGGGGCCAGCTTGTATTTTAGATTTTGTAGTCCTTTATATAAATGATAAAAAAAATGGGTATTTAGTCGGAAATGCAACGGAACAGTAACATTGTATTATACATATATATATATATATATATATATATATATATATATATATATATATATATATATATATATATATATGTGTGTGTGTGTGTGTGTGTGTGTGCATATATATATACATATATATGTATATATATACATATTTATTTATGTATATATATACACACACACACACACACACACACACACACACACATATATATATAATATATATATATATATATATATATATATATATATATATATATATATATATACATGTACAATTATATATGAATACACGTACATATGCATATACATATATATGTTTTATAAATACATATATACTTATATATATATATATATATTATATATATATATATATTATATATATATATATATATATATATATATATATATATATATATATAAATATTATATATATAGATATATATATATATACGTATATATAAATATATATATACATATATATATATATATATATATATATATATATATATATATATACTGAGAGTTTATGTATACATATACGTAACTGTAAAACTTTCGTTATTTAGTTAGGAACTTGGTAAGATTATAAAATTGCATAACGCCAAGTTTAATCAGCTTTGTAGCTAGACAATTGCTTCACTACTGAGGGAAGAATTCATTCCAGAGAATAGTTCAATGAGTTAAGGTTAACTACAAACTTAAAAATGATTGCTAATGGAGGTACTGTGCAATGCTTGCTCCTCTATTAATAACATGTCGTTAAATCCCACACGTTTTATTATATAATTCCTACATAGTTTTCAAAACGTTCTGCAAAAATTACTTCCCCATTGCAATACTGCTTCGTTTTTGAAGCCGTGAAAGGTTTAATAAATAACTATGACACTTAATACTTCATAGCAAATTCTGTCATACATCAGTTTTTTCTTCTCTAACATTTTATATCATTTTTGATATACCGAAAGCAGTAAATATCCCAGTGTTGATGGTAATGATGGTAAAGATAGTAATGATTTTATTGCAAGTTTTCCGAAAAGAAAAATTGCTGTGCTGAATAACTCATTCATGGGACGTCGGCTTCGATATTTGTAATTTTTAATGAATATTATTCCCAAAATGCTTCTTTGGCTCTTTCTGCTGTTTTAAACTGTCTACATGATAAATGACGACGCTTGGAATAGTGTAAGATTTATTGCATTTATTCCTGGTACTTTGTCATATTGTCTGTCTGTTTCTCACAGCGAAATATTAACTTCTTCAGGAGTATAAGACGAGTCGACAGCGATACCGGATTGCACAAAATTCCTGCTGCGATAAAGTAAAATATACTCACTTGCTAATTCTTTTTCTTATTGTAAAATAATGATTCCTCATCGTTGCTGTTATAAAAGCAAGTTGTTTCACACTACATATTTTTTTTTTAATAAATCGTCAGTTTTCTGTAGTTCTTGACCAGTGAAGTAATAGGTAATGGTGGAGAGATGTGAGGAGTGGTTGATGAGAAGTGAGGAGGGGTTGGTGAGGAGATGTGAGGGTAGGTTAGAAGCGGAAATGTGTGGGGGGGGGGGGGGGGGGGGGGGGGGGGGGTACTGGTATCGTTTATAATGGCGAGAAAAATAAATGAAATACAGCAGTGATGATTAAATCCATTTGAAAGATCATAAGCGCGCGTATGACCTCATTCAAGTTCTAAAGCACCTTTCAAAAGATTTCTGAAGAGAAAGTACTTGCGTTAATTAAAACATGGGATCTTCACTGAAAGGAGGTTTCAATCAAGCTTCTAATTGGTCGTTTCGTCTGCCGTTTGTGAATCATTTTTTTTCCTTTAATAATATTAGCTCCTTCCAGTTTTCACTTGACTGTATTTTGCTATGTGAAAGAATCAGAGAGAAAATTCACATTCACAGAAGTCATTGGCTCATATGAATTGCTTGTTTATCAAGAAGAAAATAAAAATATAAATGTTTGCTGTTATGAACATTTTCATAAATATAATCATTATTAACAATTTCGGTACTCTCATGCCCATTTTCTAGCTTCTCAAAATATTCAACTTCAAAAAGTGAACAAAATCAGTATAAAAGAACAAAATTAACAGTAAATAAGAACTACATTGTCAATAAAGTTCTCAGAAATGACAACTGATATCAAGCCTTATCTACTTCTAAAAGTATTTTTGTTGTAAAGTAGGAACATTCTTCAATATTTAAATATATACTACCTCCCATGAGTAAAAGTCCCCCTTTCAAATAAGCCAGACTCCCTATAAACAATCATATTGTGTCATTGGGAAATTTTATCATGCTGCCAATTATGGCTGAGTTTATTTTAGTACGTGTTTAAATTAATTATAAGCCATGCTTGATACTGCCTTCAAATTTGTTTTAATTTTAAAGACAAAAAGTTGAATTTACAGAGAAAAAATAAAAAATCGAGGATGCATCTATATTTCTTTTAGCTACGGAGTGAAAATAAAATTATAACATTAATAACATGTAATGGAGTCAGTTTTTGTTATTTTTACATTTATTTTCATTCTTTTATTTTCATGTGATTCTATTTCTCACTCACTCTCTTGTTCACAGCCGAGAGGAGAAAACAATCATTGCGCAAAAATCCCTTATTTCATACGATGTTCTTTCATATCAAAACAATATATTTATTGTTCTGCGAAGGATTCATTTTCCTCGTCGAGTTGCCATCACAGTAAAACATTACAGTAAAATATTCTAGGAAACAGTATCTCCCTTTTACACGTACTGTGCTTTAGGCTAACTGGAAATGATTTCCCGTTAGTTACTGTGGTTGACATGAATCTTCTTCCGTATATAAACAAAAAGATTAAGAATTTCAGGAAATGAATTCGCAGGTTAGACGCGTTTTTCCGTCGTTTATTTTTAAACTACACAAAAGCATCAGGGAAGAAATGAAGGAAAACTGGGGACAGATTTGAAAATGGATGAATCGTGCATTGTGCCGCCTCGTCTGGGGTGAAATATCCTGCACTCCGAATGAAAGGTTTTGCGAGAAGTGAAATATCTCTCTCTCTCTCTCTCTCTATGCTGCTACAGAGCAAGACTTAAGCCGGTGAAGAAAAAACTGAAATTCTTTTGGGGCAGTTATTTCAAAACCAGAACAGATACAGTTTCAAGAACTACGGAAGTAGACGTAAACATTCACACGCGCGCGCACACA
>NC_087205.1:97686202-97706202 GCF_015104395.2 Macrobrachium nipponense | reverse complement strand
AGAGAGAGAGAAGGTCGAGAGCTGCTGGTTGCTTAGAGAGAGAGAGAGATTGTGTGTTGGTATGCCTGACGCTCGAAGTTACACGTTTACCAAATGAATAACGAGGTTCATATCCTCGTTACAGGTGGTGGCAGTGGGCAAAAAGTGGGCAAAAAGCGGTATAAAGGTTTTTTTTATGCCTAGGTACGCTAATGAAGAGATAGGTGACCAGTTAAAAAATAACGGGGTTATGGCTTAGCGATAATTTTCGAACGACAAAGCCTTTGTGGGATTGTGGAAAATTGTTAAATTGTTAGTTTTTGGTTACTAAGTGAGAAAATGAGAAATATCTATCTGTTAACTGCGCAAAGGGGAGAGGGAAGGATTTTATTGGACTCAGCATTTTTCCCAGGGAGTCTGCCTAGAAGCAGTTGCAGCACTCAGTGTGACTTTTGTGTGTGATATCGAGTGCATCCCGAGATAATCGTGCGTGTTACTGGCGTGTCGTGCACGAATTCCGAGTTCTTTTTGTTCCCATTATGGAGTGGTGAGTGTTAAAAAACATTGTTTTTAAGGGGCAGGGTTTTTCGAAATAGCTCAGGGTTATGAGACTGGTTTAAGAGGTCAATTTTTTTTTTTCTTTCCCCATAGTAGCAGAAAGTGAAGTGTTTTCTTTATTGGCGCGTGTTTAGAATAGACGCATTCGTCTTTGTTTAACATAAGGGTGTATAAAGATGTTTTTTATGCATGCGAACTGTGCTTGGATAGCATATTTCGCTTGGAGACAAAGCGGCCACTGAATTTTACGGGCTCAGCACATTTCTGCTAACCGGCGCAGGGAGGCATTGCATGGCGGGTACTGCCTGCCTAAGGAGGTATCGCGAGGGTACTGGTGTATACCTCGGGGGGTCCTCAGACACCGTTCAGGGGGGTGTTCTATCGCTTGACTGAGGGGTGTTTCAATGCTCAGTGGGGGGGAGAAATTTTTTTTTTTCTCAGTGTGGGTGAACTCCTTCCTTTTTTTTTCTTTGTCGGGGTGTTGGAAGACGAGTCTGACCTTGACAATGAATGCCAAGATATCAGCTGATTGATTAGTTGATGAAGTGAAATGCCCGCAGAGTCTTTTCTTTAGAAAGAGATTTTTCTTTCTCGTGAATGAAGAGAAAATGGTAGTTAACATGCATGGGATGTGTTTTATGTTTTCCTTATGCCTTGGGAGACACAAATATAATGGGGACACACAGATTATTATTATTTTTTTTTATTGTGTTGGAAGGATTACTTTGAAATGCCGATGATTGTTGTTGCATCTGCTGTTGATTGTGTGGGTGTATCATGGGGTTCAGCATTACTGGTGTATGCTATTTGAATTACACCCTTACTTGAGATCTTTGCAAGAGAATTATTGCTATGGAGAGTTATTATTATTATTAATAATTGTTATTGTATGAGATGTGTCACAGGAGGGTTGCTTAAGTATAATTATCATTACTTGAGACTTGTTTTACGAGAGATTTGAGATATTTCATGGGAGATTATTTTATAATTATTACAGATAATTATTCATGGAGAATTATTACAATGAATATATGGGAGAAATCTTGTGTTAATTATTTGTTGAGTTTTTGTAACTTTGGAGAATATTTCAGTAATTCATGAGTGATGAGTTTTGCTGAATCTTGATGAATCTGGCTGAATCTTGGTGAATTGTGTTGAATCTTGCTGAACTTTTGGTGGATTTTGCGCTGAATTTTGTGCTGAATCCTGGGTGAATGGATAAGCATTAACATTGGTGATGTTTTTTTTATACTAATACTGGTGATTTTGATAGCAATTTTGGTGATTTTGCTGATGGTGATATTTCTGATACTGATTTTTTTTATACTAATACGTGGGTGCTCTAATGCTATCAAAGGTGGTGAATTTTTTTTTGAATTTGGGTGGAACTAACAACACATTATTTTTGTTTTTTTCCTTTTTTTTATGAGTTCAGCAGATGATTGCTTGACTTACGTGAGTCACGGGAGATTGTTAACAATGCCGTTGATTTTTCTTTTCTACTTTTTTGGAAGTTAGCCATCGCTGACACAAGTTTCTTTATCATGGGTGAATTTGAATTTATTTTTTCTCTCCAATTTGTGTGAATATTTTTTTTAATGTCCCAGTTTCTGACTTAGAGTCATTGTTCGGGAACGTGTTTGTGTTTCAGCTATTTGATGCTGCGGAGAAATGTATGGGAGAATTTTTTGTATTTGTTTTGAATGCATACGTAATGGCACTACATTTTTTTTCTGGATATTTATGTCCCAGAAATTGAGAGTTTTTTTGCACAATATATTTGTTGTATTTGTGACAACTTTGTGAGAGATAGGAAACTTGGCTAAGCTTCTAGTGGCCTATGTCGTAGTGCATATGGAGAAGTCTTTGCTTAGACACTGTGAATTTGGAGTTCTGTTATAATGAGTTGTGGCACATTGGTGATTTTTTCTAGAATTTTCTAGACAGTTTTTATTTGCCGAGTTTTTGCCCTTTTTCAGCAATTATGCTAAATGGAGAGTTTTATAGTTTTTGACTATAACATTGAGTTATTCCCTGAAGAATTGAGATATATTATTTGGAGTTATAATTGGAGGTATATTATTTTGGAGTTATAATTTGAGATATAATATATTGGAGATATATTTTTGGCCATTTTGATATTTGCCAATGGTGATGAGAGCTATGTTTAGTTCAATTGTTTTGCAGCCACCTTTGTTGCAAATGGAGACACATTTTTGAGAAGATATATGGGGCAATATTTGTGAGTGTGTGAGTTAGATGCTTTGAGTACACATTTTTTTGGAGATAGGATTTCATTTTTTTTATATTCCTTTTTGGAGATATATTTTTTGGAGCCTTGTTTTATTCCACATGGAGTATTGGTGAAATAGAGGTAAATATTTTTTATTTGCCGAAATAGAGGTGACTATTCTTTATTCCTGGAGTGGTGGTTTTTTATTAACATGTGGCTATTGGAGAAATAAGAGTGAATAATATGGGGATTGGTTACTAATCAAATGGAGGAAATATTTTTTTTCACCGGAGTGCTCTTGTTATTAATATAGTGTCACATATTTATATATGGAGGTGGAATTAATCTTTGGCGGGTGACCCTTTTATTGTGGTTATGGAGTTTTGTTTTCTCGAGCCAAGAGAAGATTTCTGTGGTTCTTTCTCTTTGATTTCGTGACTATTTGGAGGCGAGTGGCATTACTGCCTTGTGGTCCTATGGAGATGTGTGCATCTTTTATGTTCACAAGTGTATTATTTTTGGAGGCATATAATTTGCCTGTGTCATGTTGAGAGAATAAGTCTTCAAGACAAATTTTTGAACACATTAGTCATATCCTGGAGTTAATTTTGTGAAATGTGCTTACTTCGTGTCAGTTAGACCTTTTTCTGGAGAATCATGAGTTTCCAAACTTGTGTGTCTGACTAGACAATTTTTTATGCCGCAGTTTGAGCACACGTCCGCAGGTGGATTTTTCTGCTGACAAGCGATGTGATGAGCCGTGTGCTGATCCTTTTCCTTTAGTGGTGATTGCTCAGAGTTTTTGCAATATCTGGAAATGTTGACAATAGCATTTCACAAAAGCGCATGGGTAAGAGTTTGCTTTCTGGCAAATTCCGTAGCTATTCATGGGGCATTTCTTGGGAAAAATGCGGGAGGTTATGCATGTGTATATTATGTATTTTGTGATGGGGGAAATTTACTTGTGATTCTCTATTTTTTTTATTTTTCTTCTTTTTCCTATGAGAGATGTAATTGGGGATTGAGCTTAAATAACATTTCTTTTTGGACGGGAGATGTAACTTTTCGGGGGTTGTTATTTACGTAAATGGGAGTTTGACATTAAGTCTCATTGTACTTAATTATATGAGCAGTAAAAGGGGATTTGCTGTTAAAAGTTGGAGATTTTTACTGATTTTGTGAGTTGCTGTGATATCAGAGCTTAAGAGAACGTTTCTGGGTCTGGGCATGTTAGGTGATTTTTTTTTCCTTGGGCTCATTAAGATTTTTTCTTTTTTTTTACTTATGAGAACATTCGAGTTTGAAATGTGAGTGCAGAAGTCCGTGGAGTTGCTGTGAGTTTTGGGTTGTGTGTGTGCTGATGTGTGAGTTTGGAGAATTGAGTTGGAGAACTTGATGTTTTTTTTTCTTTGAGAGTTATGATAATGACTTATGATTTGGTAGTCATATTAAATGGAATTAATTGGGAGACGTTCAGTTAGTATTTCTGACTTTTTGAGATCATTGTTTGATAGAAGTAGTATGTCTGGAGTTAATTTTCTTGGATTGACTGATGACTTGACTGACATACTAACACACCAAAAAGTCGTTTTCCAACGCTAGCAAGACGTCCACCAGCCGTGCAGAGGTTGCTGTCGTTTATCAAGGGTGATTACAAGAGTTTCCACGAGAGTGATCACGAGAGTTCTACAGAGTTCAACAGCGTGTCTTTTGGGGATCTGCAGAAGTCGTTAGAAGTCTTCTACGATGAGGGAGGCATTCCATCTTCCTACAGTCTGCTACAGTTGAGCAACAAGTTGCAGACAAGCAAAGAGGGATATTCAAGAATCCAAGATGAGAGAAAATTCTAGTGTTATTTGGAGAAATGAAGCAGGATAAGACTTTACTTTATAATGCCAGAGACGTGCAGTTATTATTTATATTTTATTTTAAGCCGGCCAATGTGTTTTATGTTATGTAAGCTATTTTGTTTGACCATTTTGCTAGGCGGGTGCTAGCAAGTGGGCGAGGCCAAGCTATGTAAGGCCTGGGGTTATAATTAATTACATATTGCCAATATGTTCGCTGTGACCTATTGCAATGTGGAGAACAGAGTGGAAGCAATGACCCGAGAAAAGCTGACCAATGATTTCTGTGGTGTGGCGTGATATGAAAACTGCATAGAAAGACAAGTCAATGTACGTCAGTTCATGAGCTCTTTTCAAAGTGCCTTTGGGAAACTGGTTGTTGCCAGTAATATGAGGTGCTAACAAAATGTGCATTCGTATGTGCGTGTGCGCCACTTCTGTTAATAATGTATCATACCTAAGTCTATAAGGGACTTGGCTTAGAGACAGCTTTGAGAGAAAGGCAGGATGCCGAGGAAGCTCTGAGAAAGTTTATCTGAATCTTGTGTGTGAAATATTCCGGCTGCATGGGTGAGTCTTATACTATTTTAGCCAAAGAATGGCTTGTTGTCTGTTTAACATCTATAAGAATATCCAATCTTTAATATTTGTTGGTAAACTTATGTGTACTTATGAGTGGTTTCTCGTGTCTTTGAAACAGATGGTTCTGGCGGAACCATGGAAGGAACCGAGAACCGAGGGAGTCCCAGATGGGAGAATAGACATTTGGTGTGACCAATTAAATTTTACACATTTTATTATTGGGGTAACTAAGTTAAGTTAGTCTGTAAGACTTGATTGATTTACTGTCTTTTCGTTGTTAAATAAATGTATTTTTATAATGCAACTCTCTCATTTTGATTACCTGACAGAATGGAGAGAGAGAGAGAGAGAAAGAGAAGGTCGCGAGCTGCTGGTTGCTTAGAGAGAGAGATTGTGTGTTGGTATGCCTGACGCTTGGAGTTACACGTTTACCAAATGAATAACGAGGTTCATATCCTCGTTACATATATTTATATATATATATATATATATATATATATATATATATATATATATATATATATATATATAAATATATATATATATATATATATATAGATAGATAGATAGATAGATAGATAGATAGATAGATAGATAGATAGATAGATAGATAGATAGATAGATAGATATGTGTGTGTGTGTGTGTGTGTGTGTGTAAAACAAACAGTACATTATGAATATGCAGTCATATTCTCTTCTATCCCAAACCTAGTTATCTTGTTATTCATGATAAAAACGCTCTCTGTTACGTAGTAGGTCAAATCAACTGACCGTTTTAGTGGTAAGAAGTTTCCCTTTCAAGCCTCAATAGTCAATTTTGTATAGTCATTCCTCAAGGAAATAAGTGATAAAAAATATCGCAGAAACCTCAATATTGAGATGCAAACTACGTTACAGGTTTTTAAAGCATAAGATTCGAAATCGTACCGAGAAATTATTTTGCTGTTCTGAATCATGCAATTATTTATTTATTTTATTTATTTTCTTAAGGAAACTGAAAACTTCCTGGTGAGGCAACGTCTCTCATAAGGGTAATAAGAGTAATGTCACTCTCTTCCCGGATGTTGCATTAACTTTCTTTTCAAATTCGTCGCGGCGAAAGGCAGGTACTTCTTCAATAGCGCGGTTCCTCCTTCCCCAAATATGGAAATCTGTGAAACGAAAGTGGCGGTTGAAGCTAATGACGCGCGAGAAAAAAAAAAAAAATTAATGAGTCTTCCTGATATCGACGTTTCCTTGGCTCCTCGAGCATCCAAAAACAAGAAATGTTGAAAGGACGAGACGAGGAAGCAAAAAAAAGACGCACAAAAAAAGTATCAATATTTACGTCTGACCGAGCCATGATTTAATCAGTGAGAACGGAGAGACTCTATATATAGATGGCGCTAAGATTTTTACGTGAAAGCTCGCCACCTGGCGAAGTTATTGAACCACGCTCTAAAAAAAAAGAAGAAGGAAAAAAACCGCAGAGCGTTTATAAACAACGATGGAACCGTCACTCAAAGTGGTTGACGAATGGGAAGGGGGAAATTTGATATTTTTATGCCAGTAAGGGGAAGGGGAGAGAGAGAAATCGGAGAATCACGAGCTTGTCCGAAAGAGTTTCCGTCATATAACTTTCACGTATAATTGGCATGTGGCCATTGATTTCTTAATAATAGGACGAATGAGTTTAACCAATCATCTTTCGTTCTCTCGAAAAAAGGCATTCTTTACATTTCTTATTTATCAACAATATAAACGTTTAATCTTTTCAAGCTTTTTTTAATTGTTTATCTTTTCTGAAATGCAATCCATTATCCTTATTTTAAAGGTTTGGCGTCAGTAACAACAACAAACAACAACAACAACAACAACAACAATAATAATAATAATAATAATAATAATAATAATAATAATAATAATAATAATAATAATAAAATAAATCATTAATCATTCAATCAATAAATTAAATAAAGATGAAATTTGTTCACTGCATTCTATAATTGGTGTTACTAATAATAAAATAATAATAATAATAATATAATAATAATAATAATAATAATAATTTAATAATAATAATAATAAAGAAATGAGTTTTACTACCTTTTATAATTTAATTTGGGGTATAATAATAATAAATAAACAGATAAATAAATAGATAAATAAATAATTTGTTTACTACCTTCTACAATTCGGTGTTACTAATGATAATAATAATACTAATAATAATAATAACAATAATAATAATTAAAAGAATAAGTTTAAAAATAATTCTACAATTTGGGGTAATAATAATAATAATAATAATAATAATAATAATAATAATAATAATAATAATAATAATAATAAATAATAATAAAATAATAATCATCCTCATCTTCAACATAATTAAAACAATATACTGGAACCAACGGTGGCGATATTACCTTGCTGAACAAAGCCAAATTGATATACTAATAAGACTTAGACAACAGTTTCACGTAACATTAGCCATTACCAGGAGATATTCAGCTTACTCGGTCTGAGCTCATATTCCGACCAATTACTTTGAGGTATTATTGCGTTTCTTTCCCACTGTTCCTTAATCCGGAAGGGTATTGGTAAAATAGAGCCGCCATAATAGATGGATTACTCAACCGTGAGATACGGGGCGACTATAAGAACAATTTTTGATTCGGATTCTTATTGAGTGATGGAGTTACGTCATGGTTCCAAAATTATTTTTTTCAATGAATAAGACCGGTTATAAAATGGGGCAATGGAGTTCATCATGAGGTTTCAAGAGTATATTAACTGTGCTTTGAATATCAAAACTTACTATAAAAAAATACGAAATAAGACTGAAATTTTGCTAAATTTTTTGACATCGTAATTTTGTTAATTGAATTTTGAAATTATGCTCATTTATTTTGACTCCATAACTTTATTAACTAAATTTTGAAGTAATGCTGTTTTCATTGACACCATAATTTTGTTAATTAAATATTGAAATTATGCTAATTTTATTTGACATCGTAATTTTGTTAAATAAACTTTAAAGCAATGCTAATTTTCTTTGACACCATAATTTTGTTAACTAAATTTTGAAGCAACGCTAATTTCATTTGACACCAGAATTTTATTAACTAAATTTTGAAGCAATGCTAATTTTGACACCATAATTTTGTTAACTAAAATTTTTAAATTATGCTAATTTATTTGACCATAATTTTGCTAACTAACTTGAAATTATACTCCGCTTGCTCCTCATTAATAACCTGTCGTTAAAACCTCACACGTTTTATTATATAATTCCTACACAGTTTTCAAAACGTTCTGCAAAAATTACTTCCCCAATGTAATACTGCTTCGTTTTTGAAGCCGTGAAAGTTTTAATAAACAACTATATAATACTTCATAGCAAAATCTGTCATACATCAGTTTTTTCTTCTCTAACATTTTATATCATTTTTTATATACCGAAAGCAGTAAATATCCCAATGTTGATGGTAAAGATAGTAATGATTTCATTGAAAGTTTTCTGAAAAGAAAATTGCTCTGCAGAATAACTCATTCATGGGACATCGAATTCGATATTTGTAATTTTTAATGAATATTGTTCCCAAAATGCTTCTTTGGCTCTTTCTGCTGTTTTCCACTGTCTACATGATAAATGACGACGCTTGGAAAAGTGTAAGATTTATTGCATTTATTCCTGGCACTTTGTCATATTGTCTGTCTGTTTCTCACAGCGAAAGTATTAACTTCTTCACGACTATAAGACGAGTCGACAGTGATACCGGACTGCACAAAATTCCTGCTGCGATAAAGTAAAATACACTTACTTGATAATTCTTTTTCTTATTGTAAAATAAGGATTCCTCATCGTTGCTGTTATAAAAGCAAGTGGTTTCATTCTTAAATATTTTTTTGTTAATAAATCGTCAGTTTTCTGTAGTTCTTGACCAGCGAAGTAATAGGTAATGGTGGAGAGATGTGAGGAGTTGTTGATAAGTGAGGAGGGGTTGGTGAGGAGATGTGAGGATAGGTTAGAAGCGGAGGGGTGGGGGGTGGGGGGGTTACTGGTATCGTTTAAAATGGTGAGAAAAATAAATGAAATACAGCAGTGATGATTAAATCCATTTGAAAGATCATAAGCGCGCGTATGACCTTATTCAAGTTCTAAAGCAGCTTTAGGCCAACTGTAAATGATTTCCGGTTAGTTACTGTGGTAGACATGAACCTTCTTCCGTATATAAACAAAAAGATTAAGAATTTCAGGAAATGAATTCGCAGGTTAGAAGTTTTTTTCCGTAGTTTATTTTTAAACGACACAAAAGCATCAGGGAAGAAATTAAGGAAAACTGGGGACAGATTTGAAAATGGATGTATCGTGCATTGTGCCGCCTCGTCTGGGGTGACATATCCTGCACTCCGAATGAAAGGTTTTGCGAGAAATGAAATATATCTCTTTATTTTTATCCTGCTACAGAGCAAGACTTAAGCCGCTGAAGAAAAAACTGCAATTTTTGGGGGAAGTTATTTCAAAACCAGAACAGATACAGGTTCAAGAACTACAGAAGCAGACTTAAACATTCACACGCGCACACACACACAGACACACACACATATATATATTGTCAAGCTTTTATTTGCATGGATGGAAATGTATTAGGCGCTTGTTACCTAACACTCTTGCTAGACTGGTATCAAGTAAAAATAATTATAAAAATTATTAATTCATTAACAATAGAATAATTCATAATAGTAGTAGATGACACGTAGATTGGAATGTGGGTACACTCTTGAAATTATCTAGATGGCTGAAGATGGTACGTAGTGGTTTAGAATGTGGGTACATTCTTGAAATTGTCTAGATGGCTGAAGATTGTAGATCCATGATGACAGATCTTGCATCAGGTAAGTAAAACGGTACATCCAACGGGTCATACAAGTTAAGACAAGATGTCAAACAGACAAGACACCATAAGGCAAGATAATGTCAAGCAAGGCAAGGTAAGGTAGAGTGTCTGCAAAATAAATACACAAACAATAGCTTAGAACAAAAGGTCACTGTTAACATATCACTATTAAACCATAATAGCTTTACATAATTATTTACATAGAATATAAGGTGTAAAACAAAGAACAAATAACTTCTTACCATGTGAAAGGTTGCGAGGTTCGTAAGGTAGTGGCTATCACTTGGAAAGTAAATCAAAAGTAAACAATAAATAATACCAAGGACACTAAAATAACGAACAGAACAACCAACGCCATCTATAAAAGCTAATGCAAACTACACCCAAGGATGATAGAATGGACAACCAATGCCATCTATTGGATGAAAATAGAACCAACACTCCAGACTAGTTTTAAGAAAGGAAATACCTGACAAACCCCCATACCAAGAAAAACTAGAATCTCTAAATAAAACTATCATATTCAAAATATTATATACATCGGCTAAGCATGTCGGAACAGATATTATCCGACCCCTTGATATACTCAACCAGGAAATTATAAGGTTGCAGGCTAAGAGCCCATCGCATTAAACGATCATTCTTATTCCTCATGGAATTTAGATAAGTTAATGGAAGATAATCTGTTTGCAGGATGAATTCTTTCCCATACAGATATTCCTTAAATTTTAAAATAGACCATACAATAGCATAACACTCTTTATCAATTGTAGAGTAAAGTCTTTCTGCATCTGAAAATTTCTTTCCAGCATATGACACAGGCATAAGAACATTATCACTTTCTTGCAATAAAACTGCACCAATACCATCCATGGATGCATCCGTTCGAAGATAGAAGGTCTTATTAAAATCTGGCAATAACAAAATAGGAGATTTAGTTAGAGAAGCTTTCAAATTATTGAAACTTTTAATTTGTTCATCAGTCCATTTCAGAATATTGCAACTCCCTTTCTTAAGCATAGTTGTTAATGGTGCAGAAAGAACAGAGAAATGTGGAATGAACTTATTATAAAATCCTACAACTCCAACAAAAGATCTTAATTGTTTCTTTGTTTCTGGAAGGGGGAAGATTTACTATATCAGCAATTCTATTATCAAGAGGTGTTAAAGAATTGTTACCAAAAGAATATCCTAAATACTTAATTTTCTTATAAGCAAAAATGCATTTCCTAGGGCCAACTGTTAATCCATGTTCTTTTAATCTTAACAAAACATTTTTAAGTTGAACTATATGATCTGACCAATTATTACTATAAATAAGAACATTATCAAAATAACAAGTAGTATTTTCAAAACCAGCCAAGACTTTTCTCATAAGTCTAACAAAAGTTGAACAAGCTGTGCTAAGTCCAAACGGCATCTTCTTGAATTGCATCAAACCATGCTTTGTTGCAAATGCAGTATACTTTCTGCTTTCTAAAGTTAAGGGTACCTGCCAGTATCCTTTTGACAAATCAAGTTCTGTAAAATAGAATTTATTAGCAAGCTTATGTAAAGATTCATTCATACGTGGCATGGGTTCGGCATCAAATACTGTTATTTCATTAAGACTTCGAAAGTCAACACACAATCTCAAAGATCCATCTTGCTTCTTAACGAAGACAACTGGGGAACAATATGGAGAATTAGAATGTTCAATTATATCCAATGAGAGCATTTGATCAACCTGATTGTTAAATTCATCAGTTAAACTAATTGGAACAGGATAAGGTTTAGCACGAACTGGAATATTAGAAGTCAATTTAATATCATGTTCCATATAACTAGCAACTCGAGGTCTATCACTAATTACTCTAAAACATTAACAAGTTCATCAGTTTGAGAATTTTTAAGATCTTTACTTATTTGAAACTGATTTTATCAACCTCCAGATATTCTATATCACATAGATCTGAAACAGGTTCTCCAACATTAACAACCTCAAAGTTAACATTACCAAACAAACCATTTGAAGTTTTGACCTCTTCTATTGCTTTTTGAATAACGTTTACAATCTTCCTTCTAAAGTACTTCAACATATTGGCATGATACAGTTTAAGATTATTTCCTACTTTTACAAAATAGTAAACTCCATTACTATGGCAACGATCAATCACATAAGGTCCTTTCCACTGCATTAGAAATTTGTTTGTATTATTTGGCAACATAATTAGAACTTCATCTCCCTCCACAAACTTTCTTGGCTTTGCTTTACGATCAAAATACTTTTTATATTTACGTGAATTTATTTCGGCATTACTAACTGCAATCTGGGCCATCTCTTGCAATCGAGAACGCAGATCTAAAACATACTGGTAAGTAGTTTTTATTTAATCATCAGCATTGTTACCAGCAACCAATTCATGAAGGGTTGTTAAAGGGCCACTAACACTACGTCCATACAAAAGTTCAAAGGGCTAAACTTTAAGAGTATCGTTGGGAATTTCACGATAAGCGAAAAGAACAACAGGAATATACCGGTCCCATTCTGTTGGATGATCACTACAAACTTTCTTTAACATTTTTAAGTACACCATTCATCCGTTCTACAGTTCCATTACATGCAGCATGATATGGGCTTGTGAATAAAGCTCTAATTGATAATAATCTATGTATTTCTGCCATGACATCTGACTTAAACTGAGTTCCCCTGTCGCTTAGTATTTCTTTTGGTACCCCAACTCTACAAAATACTTCTACTAAACTTTCAGCTATAGTAACAGTATCAATATTTCTGAGAGGTACAGCTTCAGGGTAGCATGTAGCTAAATCAATTATTGTAAGAATATACTTGTGACCACGACTTGAGGCTGGAACAATCGGACCCACAATATCAATAGCCACTCTACTGAATGGTTCAGAAACTATAGGCATTTTACACAAAGAGACTTTCTTTACTCTTTTCCGAAATTTCTGACATTTATGACAAGACTTACAATATCTATCAATCTCTGCACTAGCCCTCGGACAATAAAATTTACCAAGCACTTTGTCAATAGTTTTTCTAGAAGAAAAATGACCAGAAATAAGTGATTCGTGTGCAAGTTTCATAACTATCTCTCTATACTTGAGAGGAACTACAATTTGCATTTTACCAAAATCTAGCTGATTTTTACTTTGCACACACTTACGATAAATCACGTTATTATGTACTACATACTTAACAACTCTCCCTTTGCAAGTTATTTCTTCCTCCTCCTTCAAGCTTTTCCCAATTGACTTCAGAGAATCACATGACCACTGTTTATTACTAAAATCTACTGGATTTACTTGAACTTCAGACTAAGACATCAGACAAAGGTTTTAATATAGTTTTCCTAAGACTCTGTTCTCTTGTAACCACATTAACATTTAACTTATTTACATCTAATTCGTTATCTGGCACAGGTATTTTACTCAACAATTCTATTCTTGCCTGTATGTGATGTTTCAATCCAGGTATTAACCCAACAATTACATCAGAACATTTAATTGGTGCTACGATCGCATTTACTCTACCGGAAAAGAATTTACTTCTAATATAACATCTAATTTTGGGCAGATATATGGGAACACCCATGAAATTATACACCTTCACAGTTTTAGCCTTACTGAGATAAGGTGTTTGAATCAAAGTTTCGTTAAGAACAACAGTATTACACCCAGTATCAAACAAGACCTCTACTGTTTTGTTAAAAACTATTCCTTTCTCATCCACAATAGCATTCTTGGGTTTTTCTTCACTAGCTAAAGCGATACTGATCTTAGGAATATTTTTATTAGAAGATTTAGACTGAGCAAAATTAACAGGATTATTTGGACAATTGAGTTTAATATGCCCAATTTCTTTACATAGGTGGCACTGCAATGTTTTAAGATTATCAACACCTACTTTATCAGATTTAGGTTGCATTCCTAACTTTGAACATTAATCAGACATAAATTTAGAATTTCTACATTTATTAAGTCCGTGAGCAATCAGATACCTATCAGCAGCTAACGCCATTTTATGAGAATTTTTACAAACCCTTTCTAAAAGAAATGTTCGCAAATCCCTTGAACTATTAGCCAACAATTGGTCCATAATCATAAAATCACAGACATCATCATAAGATTTATTAACATCAGCTAATTGCAACCATTCATCAAAATTCTGTCTTAGTCTATATGAATACTGCACAAAGCTTTCATTAGTTTCAATAAATCCT
Organism: Macrobrachium nipponense; assembly: GCF_015104395.2. Classification (NCBI taxonomy): domain Eukaryota; kingdom Metazoa; phylum Arthropoda; class Malacostraca; order Decapoda; family Palaemonidae; genus Macrobrachium; species Macrobrachium nipponense. The sequence goes on along the minus strand of NC_087205.1, from coordinate 97,691,894 downwards.
TCTCTAAATTTCTTTCGATATACCTGAGGATTGACCTGAAACTTTCAATAAGGCTGCCTTCAATTCCTGATAATTACTGGCAATAACAGGGTCAAGTCCACAGTACACTTTCAAAGCTCGTCCCCTTAATAATGTGCCTAACATAATACCATAGTCTTCCTGGTCCTATTTATGAAATTCAGCTAATTTCTCCAATCTATTCATGTACACATCAATTTCATCAGTTTTCTCATCAAAGGGGGGAATTTTTGGCAAAGATATTACATTCTCGCTCCCTACACTACTTATAGCACCACTATTTCTCAACTCTGCTTTGGCTAACTCATGTTTCCTGTCTTCCTCCTTCTCCTCCCTTTCTCTCTTTAGACATTCCAATTTAAATATCCTATCTTTCTCCTTTTCTGCCAACTCTAACTGAAACCTTTTCTCCACTATCTTTCTCCTTTTCTGCCCTGTCTTTCTCCTTTTCTGCCCTATCTTTCTCCTTTTCTGCCAACTCTAACTGCAACCTTTTCTCCTCTGTTTCAGCTACTCCATCCTCTCTAGCCTGTTGCTTTGCTATAAATTCCTCAGCTTCAGCAGTTTTCATACCAAGCTTAATAGCCTTATCCATCAAATCACTAAGATCCATAATAATGATGGGTAAGCATACAGTTAATAAAATAAACAACAACACTTCATAAGTATTAGTAAACATTAAATTATGAAATATGGCTAATCATGAACTCAACTTTAAAAGTAGTACTTCAATGATTACCAATGTCTATTATGGGTTTTCCACCATCAATGACAAAATTTTCCATGCCAAAAAGAAAACTAGCATAAGGAAAATGAATACACAATAGGAATATTCAAGGATGGGAAAACAATCGGAACTTAAAGGAACATTAAACTAACATTACCCCTAACAAGCCCTACAATCATTAAGACTAAATTAGCTAGAATTAATAAGATAACGATACAGTTTCTAATTCACTTCCCGACCTCAACCTTTTCCTAGAACGTAATATGACTACACGAACAAATACAAATTTATATTGCACCACAACGAGAATTTATTCCACTTTAAATAAAGCGCTTTCACATGACAACTCGCCAGAAACACAAAAGAAACAACAGACAGAACTTTACCTTAACTCCAGTGGTATTACTTCCAGTGATAGGCCACAAACCTTGCAGAACACTTAAATGAAATCCACCAACCTTCACAGGTAACGAAGTTCACATAGTTGTCAGCAGTAAACTGTAAATGTAAATTACACATAAGTTAAAAAGTCTAGCAACTCTGCAAATAATCCTACTCACTGCGCCAATTGTCAAGCTTTTATTTGCATGGATGGAAATGTATTAGGCGCTTGTTACCTAACACTTTTGCTAGACTGGTATCAAGTAAAAATAATTATAAAAATTATTAATTTATTAACAATAAATAGAATAATTCATAATAATAATAGATGACACGTAGGTTGGAATGTGGGTACACTCTTGAAATTATCTAGATGGCTGAAGATGGTACGTAGTGGTTTAGAATGTGGGTACATTCTTGAAATTGTCTAAATGGCTGAAGATTGTAGATCCATGATGACAGATCTTGCATCAGGTAAGTAAAACGGTACATCCAACAGGTCATACAAGTTAAGACAAGATGTCAAACATACAAGACACCATAAGGCAAGATAATGTCAAGCAAGGCAAGGTAAGGTAAGGTACAGTACCTGCAAAATAAATACACAAACAAGAGCTTAGAACAAAAGGTCACTGTTAACATATCACTATTAAACCATAATAGCTTTACATAATTATTTACATAGAACATAAGGTGTACAACAAAGAACAAATAACTTCTTACCATGTGAAAGGTTGCGAGGTTCGTAAGGTAGTGGCTACTTGGAAAGTAAATCAAAAGTAAACAATAAGTAATACCAAGGACACTAAAATAACGAACAGAACAACCAACGCCATCTATTAAAGCGAATGCAAACTACACCCAAGGATGATAGAATGGACAACTAACGCCATCTATTGGATGAAAATAAAACCAACACTCCAGATTCTATTTTTAAAAAGGAAATACCTGACAAATCTTACTATGCGAAAGGTTGCGAGGTTCGTTAGGTAGTGGCTATCACTTGGAAAGTAAATCAAAAGTAAACAATAAGTAATACCAAGGACACTAAAATAACGAACAGAACAACCAACGCCATCTATTAAAGCAAATGCAAACTACACCCAAGGATGATAGAATGGACAGCCAATGCCATCTATTGGATGAAAATAGAACTAACACTCGAGATTCTAGTTTTAAAAAGAAATACCTGACATATATATATATATAATAATTATATATATATATATATATGATCATATATATATATATATATATATATATATGTAATATATACATATATAATATGTCATATATATATATATATATATATATATATATATATATACATATTATTATATATAAATATGTAATATATAAACATTAATAAATATGGATATATATTATATATGATATATAAATATATATTTATATATATATATAGATATATATATATTATAATATATAATATATTATATATATATATCATATATATATATATATATATATATATGTATATTAATATATATATATTTATATATGTATATATATATATTATATAATATATATGTATTTATATCTTAATATATAATAGTATATATATATTATGTTATATATCTCTATATATATGTATATATAATAATATATATAATATATATATATCTATATATACTAATATACTTTATAATATATATATTATATATATATATATAATATAGATTATATATATATCCTATATTATAATATATCTACCATTACATATATATATCTTATATATATTATATCATAATCTATATATATATATATATATATATTACACACACGCACACACACACATACTATAACATTTAAAAGATTTCTTCTAACTGAACTAGAGATATGCATTGTCAACAATAAAGAATATCTCCCACGTCCGTAAAAGCAGATAAAAAACAATTTTAATATAAAAGAATTTTCTCACGTACGTTAAGACAATTTCTATATTGTCGTTTGACTGACAGGTGTCAGGTGTTTGTCGACAGTTGGCGTTCCGCTGTCTCCAGCCTTCACTTGCAACAGAATGTCCATACTATTCATTTCTGATATGTCCTAAATGTAGGGAATTCTACATCAGCTTCTCGTGTAAGGTGTATGGAATCATTTCTTAGTTGACAGTAGTAAGGACACCTAAGGTACTCCTCTAGATTCTCTCTCTCTCTCTTTTTTTTTTTTTTTTTTTTTTTTTTTTTTTTGCAGGAAAATAGTTGCTTACAGTCTTTTGTGATCATTAGGGTGCCCCATTAACGAGGCGATGTGTATAACGCGTGTATAACATAATATACAAAGAAATGATATAAATTTTCGACAGGAGAAATTCTCTACAATTTATTTTCCAAACACTAGCTTTTGAAAACTACTGTTATCGACCGCTTTTTTTTTAATACTGTTGCAGCCATTAAAAATTATTTTTTTCTTTATTAATCATGAACCTCATACGTTCGATATGTATGATTTATGCAAAATTCATTACTATTTCCTCTTTTGATTTGAGATGAATCCTCCATTTTTAATGTGCAAAAGCAAACATGGACCAAATAATAAATGCATTTATATTTGCCCTCTCTTTCTGTACCTATTTAATCTGACAATTCAACTTTTCATCCACGTGAACGATTACATATTTTCAACGAAATATCTCATTTACGACGCTGCCTGCAAGAAGAATTCAATTCATTTAATTTTTATAGAAGCGATAGACAAAGATTTTAAAATAGACTAAATCTTCTCTTTAGATTTTATTTACGTTGATCAACTTCATTTTCAATAATCCAGCTCGAAAAAGATTCATTCATCAAACGAAGGAAAGCAGGAGGATTCCAAGTATCTAATTTTAACGGATTAATATCAAAGCAAATGACAATTTACAGATGTCTATTATCACAGTTTTTACTGTAGTGCAACGTTTGCAGAGCAGGACACCAAATGACCAATAGTTTTAGTTCAATTGCGTCGCTCGGATTAGCAGCATATACGGAGAATCATGAGCGTCAGTCGTTAGACTAGTGCATCGTGTGACTCTCCCGTCATACACTCGGCCAAAATTCATTAAGCAAATGCATTGGCAGCATCAAATCCACTGAAATGCGACGGGAGATGGAATGATCTCCCTTCATTGTGCTGCTGGATCTGCCGCGCCTCACTTGTCGCCATCTTGGATAGTCCTTTCGTGGTGATGATGATGAATAATGAAGATAATGATTCAGCTGGTAATAAGCGTGGCGATGAACCTTGTAATGATAATAGTAATGAAAACGTTAAGGATGATGGCAATGATGATGATAGCGAGAGAGATGGTGAAGTAATATAAAAATTAGTGCCGGAGTTGTTAAAGAAAAAAGAGCAAGAATAGTGATAAGAGACAGTGATACAGGTCACGTTTATAGTGATCATAAAATCAGTACTAATAACTGATTGAATCATTTACATCATACACAAACACACACACACACATTATATATATATATATTATATATACTAATCATGGTTTATATATAATATATATATATATATATATATATATATATATATATATATATATATATATATAATACATCATATAATAATATAATATATATATATATATATATATATTGTATTGGATGAAGGTTTAAGATTGGAGGGTTAAATAAAAAGTCTAAATACAAACAGAATTATTGTGAATTCCAACACACAGACGAAATTGACGGGAGTGGATAAAAGTGTCATCATCAATGCAGTGGCAATTTTAATGCTCCAAAAAGGCGGGACCCCGGCCTGGAATCTAAATTCATAGCTCATCCTCCGGGATGAGAGTTATCGGTCCCCTTGCTACTTTTACAGATGGCGAAAGGGAGAGGGAATATGCGAGCAATTTTTTTTATTTAGAAGGAAACAAAACACCATATTTCCATCCCGTTTTCGAAAGGCAAGGGTCAGGGCCAGCCAGCCAGCCAGCCAGCAGCTCTTGACTGAATGTGGACCCCCCAATATTTTATAGGCTATTGATATTTCTAGCATTCGTCCATACTCTGGAAGCCAAGAGGGAAAAGTGTAACAAAAGAGTTGATCATTTCTCCATCTGTCTGTATATCTATTTTCTATCTATCTATATATCTATCTATTTATCTGGAAGCCAGGAGAATCCTCTGTCTATCTATCTATCTGGAAGCCAGGAGGCTCCACTGTCTATCTGTCTATCTGTTTATCTGGAAGCCAGGAGACTCTTCTGTTTATCTATCTATCTGTCTGGAACCAAGAGACTCCTCTGTCTATCTATCTATCTATCTAGCTGGAAACCAGGAGACTCCTCTGTCTAACCATCTATCTATCAATCTATCTATCTATCTGGAAGCCAGAAGACTCCTCTGTCTATATATCTATCTATATATCTATCTATCAGGAATCCAAGAGATTCTTTTGTCTATCTATCTATCTTTTCTACCTGGAAGATAAGAGAGATGCTAATTTCTCCATCTGTCTATCATCTATCTATCTGGAAGTCAATCTGGAAGCCATGAGTGTGAAACATGTAACTAGAGAGCCGCTGATTTCTCATCCATCAATCTATTC